>NC_081359.1:65543151-65849658 GCF_030684315.1 Stegostoma tigrinum
CAAATTTATTCGGAGCAAGCAGGCTGTAAGAATATGGGTTAAGTACGATTCTCTCTCTTATTGATTCTTTACCACCTGCTACGGAACCAATCTAGGACATAACCAGCTCAGTCAGTAATGCTGCTATTTGATGGTTGACATTGAAGACTCTACCCAGAGTACATTCTGCACCCTTGCCGCCCTCAGTACTTCTTCCAAGTGATGTTCAGCAAAGAGGAGTACTGATTTTTCCATAGGATATATAATATATGGTAATCAGGGTGACATTTCCCTGCCTGCGCTTGACCTGAAAATCCATGAAGCCTGTAGTCAATACTAACGGTTCCTGGGACAATGCCTCCCAACTGTATACTACACTGCCGCCACCTCTTTTTTAAAATTCATTCATGGGATGAGGGTGTTGCTGGCTAGGCAGCATTTGTTGCTCATCCCTAATTGCCCAGAGGGCTGTTAAGAGTCAAACAGATTGCTGTGGGTCTGGAGTCACGTGTAAGCCAGGCCAGATTAAGATGGCAGTTTCCTTCCCTAAAGGGCATTAGTGAATCAGATGGGTTTTTCTGACAATCAGCAATGGATTCACAGTCATCATTAGACTCTTACTTCCGGGTACAACATAGAATATTAAACAGTACGGCACAGTACAGGTCCTTCAGCCCATGATGGCGTGCTGGCCCTGTATATCCTACATTATACTATCATCCATAAACCTGTCCAAGAGTTGCTTAAAAGTCTCTAAAGTATCTGATTCTACTACCACTACCAGCAGCACATTCCACACACCCACCACTCTCCCCGATACCTTCCTCCAATCACCTTAAATTATGCCCCCTTGTAATAGTCATTTCCACCCTGGGAAAATGTCTCTGGCTATCCACTCGATCTATGCCTCTCATCATCTTGTTACTCTCTATCAAGTCACCTCTCATTCTTCTTCACTCCAACGAAAACAGCCTTAGCTCTCTCAACCTTTCCTCATTAGACCTGCCCTCCAATCCAGGCAGCATCCTGAAAAATCTCCTCTGCATCCCCTCTAAAGCTTCCACATTCATCCTATAATGAGGTGACCAGAACTGAACACAATATTCCAAGTGTGGTCTTGCCAGTATTTTGTAGAGCTGCAGCATAACCTCCCGGTTCTTAAACTAATTGCCCTGCCATGAAAGCCAACACGCTATACACCTTCTTTACAACCCTATTAACTTGGGTCACAACTTTAAGTGATCTATGGATGTGAACCCAAAGATCGCTCCTTTCCTCCACAATGCCAAGAATCCTACCATTAACCCTATATTCTGCATTCAAATTTGGCCTTCCAAAATGAATCACTTCACAATTTTCTGGGTTGAATTCCATCTGCCACTTCTTTGCCCAACTCTGCAGCCTGTCAATGTCCCATTGCAAACTACAACAGCCCTCCACGCTATCTACAACTCCACCAACCTTTGTGTCATCGGCATACTTGCTAACCCATCCTTCCACTTCCTCATCCAAGTCATTTATAAAGATCACAAAGTGCAGAGGTCCCAGAACAGATCCCTGTGGTGTACCACTGGTCACTGAGCTCCAGGCTGGATACTTTCCATCTACTACCAGCCTCTGAATTCTATTGGATAGCCAGTTTTGTATCCAGGCAGCCAAATTTCCCTGAATCCCATGCCTCCTTACTTTCTGAATGAACCTACCACAGGGAACCTTATCAAATGCTTGCTAAAATCCATATACACCACATCCACTGCTCTACCTTCATCAATGTGTTTTGTCACATCCTCAAAGAATTTATTAAGGCTTGTGAGGCATGACCTGCCCCTCACAAAGCCATGCTGATTATTTCTAATCAAGCTGTGCTTTTCCAAATAATCATAAATACTGTCTCTCAGAATCCTCTCCAATAATTTGCCCACCACAGAAGTAAGACTGACCGGTCTGTAATTCCCAGGATTATCCCAATTCCTTTTCTTGAACAAGGGAATGACATTTGCCACCCTCCAATCATCTGGTACCACTCCAGTGGACAGTGAGGATGCAAAGATCATTTCCAAAGGGGCAGAAATATCTTCCCTCACTTCCCTTAGCAACCTTGGTTATATTCCGTCTGGCCCAGGGGGCTTATCTGTCCTCATGTTTTTCAAAATTTCTAGCACATTCTCCTTCCAAACATCAACCTGAACAAGCTTATCTGCCTGTTTCATGCTGTCCTCACAAATATCTAGTTCCCTGTCAATGGCAAATACTGAAACAAAGTATTCATCAAAGGCCTCCCCTACCTCATCTGACTCCACGCACAAGTTCCCTCCACTATCCCTGATTAAGTAAGCTTCCTTCTTTCTCTCAACTAGATGTTCTACATGTCTTGTCATTGAAGGTTCTTTCCCCTTACTATCCTTTCCTTGCCTCTGTGCGACAAACCTATCCAGTACCTGTAGCAACTGCTCCCAAAACAACCTCCACATTTCTACCATGCATTTTCCTGAGAACCTCTGATCCCAATTTATGCTCTGCAGTTCTTGTCTAATAGCATTGTAATTCCCCCGTCCCAATTAAATACTTTCCCACACTGTCTGCTCCTATCCCTCTCCATGAGAGTAAAAGCCAGAGATTAGTCACTATCACCAAAATGCTGTCTTGCTGAGAGATCTGACACCTGGCCTGGCTCGTTGCCAAGTACCAAATCTCATATGGCCTCCCCTCTAGTCAGCCTATCTACATATTGAGTAAGAAATCTTTCCTGGACACATCTGACAAAATCTGTTCCATCCAAACTATTTTCACTGAGGAGATTCCAGTCTATATTAGAGAAGTCAAAGTCACCCATGACAACAACCCTATTACTTCTGCACCTTTCTACAATCTGTCTCCCAATCTGTTCCTCAGTGTCTCCGTTGGTATGGGGGAGTCTTTCGAAAACTCCCAATAAAGTAATTTCTCCTTTCCTGTTCCTGGCTTCCACACATACTTACTCAGTAGACAAACCCTGCTCCGCCACCTCCCTTTCTGCAGCTGCGATACCATCCCTGATTAACAATGCCACTCCCCCACCTTTATCATCCCTCCCTATTTCCTTTTGAAGCATCGATACCCCATAACATCCAACAACTATTCCTGCCCCTATCTTATCCAAGTCTCAAATTTATTTATATTTATTGAATTCAAATTCCACCATCTGCTGTGGCAGGATTCAAACCCGGATCCCCAGAACACTATTGGGATGTCTGGATTAACAGCCCAGTGACAATACCACTAGGCCATTGCCTCCCTAGGGTTCTGCTTGGTCTGTCCCAGGTGAGTCAGGTCACACCCAAAGAATAGCGATTGTAGTATCTAGGACATTCTAAGTTATGATTCTGCAGGTATGACTATAGATTACTCGAAGATATCAAGTAGAGTCAGGTAGCCATATGATATTCATATTACAGAGAATCTATCTCCACAGACTATTTTGCAATTTGGCAGATGGGAGAACTCTTATTGAATCACATTGCATTAAATTTTCACTGCAGACCTCACAGTTTCTTCGGATACTGTTTGTCTTTGCAGTTATTACTCTTTCGAAACCAACAATTTTCTAGAACTCAGCACATGCAGAGAATCAAAGGGCATCCAGAAGCTGCTGTGATTCCATTCTTCTCCAGAGGATACCCTGCTCAGGTTCCACCAGATTGCAATTAATGGGAAATTTCTGAATTAATGAGATCTTTCATTCATAGGCTATTAGTCTTACCATAAAAGCCCGTGAAATAGCTACACCCTGTTCCCTGAGATACATCTGCCTTTTAACAAAACAACTCAGATTATGATTGCTGCTAAGCACCTTCACTGGTCCTGAACATACAGTTTTACATTTAAGAAATATCACACTTCTTCATTGTGATAAATAAAATGCCAAACATTTGGAAAAACACTTTTAACTTTATCTTAGCTTCTGTCATTATATAACCATAATTTATTCTGCAATCTGGAATTTTAAATGGAAAGGAAAGGGGTTCAGTGCTTCGAACTTCTTGGTTTGCTGTTCAAGCCTTGCAGACACCTAGATTAAAGGAGAAACAGAACACCTAGAATTGCAAACAAATTCAGAGGAGGTTTGGAATACACAATGATTTGATCTATATCTGAAAAATACAAGATAGGCTTGGTTACAAATGGTTTCAAGGCCCAAAATTCTAATTGTCCTTTTTATTTGAAAATTAATGTTTTCTTTATAAATATACAGTTTCACAGTCCAACAACCTAATTGTGAATACTGCATGTGAGTCTGTTAATAGTTCATTTATTTACCTTAGATCTGGCAACATATCTTCCTTTAAATTCCCTCAATTATCATAAATAAGCCCACACTAACTTAATGATGCATAAATTGTGACGGAACAAACCAACTGTTAAACTGTTAAGCATTTAGTGCTTTTTAGGTAATTATGTTCAGAACTGTACATTGAAGAATACTAAAATTCCACAGAGGAAATCTATAGCACTGAATTTGTATGAATCTGTCAGGTGGGTACACCACAATGAATGGGTCACAGTCTGATTCCTCGTAAGCTTTGTGAATTGTAAGTGTCAAATCTGTAAAATGATGGACACACCTTTTGCCTGACTGAGCACGGTTGCAACACTTTTGCAAAAAAAAGGTTTGATTTGATTTGATTTGATTTGATTTAAGCTTTATTGTCATGTGTACTCAAGTACAGAAGTATAGTGAAAAGCATAGGATGTCACCACTTTTGTCACCATTTTAGGTACAAATGTACCTCAGTACAAAACTTACGCACAAATCATAATATAGGGAAACAAAGTTAAAAGTAAAGCTGTTCTATTGTTCTTAGGATAAGTCGAGAAAAAAGAAATTAAGTTAAAAGTTAACATTACAGTCCTTCCTAGCATTAAGTGGAGGAATAAAGGAACAAAGGTAAAAGTTCAACAATCTTAGATAGCTGATAAATGACCACTCAGTAAAGCATTGAAGGAGGTTGATGTGGTCAACCATGTCAAAGGCTGGAGCTGGTCAAGGAGAAATTGTTTGTCAAGGATTGGCAGGCACTCGCCACATTGATGTATTGGGACTGGTCACACACCAACTACAGTTTTATAACATGGCAGCTCTTGTGATAACTGGCATGGTGGGTGGGGGTTACAGTCCTAACTCTCTGCATCTTAAGTAATTTCAGTATTCCGTTCAGCTACCACCTCCCTGATGATCCTGCGTACCATGTCAGGCGCTGTTCCTGTGGCAGTTGGATTTAGCTCCCTTGTTGACGTATGGCATCCTGTGTTCTGCCTTCTTCTTCTTCCCACTCTACAGTTTTCCATCCTTCCTGAATTTGCTCCATTTCCTGGTCAAGTTGCAGTGCAGGAGGCAGTGCAACTTGACCAGTCCCCATGACTCACCCACTAAACACTGCATTCCTTCCTAATTTAAAGCATTAGCCCTCTTCATTAAAAATATAAAATCCCAAATCCAGAGCATGTAAAATGTTAGGAGGAGTGCAGAGGTAGGGAAGGGCTCCCACTTCATACTAAATGCTTGAAGTTGCAGTTTTTCTTGTTTTGATTTTGAAACCTGGGCAGACAGCCAAGTAGCCACACCTTCCTTACCTATTTTACTCAAGAATTTAAACCCAGGAGTGTGGATATGTATCATTTTATTCATAAGCAGCTACGGTGGCTCCTATTATGTTTTCAACTGTTGTGGTCCTCCTCTTACCCAACAGGTACCCTACTGAGTCATTAGCGAAGAGGAGTGGCACAGTGGTTAGTACAGCTGCCTAATAGCACCAGGGACCTGGGTTCAATTATCAGCCTTAGGTGATTGTCAGTGTGGAGTTTATACATTCTCCCTATGATTGGTCTGGTTTCCTCCCAAAGTCCAAAGATGAACAGGTTCGTTGAAATTGTCTGTAGTGTCCAGGGATGTGTAGGTTAAGTGGATTAGCCATGGGAAATACAGGGATAGGGGTGAATCTGGATTGGAGGCGTGGTGGGGACTTGATAGGCTGAATGGCCTGCTTTCACATTGCATGGATTTTAAGGAGAGATCCAGAATAGCTTCTGATTAGGAACGTACATCTTCCTTGTTTTCTTCGACTATGGCCTTTCCATTCGACCGGTGATTACTTGACATCTCCATGATTAATGTTCTGCCATTTTCCTTGTCTGGAAAGCTATTTCTTTGGCTATCCACTTCTATTATGCAGAAGTCAGCAATTCTGACCTTTTCTCACTATGCTTGATTTCAGTCTATATTGTATACTTCCTATTTCTTTCTATGGACGCAATGTTCTCTGTTATTCATCAAATGTTCACCATAAGATAGCAAAGACTGAAACACGTAAAATTATGGCATAGAAGTTTAAGTTCAATTCTCAGTGCCAATATATGTAGAACTAACTTAAATGTTAATCTCACAGTAAATCAACCTAAACTAGCCAAATCCAAGATCTAAATTCCTTTTTGAATGCGACGTTTTCCATGATACATTAGAGATGAAGTTTCAAAGCTGCAACGTTACAATGGCCAACCAATGTAGTAACAATGGTCTGATTTTTTGATCAAAAGCCTTGAATTTCATAAAGCATTACTTGTAGACCTAAGCAAACAACTACTTAACGTCTTTGATCTTTCTATGTTCAAGCAATGGTCATAGTGAAAATATCCATCAGATATTGTGACAGGACTGTGGGCTTACGTATTGTGCAAGAGAGCAGAGATCAATCATGTATTGAAATTACTTTCTCAATAATTCAGCATCCTTCAAATTGGGGTCAAGCAACATTTCCTAACAATGTCGTATAGAATTTTTCACAAAGTATACAGGATGAAAGTCAGAATGAAATTTCTCAGAGTACCAGCTGGTTTGTGGATAGCTAATACACGTTTCCTTTGTCTTTTTTCCCTACACACCAATTAACTTAATGGATGATATGGCATCTGCTCAATTGTTTCTGTGCACTTCTTACTGGGCCTGTTCTTTTATGTAGCATAAAAGAAGAATGCTGAAAGTAATCAATTTTCTTGGCATTTGCAAATCTAATTCTAAATCAAATAGTTATTTTAACCCTATAAAATTCATAGCTAGGGTCACATTCAAAATTTTTTCACTAACTCTCCTTGAGGATTGAGCAGGTTTTACAATAAACGAAATTGTACATGCTTTGTTAATGGAAAAGTTTTGCAGGCTAAGCATCCGAATTCTGTGGGAAGCAATAATTTTCCCTTTGGTAGTCATGATACCAACATTCATGCATTCAATTTCTCTCTTATAATTATGCAAAACATGATTAATTAGCCCCACAGTGAATAGTTGGAGTGTTCTATGCTACAAATCTGGTTTCATTGAGCACTGGTACAGCTGATTTATGGTATGGACAGCAAGCTATACACTGTGTTACATTCTGATTAGTGTTTCTTGACTTGCCAAATTACAGTTGGACTTCTGAGACCTCGCCCAGTTACCTATCACAGGCAGTCAACCAATTGAAATCTATCTATCTTCTATCCACCTCCCCCTCTCTCCCTATTTATTTCAGAACACCCTTCATCTCTCCCATTTCTGAAGAAGGGTCTAGGCCCAAAATGTCAGCCTTCCTGCTCCTCTGATGTTGCTTGGCCTGTTGTGTTCATCTAGCTCTACACCTTGTTATCTCTGAAAGAAATTTTGAGATTGTTTATTAAGGAACAACAGTTTGGGTATGATACATTGGTTAATTGAACAAACAAAAAAAATACAACCTGTGAGAACTTTTTTCACACAGGTGAATCATGAGGACATTGTGGTCAGGTCACCCATGACCTCCAGGATTATTCTAGAAATATTGGTATTTTTTCATGAACATGGACAAAATGTGGAAGCCCAGTTTAAAACAAGAGGGACTCTATATTTTGCAAGCTGCACAGCTGGAACAAACAGTTTTCCTGTAGCTAGGCCCGTGGAAACCAAACAGACCTGGAACTGCCCGGCCAGGTGCCAACTGCCATATTGTTTCAGAACAAACTGTTGTTTCGACCCCCAGTGAACCTGCTCTGCTAGGAGAATGTGCCACAGACTTGGTGGCTCCCAGATCAGTAGGACAAACGACATCATCTTCCAGTCGTGAACCATTTCAACTCCCACTCCCACTCCCAATCCCAATCCCACTCCCCCTCCCACTCCCTGGGTGACATGTCCATCCTGGGCCTCCTCCATTATGACACCACCTAGAAACTAGAGGTGCAGCACGTTATATTCCACCTTGGGAGCCTACAACTCAATGGTGTCAATTCAGTGTCAAAATCTCCCCGCCCTCTGCCCCAGCCTCATCCCATGACCAACCCTCCCTCTCATTCCACCTCTTTGACCTGACACAACCTGTCTATCTTCTCTCCCAACTATCCAACTCACTGACCAATCTCTACCACTCCCTACCTGCACTCACCTTTCGCTATCACCATCCCACCTACCAACCCCAGACCCACCTCTCCTCCGTGTTTTATTTCTGAGCTCCCTTCTCCTCCCCCATTTCTGAAGAAGGGCCCCGACCCGAAACGTCAGCTTTCTGCTCCTCTGATGCTGTTTATTCAAGAGAACATAGTTTCCTTCTAAATTACTCATTCAGTGCATAGAGTTACAAGGAAAATGCAGGAATTTCGCATTAAGAATGATCAGAGACCAATTGCAGGCTTGATGGGCTGAGTGGCCTCCTTTTGCACTGTAATAATTCTGTGATTCCGTCATTTAAATGAGGCACAGAATTTGTCAATGTCATTATATTTGTGAAGGCAATATCCTGCTTTCCATTCAAAGTGCCTGGGATTGCTGCTGTGGTTCTTCACTCAATCTTTTCTGGGCCATCTTCCATGTGAAAACGGCAGCTGCCTGATGAGCAGTGACCCCTGGTGATGACTGCTCTCTGACTGTGAGCACTTGTTGATTCTGTATACTGCGCCTTTGGACTGGCAATCTATCTAGTATAAATCACTGTTCGAAATCCTTTTAGCTAATGAACACAGGTTAACTGTAAATGGCGTCAGAATAGCACAATATCCCCTGACCTACCTTCGTCTTGAGGTTTTTTTTTGCACTGTATCAATAATAGGGTATATTTGGTATTAGTTACTTCTTTGTTGCCAGCTTATGGAATATAGAGGCCTTTTATAATACTCACTATCGCCTTCCTCTGTCGGTGCTGTGGCAACAGCAGGTTATGCTACACAGCAAATACAAGAAAAAAATCAATTTTAACCGAACCCAATTTCCAACAGTTCTCTCCTTGAGAAGAATATTTTGCTACTGAGTTCTCATAATCTAATTCTTATTCTAATTCAAATCTAATTCTAACCAATCATTTATTTTCATTCATTCATGGGATGTGAGATTCTTTGGCTGGGCCAATATTTATTACCTACCCCGAGATGCTCTTGAGGAGGGCATCAATTTCTGAAATGCAAATTTGGTACCCTAATTTCTTGACTAAATATTACAGATGACATACTAATGCTATTGGAACTGTTAATACCAAGTTTTAGGTGGCTAATAAATATATATCTAACATTCTCATCCAAGGGGTTTAACTGAGGTTCTATATATCAGGTTGTACTAGTATGACTGTCTAGCTTTTGAACTTCTTGTTGTGTTTCAGCGTTATGCTGGCCCATTTTTAACCAGATGTTTTTCCTGGGTGCTGGTCCTATTGAGTATATGTTTAAGGCTTAGGGATGTTGGGGAAATGGGGAGTCCATATTGGGAGACAGCCTAAGAGCTTAATTCTGCATGGAGATGTTTATTCTCATCTCTGTGTTGCATGTATAGCTACATGGACAAAATAGCGACTTTCTGTCTTCGTGGGTTTGAAACAGAAGAAGGCTTCCAAATGGAGGAAATAATACAGCCCAGGATTGACTGTGCTAGCATAAGTTGTGGCACCATAAGTTACCATTTTGAATGGTGGGGCAGCAGAAGCACTGGAAAGCTGAGCAAAAAGCTCGCCCACAATGGAGCAGACTCAATGGACCAAATTCTGTTCCTATGTCTTCTGGTCTATATCACAGATCATTGAAAGTTTGTGATCTTTCACCTCCCATGCAGAGGCCACAGTAGAATTCACCTCAACCTAGCATACAGTTGCAAGCATATATAAAGGCACACAGAAGGCAGATATTAAGTGAAATGAATGAGGTGCAGGACTTTCTGCAGAGCCCAAAGTTCATCGTTTCCAACTTGAAACAGTTAGTCACATCCATCCCACACCTGAGGAACCCACCACGATGTAGCATGTGACATACAATGGCCCACCTTTTATGGTGGCAGAAACATCTCCAACTGAAGGCCTGGATGCTCCAGTAGAATCTTAGAGTCCTGTCTGTGGATGAATATTTAAAACTCCGCAGGCCTGGTAGGCTTTGGACCAAGAGCAGATAAACAGGGTTAGTAAGTTTGCTAAATAAAAATGAAAAGAACTGCAGAAGACGTAAATCAGGATCAAAAACAAAGTTGCTGGAAAAGCTCAGCAAGTCTGGCAGCATTGTGAAAGAATAAACAAATTTAACGTTCCAGGTCCAGTTCTGAGGAAGGGTCACCAGATCCGAAACTTTAACTGTGTTTTTTCCTTCAGAAATGCTGCCCGACCTGCTGAGCCTTTCCAACAAACTTTGTTTTTGTCGTAAAGTTTGGTGTTTGTTGGTTGGCAAAGAAACAGTGGGCCAAAAAGTCTGTTTTCTATGTTGTAAGAGAAATTTACCAGAATTCTTTGAGGAGGTAACTAAAAGGTTAAATAAAAGGGAAAGCAGCAGATGTAATGTGTTTGGATTTTCAGAAAGTATTTGATCAGGTACCACATATTAGGCTATTAAATAAGACAAGAGGGGATGGCTTAGAGGCGTTATCGCTGGCCTGTTAATCCAGACACCCAGCAAATGTTCTGGGGGCATAGGTTCAAATTTTGCTATGGCAGATTGTGGAATTTGAATTCAATAAAAATCTGGAATTAACAGTTTATTGATGACCACAAATTGATTGTTCGGGGGAACAAATTGAATTCACTAGTGCCACAAATTTAGGGAAGGAAACTGCCAACCTTATCTGGCGGGCCCAACATGTGATGCCAGACCCACTGCAGTCTGGTTGAATCTTAACTGCTCTTTGGGCAATTGGGGATGGGCAGTTAATGTTGGGCTAGCCAGCAACATTCTCGTCCCATGAATGAATTTTTAGAAAACAGTCAGACCTGGGGTGAATGCCGGCAACTACTTGGGACAGATTGGGGGCTGCCAGCACTTGATTGGGTGCACAACAAGGTTTTGACTGTGTCACTGGTGCAAGGGATCCTGGTATATCCCAGGATGTCCTGGTGGTGGCAAGAACTTCTGGCTATTATTAGTGGCAGATGAGGGAGCACTGAGGTGCATGATAAGTAGGTAATTAGGCATGTTTGGGATGATCACATGAAAAATCTCACTAAGTCTCATCCAGGGAAAGCCTCTATGAAACTCAATAAAATGGCACTCAGCTAAAATCTGGTAACCATCAGCCCAAAGCATTGGTCACTCTAAGTACCAGCCGTGTGCAACCAACAAGAAATACTCTCAATGAAACTCTAGCAACCTAAAGCCTAATTATCAGAGGAGGCAATGACCTAGTGGTATTATTGCGAACTGTTAATCCAGACAACCAGGTAATGTTCTGTGGATCCAGGTTTAAATCCTGCTATGGCAGGTGGTGGAATTAGAATTGAATGAGAACCTGGAATTAAGAGTCTGATAATTATAATGAATCCATACTCTATTGTCAGAAAATCTCATTTGGTTCACGAATGTCCTTTAGAATCCCTTCAATGTGGATACAGGCCATTCAATGAATCCACACAGACTTTCCAAAAGAATCCCACCCAGACCCTTCCCTCTAACCGAGCCCTGTAACCCTGTATTTCCCGTGGTTGAAGCACCTAACCTACACATCCCTTGACACTATGGGGTAATTTGGCATGGCCAATCCACTGAACTTTGGACTGTGGGAAGAAACCAGAGGACCCACATAGACATGGGGTGGATCATGTAAACTCCACACAGACAGTCACCTGAGCATGGAATCAAACTCAGGTCCCTGGTGCTGTGAGACAGCTTTGCTAACCACTGAGCCAACATGTCACCCTTTAGAGAATGAAACTGTCATCCTTACCTCGTGTGGTCTACATGTAACTCCAGACCCACAGTACTCAGATTGACCCCTAACTGCCCTCTGGGGTGGGCAATAAATGTTGGCCTAGCCTCTGATGCCCTCGTCCCACGAATAAATAAAACAAAAGGAGAGCCAGAAGATATGACGCCCTTCCTGACCTGCTGCATTCAAAAATTTGTACAGATGTATTCCTATGTCTCTCTATTCCTGAATACCCCTTAGAGTTTTACCCTTTATTCAATAATGTCATTTCTTGTTCTACTTACTAAAATGTATCATTTCGCATTTCTCAATATTAAATTCTACCTGGGAAGTTTCCACAATTCGACCTGGATCACAACCCTCCTCTCAGTTCACAATAGTTCCTATTTTTGTGTCATCTGCAAATTTTGAAAGGATGCTTTGCGGATCCAATTCCAGATCATTAATATGTAGCAAGAAATGGTACCAACCTTTTAAGAATCTCCCTACATGAGGCTGTTGGATTTGTCACTGCACTGGCACGTTATCATATAGACATTTTGTCACCATGTTGGATAACATCATCAGTGCGGCCTCCGATGAAGCAATATTGTTCTACTCCGCTTGATATTTATATGATCCGTCTGTTAAGTTGGGTTGTGTCATCTCCAGTTCTGTTCTGCATGGGTTTGTATATGTGGTCTAATTCCACATGTTTGTTGATTGCATTACGGGTTGAAAAACGCAACTTCTATGACCACTAGGAATCCTGGTAGCACACAAACCCACATCCACACTGTGACAAACACGCACAAGAACCAATAACCCCATACCCATGACATGCAGGATCAATGTGGTTTACAAAATACCTTGCAATGACAGCAGCAAACATTACCTCACCCAGATCAGGAGGAAACTAGCCATCGGGATACATGAACACCAGCTATCAGCCAAATGACACGACAAACATTCCCTCATCTCAATGCACTCAGACAATGAAGGCCATCAATTTAACTGGGACAATGTGACCATCCTAGCTCAAGCTAACCATAGACAAGCATGGGAATTCCTAGAGGCCTGGTTTTTAACCCATAAAACAATCAACAAACATGTGGAAGTAGACCCTGTATACAAACCCATACAGAACAGAACCAGAAACAACACAACCTAACTTAACAGACTGGATCATATAAATACCAAGTAGAGTAGAACAACATCACTTCATTGGAGACCACGCTGATGATGTTATCTGGCATGGCCACAAAACATCTATATGATAACCAGCCAGGTCAGCAAGCAAGCCAACAACCTCAACCACAACCCGAGCTACAAATCTTCGCAACAACCTTAAATCTCCCTACATGTATAGCCATTCACAATGACTCTCTGCTTCCTATAATCAGGCTTCAACTGCCAATTTTGTTCTATAGGGTTCAACTCTGCTGCCAAATCTATTGAGTGATAATATCAAATGGATTTTGGAAATGTATGAATTTCACGTGTGGACTTTTTGGGCCAAAGGGCTTGTTTCCACACTGTAGGGATTCTATGATTCTATGATATCTACACATTACCTTGATCAATACTTCCTGCTACATCAAAGAGCTCAATCAAATTAGCTAAATATTATTTGTCCTGAACAAAATCATGCTCATTTTTCTTAACTGATACACACTTGATTGAGTCACTACTAATTTGGACTTGAAATTTTATTCATCATAACTTTTCTACCATTAAAATTTAATAGATTGACCTAGAGTTGCTGGATTTACCTTAATGCCACTTCTAAATAAAGATGTAGCTATATTTTAGAGTGTTACCGCAGTTGTGATTTCCCTTTTTCTTCGCTAATCCACTGCAGTACTCAAGTGAAAATAAATAGTATTAATTAGAATAGTTAGAAATTATCTTCATTTTTGTGACTTAACTATACAATCTGTTAGTAACTATTCTTTCCCTTTTGGAACACAAGCTAAAAACCAGCTAGATGGGTGGCAATCCTCCTGTCTTTAATGCTCTAACTGTGTTACGTGAAAGCAGGTGGAAATCATATTTCAGATGCCACAGCATAAAATTGTCCAGAATTAAGCACAAATCGATACTATATTGATAATTTCAATCAAGGAGTTTGAACGGGATGAAAAGTCCATGATGATACTTCAGGACATAAACAATGACTGGATCCCAAGACAGATGGTGAAATATGAACCTATGCAAATTATTTCCTTTATAGTCAATTTATTTACAGAACACAGTATTACATATGCCTGCCTCCTGCTTAGGCCTAATCCCAATGGCCCAGAATCCAGCAATCTTTATTTATTACATTTTAAATAAATTAAATCCACGAAATCAAATTCACCAAACTAGTGAAATCACTCACATACTGAGTGCTTGAAATACTTCACTAAACAATGCCTATATATCTTAACAATAGTACTAAAATACCATTAACAGTGAGAACATAAGAATTGGGTCAAGAGTGGAACCATTAGGTGCTTTAAACATGCTTTGTCATTTGATAAAATCATGGCTTATTTGATTGTGGCCTTAATTTCAGTTTCCGACCTGGCTCCCATGAACAACCTGGTCAATTGAAAATTTGTCTATCGCACTGAGTATATTTTGTGACGCAGCTTTGAGATTCTCAAACACTAATGACTCTTTCATGGAGGAAATTCCTCCCCGTGTCCATCTTAAATTATACCCCAAGTTCTAGATTTCTTCATGTGGGCAAACATCACCTCTGCATTTAATATCATGCCTACTTTGCTCAAGCATTCCTCAGAGGGCAAAATTCTCACCCCAGGAAACAAGCTTATAAATTGTCTCTGAACTATTTTGAATGCAAGTATGTCTTCCAAAAGTAAGGTGTCTAAAACGGTACATAATGTTCTCAGTATGGTCTCACCAATACTCAACACAATCATCATGCCTGACAAAGTTAGTAGAATTCTTTGGGGAGGTAACAAGCAGGGTAGATAAAAGGTAACAAGTAGATGTAATATATTTGGATTTTCAAAAGGTATCAATGCGGTATCACATATTAGGCTACTTAATAAGATAAGTTGGGTTGCCTACTTCTGCTCCTACACCTTATAGTCTTATAGCAAGATTTCCGCACTGTTATAGTTCATTCTTCTTGCAATAAAGGCTAACATTCCATTTGCTAGCCAGTAGTTAGCTATACCTGCATGTTAAGCTTTTGAGATTAATGTACAAGGTCACCCAGACTACAAAATTCTACAGTCTCTCCCTATTTAAATAAAGTTCTGCTCTTCTATTCTTCCTGCCAGAGTGGACAACATCATATTTTTGAAAGAGTGCGCAGGAAGTCTTCTGGTAAGAAATTGGTATAAGGCACATTCTGATCTGATTAACATTACAGTATAGTTCAGAAATCTAGGCACCCAAAATGGGCACTTCTTCGTATCTTTCAGTGTCAAGATTCACACGAGATGAAACATGAAAACCAGAAGTTTAGGGAGAAAAATTCAACTTGCAGCTAAAACAGACAGCAAGTAATTGGAGTAATCACTATGAATTCCAGTTGTATGTCAGTGTGTAGTTCAAGTCAAATTCAGTGCTGACTATTATTTGACTGAAGTTGTTGGCATCTAATCCCAGGAATTTCTAAAAGGCGGGAGGGTGAAGTCAGGTGAGAGGGATTCAAACCTGAATGGCTACCGTCTACAGTATCTTTGCATAGCCAGAAAGAGCATTTTGCTCTTTCTGCTCCAAGAAAATTTAAATTTTAACTAGTTTGAGACGTTTTTTGATCTACATACAGGGCTATTAGTATGTCCGCTCGATGCCTAGAGCAAGTAGACAGAGCATGAGCCATTTAACCATTACTATCTGTATTGGAATTTACTGAATTAGCATCTTGTCAATCACTGATTTTAATAGAAAAGCAACATTGTATCTTTTTGAATGGGTATGACACCACTTATTAATTGGCCAACCTGAATATGGCATAATTGGCACGGCTAGATTTCTCCCACCGTGGTTTTCACATTGAAACGGAAAATTGAGAGTTAAATTTCTTAAACTGAGTCAAAAAAGTCTTTGCTTCTACAGAAGTCAAAAGTATCACGTTCTTTGCCAAAAGCAACATTTCTTGGTTTCCCCAATGGCTCAGTGAGTTTATTAACTAATTTGCTGAAGTCATAAAAGTCCTGTGGTCGATCTTCAATCCAAGCTGAGGCAGCTGATCTCAGCCAGGAAAATAACAACTGAACTGTTCTCAATGCCCCAGGTTACATGGAGTTAATGGTAGCCCAGCATCCAATGAGAGCCAGTAGAATGCCTCATGTTCCTGTGTTTGACTAGAATCCCTGTAATCAACTTTCTTTGTTATAGCTGGCATGTAGGTCCTGGACTCAACTAGAAGAGGATAAATCATAGCCAGAGAAACTCATCTACCAATAACGGCCTATCACCTTGAGGAGGGACAGATGATTGGCAAGTAAAAAGCAAAAAAGAAAAAGTAAGAAAAATAATACAATGGGAATGATTATTGCTGAAATTCCTAAAGCAGTTTGAATGGAATGTCAAGACAGTGGGCTAATTTTCCCAGACCTGAGGTGGCACGGGAAAGCAGGTCAGCATAGCGGCCCAGTACCAGGGGTGTTTTCAAGGGCAGACCGGCCTGTGGATTAGCTGCCTGCTCAGTGAAGCTGGGTACACAGGTGAACTCATTGAGGCCCCAATTAGGGCCTATTTTGCAGCCAATGGTATCTTAATGCAGGCAACCTCTTTGTGGCTGGCCAGAAAGCCACAGAACCAGACCTATCAAGCATGCATCCCTCCATTACCACTTGTGGATGGCTTTCTCGTCCATTTAGAGGGGCTCTTCTTGCATGGTTTGACTTACACATTGTATTTTATTGTCTCCAAGAACAACTCCATGGTGTCGCATCCATTTGATTTCCAATGTTCCTCAGGAGCTGGTACCTCTTCTAGTGGGGCAGCCAGTTGAAGTTCCAGAGCTTGGTTGGGCAGCAGCATCTGACACCGACCTACTGTACTTCGATGGTTTGAGAACTTGATGGCTGCCTTGAATGACAGCTCTCTGCCAGTTTCAGTCATACCAGGATGACGACCCAATTTGGTCCCGGGGCAAAATTCAGTCCTAAGGATCAAACACCACTGTTTATTTATCACACCAGAACATCCTCCATATTCTCTAGTGGTAGGTGATTTTTTGACAACTTGATGTTGTCTTTTACATTGTGTTCTATGGTCCTGAGTTTTGAAGCACTCAGGATAGGGATATTTCCTGACACTTCTACGTTCTTTCCCACCTTGCAAAGGGAGATGCTAGGCAGAAACTGCACAAACTGAGATTTCAATATAATTCCTTACAACATCAGTGTATTTAGCCATTTTACCATCATATAAAAAATGTTACTCTCCTGGTGAACAGCCTGATGTCAGATTTAGTCTCTTCAAGGTTTTGATGAGCTACCCTGCTATGTGGTAGCACATGAGTAATTGCTTTACATGAAAGATCCCAACTTGATGTTGCAATGACAGTACAGAGAAACTGAAACTGTTATACCTTTCAACACAGGCTATCACACTACAGGAATAGCATCAGAGTGATAGTTGATTAATCTTGATGTAGCAAGCAGAGTGGATCCTTAATAATGAAGGCATTTCCTTTTCAGACGTCTAATTCAGGTTTGTTAGAGGGTTCAATATAGCATGAGTAGAATCCACACACACTGGCTGAGGACTGTGACTTACAGAACTGAACCAGAAATAATTGTCACTCTAACAGTACGAAGCAAATGTCAACCTTAAAAAAATCTCCTGAACGAATATTTGATATTTTACGTCCTCCGCAATAACATAACAGCATTGGAAAAAGAAGAATGACTAAATACTGCACATGGAAGAACAAGGTACAAAAGTGACCAACACCTTGTCTGCATAAAAATATTTACACATTAAATCCCAAGACACTGTACTCCCTACTCAAATCAGGAAACACAAGAAATCCAAACAAAACTACAGTTGATGTTCCTGCTCAAAATGTGATAAGTTCTGTATTTAATGGCTTATTAGTGCTCACTGAACAAATGCTGCATGTGTTATATTGGATAAAAATGTGTTAGTTATAATTTAGTTTTGGTGTAGTCATTATAAATGTAAATGGTGCTGTCTTTATGTAAACAAATACTGTTGAATTTTAAGTACATTGTGGGTGAAAATACATTTGTCTAATTTGTTAAAATTATCTACAGTTTTGTTGTTATATTAATTGACAAAGTCAGACTATGGGGGTGTGAACTGCATTTCCCTCCTGTGGTATAAATGACATCCCTGATGTGATGTTAGGTGTTAGGATAGTCACCATTTAAAGCAGAACAAAACTCTAATTTACTTTGCAGCTTGTAGGTGAGTTCATTCACCTTGCATTCCCTGCAGGCATTTGCAGGTCATGGAGACTCCAGTCTGAATGCTCGCCCTATATTGTTTCAATTCTACTTCTATCCATCATGGAGAACACTTTGACTGGAGCATGGAATCAGTGAATACATTTAAGGCCTTTTAAGCAGTGGAAAATTATATGATTGACATCTAAATAAATTGAGCACGTGCAGCACAGAATAAGCAGGCTGACACTTTCAACAGCTGGAGAAAACTATTTCAAAGCCAACAGTCACTTTGGCACAAAATCAAGTTCACATCCAGATTTTAGTTCTGCTTAGCATATCACAGCGTAGAAAGAAAAGCAGCCTCACCACCAAAATGGAGTCTGGAGAGCCTGATCAATAATTCAACATGAAGTCAGATTAAATACCTAACAGCATCAAAGAGTCTGATACTCTCAAAGCAGCTCAAAACATCCAGTCAGGTTTCTTTGTTCTGTGTTGCCAGGCTAGTATAACAGCTGGCAGTTAAGAAATGTAACTGCCAATTTATTCCTGCTGAGGACATTGTATACATTGCTGTGCCCTTAGCCTGGGAATGTATTTGGCCATAACAATGCATTGTGTGCCCAATTTCAATCAAAACTACCCGAATACAATTGTTTCAGAGATAGCAGGAATTGCAGATGCTGGAGAATCTGAGACAACGAGGTGCAGAGCTGGATGAACACACCAGGCCAAGCAGCGTCAGAGGAGCAGGAAGGCTGATGTTTCGGGACTAGAGTCTCGGCCTAGTCTAATCGTTTTAATCAATAATAATCATTAATTTTGCCATGGATTGATCAGTGTTCTCTTTAATTTAGCCCAGACTGACTGCTTTTTTGTAGGTAGGTTATTTAGTTTATTTGAACATTAGTTTCTCCATTATACAGGTAATTGAAGGTCGTGAGAAACAATTAATCTGGCTCAGGGAGTCTATTTTAGACCACAAGAGTCAGACTTCAGAGAACAATCATCCATATTGTAGAGTCATTGTGGCACAGGGGTAGACAATTTGTCCATCAAGACCTGCTGATTACGTGTACAGTAATATTGTCAATCCCACAGTCCTGTACAGTCCAGCCAGACCTGCAACATTATTTCCTTTAAGCCCCCACGCAACGTCCTTTTAAAAATGATTGATTGCCTCCACTTTCAATAACAGTTAATTTAAGAGTGATAAGGTTTAACGATGAGTTTACCTGCTAAAGTAGAGATACATAAGTTTCAAATATGACAATTTCAGTATCAACAACATCATGAATTGGATTCACTGCCATGATAACAACTCAAGTTAGCAACAATGGAAACTTCATGCAACGAGACCTGTTAGCACCTCACCATGTCACCATCTATGACATCTTGCTGTGCAGAGGAAGATTGCATTCATTTCCATTACAGCCTGCTCTCACATCTGTTCAATCTTACCTTTAAGTTAATTCTCCCTCATTTACAATTTCTTCTATGATCTGATGAAGTAAATGAGTTTTACTGAATACTTTCAAATGTATTTAATGCTATCTTCTAAAACAAAACATCGGTTTAGAATATCACTCTTGCAAGCACAGGAAACATTGAAACTCCAAATCTTTAGCTAAAAATGCCTGCTTGTGATTTCTTTCATGCTCTCTCTTCTGGGTTGCCTTCTGAACACAAATGCGCTTATACGTGTTTGTTCTGTTTAAAAAAAAACTGGAGCTGAACTTACTTCCAATCATCTCTGCTCTGTTTTGATTCTAAATCCAAACATTTTTGATCTTATTCACACCTTTGAGAAGTTGTTAGGCATATCAAATTCCTTATGGGAGACAACAGGAGAATTTTACAGAGGCCAGACCAGGGTCATTCCAGCCAATCTACTTGACAAAGCATGTTTCTCTTTTAAATATGTTGACAATTACCTGAGATTTGTTTGAGCAAGGTTTCATTACTGTTTGATGGTATATAACTGAACCAGCAGATTAATCTGCCTCATAAAATAGGGGTAAACTCTCTTTGCAAATAGCAATGAAATCTCTACATAAATACCATCATGCCACTTTGTTAAGCCGGAAGTTGATTAAATCCGAGTATTGCATCAAAACGTGGAATCATCTAGTTAACTTTAGAAGACAAATTACCAGACCATGGGTGATTAGTAATTTATGAAGTATTACTGGCACGAGAAACATTCTTCAAAATGGTAAATCTTTTCTCTTATTCAACTCTGAAAAGACCTTCAAATTCGAAGGTGAGAGCATGAGATGACGAAATAAGGAAATTACTTGATGAGACTGAGTCGGCTGCCGTCCAATCAGTCTGGGTCCCAATCCCTTCCACTGAGGGTGGAACGGAGTAGAAACAATTTACAATACAACCTAAACAGGTCAGATGAAGTAAGATCCTGATTATACCTCACTGTGACCATGTCACAAACGGGTGAGGAAAGGAATGTATTAGTTCCCTCTTTTGAGGCCCTTGGTCTGTCACAAGATTTTCACAGAAGTTTTAATTCTGTTTAGTGTGTGTATATAATGTATATATCACATCTCAATCAAAATGCAACTCATTCAGTCTAAATTAAGAAGTCAATTACAAAAGTTTTCCAGAATGGATAAAAGAATTTGTTACTTATTAACCTTGAAAATAATTAAAATAATAAAACATGATATTAAATACACACACAGATACAATGTTTAAGAAGGAACAGTGTTGAGTACAAAAAGTATGATCAAGAATATGCAATTCTGCAGGGAGGCGCTCACATGTTGGATTTAGCCTGAGACCATGGGGTTGTTTAATTGACAACTTGATTCCTCAGCATTGTCAAAACTAAGAAGTACCTTGGATGAACTGATGTTTTTACAATTTGCTTTCTCACCAAACATTATTTTCAAGAGAAACTAAGAACCAGAGAGAGAAAGTAAGCCTTTTACTTCCACTGCTATAAATCCATCCTTTTTCTCTCTGCTCTGCCAAAAAGCAGTTCGATAAAATACAGATCACTTGTTTATTCCTGTATCTAGCTTCATTTTTTTTTCCTAAAATGGAGGTGACTTTCATCACAAATTAAGTGTAGATGTCAGCAGATTCCTGGAAGGTTCCTGACTTGCCCATCGTTTCAGGTATTCTAGCCTGCTGCCCAGATAGAAACCCATTGGCCCTCATTGCTTAAAATTCAGCAGTAACTTGTATTCTCAGTTCCATTCATGAAGCAACTAACCTTTGTTATGAAAGGCCTATCAGCTTGTGAACTGAATGTAGAATTAATCATTGTTGGGCAAACCACCAATATTATTCAGTGGACATATGGAAGTAACTGGATAACAATGACACAAAAAGAATGTTTTAAAGATACAAGAAAAATAACATTTCAAAATTCCATTTTCTCCCCCTTGGTCCAGGAACTCCCTACCTACGTCCGTGACACCACCCATGTCCTCCACCTCCTCCAGAACTTCCAATTCCCCAGTCCCCAACACCTCATTTTTACTATGGACGTCCAGTCCCTATACACCTGCATTCCCCATGCAGATGGCCTAAAGGCCTTCCACTTCTTCCTGTCCCGCAGGCCCAACCAGTTCCCCTCCACCGACACCCTCATCCACTTAGCCAAACTCATCCTCACCCTCAACAACTTCTCTATCAATTCCTCCCACTTCATACAGACAAAGTGGGAGGCCATGTGTACCCGCATGGGCCCAAGCTATGCTTGCCTCTTTGTAGGTTATGTGGAACAGTCCCTCTTCCGCACTACACTGGCCCTAAACCCCACCTCTTCCTCCGTTACTTGATTACTCTATCGGTGCTGCCTCTTGCTCCCAAGAGGAGCTCGAACAGTTCATCCACTTCACCAACACCTTCCAACACAACCTCAAGTTCACCTGGACCATCTCCAGCACATTCCTCACCTTCCTGGGCCTCTCTGTTTCCATCTCAGGCAACCAGCTTGTTACTGATGTCCATTTCAAGCCCACCGACTCCCACAACTACCGAGAATACACCTTCTCCCACCTCCCTGCAAAAATGCCATCCCTTATTCCCAATTCCTTCACCTCCACCACATTTGCTTCCAGGATGAGACATTCCACTCCTGTACATCTCAGATGTCCTCGTTTTTCAAGAACCGCAACTTTCCCCCAGCAGAGGTTGAGTTGGCCCTCAACTGTGTCTCCTGCATTTCCCACAACTCATCATTCACACCCCCTCCCTGCAATAACAACCTAAAGAGTATCTCCCTCGTCATCACGTACCACCCCACCACCCTTCGGATCCAACACATCATCCTCTGACACGTCCACCATCTACTATCCGACCCCACCACCAAAGACAATTTTCCCTCCCCACCCTTGTCTGCTTTCCGAAGGGACCACTCTCTCCGTGACTACCCTGTCCGCATCACACACCCCTCCAACCCCACCATACCCGGCACTTTCCCCTGCAACTGCAGGAAGTGCTACACCTGCCCCTACACCTCCTCCGTCACCCCCATCCCAGGCCAAGATGACTTTCCACATCAAGTAGATCCGCTAATGTGGTATACTGCATCCGCTGTACCTGTTGTGGCCTCCTCTACATCGGGGAAACCAAGCGGAGGCTTGGGGACCACTTTGCAGAACACCTACGCTCAGTTCGCTATAAACAACTGCACCTGCCAGTCATGAACCATTTCAACTCTCCCTCCCATTCCTTAGTCAACATGTCCATCCTGGGCATCCTGTAGTGCCACAGCAATGCCACCCAAAGGTTGCAGGAACAGCAACTCATATTCCGATTAGGAACCCTGCAGCCCAATGGCATCAATGTGGATCCCACAGTTTTAAAACCTCCTCTCCTCCTGCTGCATCCCAAAACCAGCCCAGCTCTTCCCTGCCTCCCTAACCTGTTCCTCCTCTCACCTATCCCCTCCTCCCACCTCAAGCTGCACCCCCATTTCCTTCCTACTAACCTCATCCCGCCCACTTGACCTGCCTCTCCTTTACTGGCTCCATCCCCGCCTCTTTAACTTATCTGTCTCCTCTCCACCTATCTTCTCCTCTATCCATCTTCGATCTGCGTCCCCCTCTCTCCCTATTTATTTCAGCACCCTGTCCCCCTCGCCCATTTCAGATGAAGGGTCTAGGCCCGAAACTTCAGCTTTTGTGCTCCTAAGATGCTGCTTGGCCTGCTGTGTTCATCCACTTCTACACTTTGTTATCTCAAAAGGTATGATGCATCCAAAATTACTTTGCTAACTGACTAATCTGAAAAATCATGGACAATTGAGTTATAAAGATTTTTAATGACAGCCTTACAGGAAAATTCCATACATTGTTTTTTTTTTAAATTGATCCTCACCATTTCTACTAGTGTGTAAGTTCAGCCTGACCCTGAGTGGAAGATACACTGATTGCTGCCTGCTTTCTTAATTATGGATGATCCTTGACATTTTCACTATCTTAGTGTAATAACAATCAGAGTTTCATTGTTTCCTCAGGAAAATAATTGGTGTCTAGCTGTGTGATTGTGAAACTGCTTTGGGTCCAACAGCCTTTCCCTTTCCCTTCAAGAGAGAATTTTAAAAAGAATCAGATGTCAAATTTTGTGACCTTTTGCTTTAAAACATTTTAATGATACCAACATTCCAATTTTATCTTGTTAATCTTCATAGTTTTCTCTTCTGAATGGTAGAGTTCTGAGTTGTATCCCTGTCCAATTTGCTTGCTATTGTCATTTCAGCTATTTTGTTCCAGCACAGTTGTGCAGTGCCATATCCTCTCAGCAGAGGTTATAACTAACTATTAGTTTAAGACTCCAGGAGAAGCACTTTTAGTTGCACTTGTTTAATCTAGTGCAGTCTGATTGCTGATTAAATGTTACCTGTCTATCACATATGATTGGGACTGCTTCATCTGCCAGAACAATATTGCAAGGAAGAAAGGTCATGATTGTCAAAGCAAACTCACTGAATAAAAAAAAATACAACGCAGATGCTGGAAATCTGAAATAAAAATGAAAATGTTGAAAATACTCGGTAGGCATAGGAGAACTTGCAGAGAAAGGAGTAAATGTTTCAAATTTATGATCTTCTCTTTGAACTAGTTAGAACGGTAACAGATTCCAAATAATTATAGAGGGAAAGAAGGGGGCAGAAATTAGAAAAGAATAACACCCCCCATCTGGAATCTATTCTGTTTTCCCAGTCTCAATGATGTCACCTTCCACACCAGTACTTCTGATACGTCTTCTCTTTTCCTCACTTGAGGATTTCTCCCTCCACAGATTGATAGGGCCTTCCACCAAGTCCATTCTATGTCTGCACTTCTATCTTCATTCAAACCCCTCCCAGAACCAGTTAAACTTGCCCTCAACTTCCACCCAACCAGCTACCATTTTAACACATCATCCTCTACCATTTCTGCCAACTCCACGATCATGTCACCAAATGTATCTTCCCCCACTTTTCAGAATTATGAAGGGACTGTTCACTCCAAAATACTTTGGTCCATTATTCAAGCACATCACTCATCTCTTCCCCACCTCGCAGAACCTTACATGCAAATGGAGGTTTATCAGTTGCCCGTATAACTTTTCCCTTTTCAAACAAAGGAAAATACGAGCACATAAATGTACAAATTGTGGCCTGATTTAGCTACTCAGCTCCTCAAACTGCTCTTCAGGTGGATCATGACTGATGTGAGTACTCCATATTCCTGTCTATCCCTGACAATCTCTCACTTCCTTGCTTATCAAGAATCTATCCACCTCTACCTTAAAAATGTTCAAATATTCTGCTTCCAACACCTTTTGGGGAAAAGGTTTCCAAAGACGCTGAACCCTCTCAGAGTCAGAAATTCTGCTGATCTCTGTCTGAAACTGGTGATCTTTTACTTTTAAACAGTAATGTCTCAGTTCCAGATTGTTCCTCAAGGGGAAATATATCTATTCTGTCAAGACCCCTCAGGATCTTAAACGTGTCAATCAAGTCACCTCTTAATCTTCTTAATTTATTAATGAATTTGTTCAACATGATTTCCCTTTCAAATAACCATGTTGATGCTGCATAATTACCTTGACCATTTCTAAGTGCATTTCTATAAAATCTTTAACAATAATTTCTAATATCTTCCCAATGGCAGTTGTTAAACTAGCTAGCCTATAGCTTCCTTCTTTCTGCCTCTCTCTCTCCCTTTTAGAATAAGGGTGTTATATTCACTGTTCACCAATCTAAAAGAACCACCCCAGCATCTAGGAAATTTTGGAAAACTAAAAACAACTATTTCACTTGCCACTTCTTCTCCCACTCTGAGATGAATGTGCTTGTCAGTCCATAGTTCCAATAATTTGCTCAGAACCACTTCCCTGCTGATTGTAATTTTTTTCCCTTTCTGCCTTTCTTCTACTTCCTGATTTGCCGCTATTTCTGACAAACTATTCATTTCCTCTAAAATTGAAGGCTGATGCAAAACACCTATGCAATTCATGTTGTTAATTTCCATTATTAATTCATCAGACTCCCTTTCTATCAGAACAAAGCTCATTTTACAAATGTTTATTTTGGTAAGCATCTGAAGAGAAAAAACTGTCACCAGTTTTTATATTTCTAGCTAGCTTTCTCTAATACTCTTAATTTTTTCTTCCTTATTTATCTTTTAATCATCCTTAGCCATATTTTTATATCTGTCCAATTTTCTGATTTACCAAAAATCTTTGCACAATTACATAATTTTTCTTTTAAGTTTTAAACTGTCCATAAGTTTACTTAACCATAGATGGTAGGGCCTCCTCTTGGAATTTTTCTTTCTTGTTAGAAGCTATCTATTCTATGTATTCTGAAACCTCCCCTTAAAATGTCTGTTACTGCATTGCTATTCACAAGGTTATGGTGCAGAAGGGAGCCATTTTTCTTGTCATGCCTGCACCAACTCTATTCATCTGGTGCCAACTTCCTGCATTTTCTCCATATCACACACACCATCACTATCCAAATAAAAAAATCAAATAACCTCAATTGAGCTTTCCTCCTCCACATTTCCAGGCAGTGCAGCCCATACCCTAAAAACTTGCTGTGTGAAAAAGTCTTTTTCAACACATCTGCCTTGTTTTGTTTGCACATCACTTTTGACCAATCCCTCAACAAAACTTGCCAGTTCACCTTACCTTACTTCATTTCATGCCCTCTTAATTGCCCATTTTTAAAGTATTAGTCTAGGACCTACTTAGCCCGTCTCAAATTGAATATAAGATCCAATCTCTGGGCACTTTCACCTGCAAGTCATTAATAAAACTTATATTGCAAAAGCACTTACCACTTTTGAACCACATCTAGTATAGTCTGCTGTCTGATTAGTCTCAGAATGTACTGTTCCAAGAAATGATCCTGAAAACATTCTAGTCGCACCTTGTTTGGCTCACTTTTGCCCATCTGATTTTCCCGGGTTCTATATCTAGGTTAACAGTCTTTACATTTATTGATGTACCTTTCTCATAAATTCTCTCTAACTTCTCTTTTACACTTCACTCTACCACATGGTACCTGTTTGGGGATCTGGACACCAATCCCACAAGTGACTTCTTGTTCTTTTAATTTCTCATCTCTACCCAAGCTGTTTCTACATCGTGAACTTAGTTGCTGAACTTAGGTTACCCATCTCTATTGTGGTAATGCCATCATTAATTAATTGTGATGACCCTGGAAGATTGCCAAACTTCCTCTCCATCCTCAATGTCATGTAACCTTCAACACCTACCTCCCAATCAGTACCAATCTACAGCAATGTGTCTGAGGTGACTATTTGCGCTTTTAATTCATCTGTTTTGTTTCAAATGTGACATGCATTCAGATGCAAAGCCTTTAGCTTTGTCCTTTTATTATTTTTGTCACCCTTTGTCTTATCCGTTGACTTGTAAGATTTGCATTCTTTGGCTCTTTCCGTCCCATTCTGTTTATCATTTCCCATTTAAATGCTTTTCTCTTTTACGTTGTCTCTACTCTTTGATTTGGCCAGATCTTCTCAAATTTGAAGCACTGTCCCACCTATTTAGTGTTAAGGTCTTTCTACTTCCCTAGTCATGCAGCTTGCTAAAACGTTGACCAACATAGCTCAGGTGTAGACCATCTCAATAGTACAGTGTCACTTTCCCCAGTACTTGTACCTATGCCCCAAAACCAGAACCTACTTCTCCCACCCTGGTCTTTAAGCCACACATTTATTTCTCTAATCTTATTTTCCCTATGCCTATTTGCACATGGCTCAGGCAGTAATCCAGGGAGATTATTACTGTTAAAGCCCTGCTTCTTGCTTTATTGCCTAGCTCATCATACTGACTATGCAGAACCTCTTTCCTTGTCCTGCCCAAGTCTTTGATACATACAAGGACCACAATGACTAGATTGTCCCCATGAATCACTTTAAGTTCCTCTCCAACCCTGAGAAGATGCACAACCTCAGGCACCAAACATGGAACACTGCCTTCTGGGCTCTCATATTTTGCTGCAGAGAACAGTGTCAACCCCTTTCACTACCCTGTCTGTTACAACCATCATTTTTTTTTTTGTTTTTCTTACTCCAATAGCTTGCTCTACCTAGATGCCATGGTCAGGTAGTCCTTCCTCTTTCAGCCTCCACTCTCATCTAAACAGCTGAAAGAACCTCAGAATTTTTGGACAACTTATTGGTCAGGTAGTCCTTCCTCTTTCAGCCTCCACTCTCATCTAAACAGCTGAAAGAACCTCAGAATTTTTGGACAACTTATTGGTCAGGTAGTCCTTCCTCTTTCAGCCTCCACTCTCATCTAAACAGCTGAAAGAACCTCAGAATTTTTGGACAACTTATTGGTCAGGTAGTCCTTCCTCTTTCAGCCTCCACTCTCATCTAAACAGCTGAAAGAGCCTCAGAATTTTTGGACAACTTCAAAGGTTGAGATTCCTGCACTTCTACCCTCTGGGTCTTCACACCTGCCTCACTTACACTCACACTTTCTCACTTCTGACCAATTATCAAATCAGAAGTCCAGTGACTGCTTTCTGATATAACACATCCAGTTAATCTACCTCCATCCTTATTTGTTACAGCGTTTGCAGTTTGGCCTCCATTGTATAAACTTTGAGTCAAATTTATTTGCATTGCGAATATGTCCTACGCCTGCTTGCTCTGGATCACACCAAGAGCTGCTATATTCTGCAAACACAACACATCAGCCATCCTGTAATCTTTATTTTTCTTAATTACATAATTATTTAATTAAATTAATGTCTCTTCTCAGTACTATGTACTGTATCAATTTAAAGTCGAGTAATGCAGGAAACCTCACTGCTCAAAAACAAAATAAGTAGTGAAATCGGTAGTTTTTTTAACTCCCTCTGCTAGTCTCTATTAATTAATTATATAGCAGATACCTAAAATTTTACACTCGATATCCAATACCTACAATGTACACAGCCCCTAACTGCAATTGCTCAGCAACGCATCAACTCACCACTCTCCAATGATATCACTGTTTGACTTTATAGGAGGCTTGTCTGAATACATGTAAAGCTTGTTTCTGAGACCACTATTTGACAGTCCTTCCATTGAGTCTGAAGGTTCGAGCAGTTGCATTGCTGATGGAATTTCTCTAGTGCTCTTATTTGCCTCTGAGAGGTAGTCCAGATCTCACTGCAGACAGGAATGTAGAGACAACTCCTCTGGACTTGTAGTTTTCATTATTATCAAGCAGTTGCTACCTGAGCACCAGGTCACAGAATCATAGAATCCCTACAGTGTGGAAACAGGCCATTCAGCCCATCAAGTCCACACCAACCCTCCAATTGGCATCCCATCCAGACCCACTACCCTCCTCTATTCCTGTGATCTTGTATTTCCCATGGCTAACCCACCTACCCTGCACATCCCTGATGACTATGGGCAATTTAACATGGCCAATCCACATAACCTGCACATCTATGGACTGTGGGAAGAAAGCAGAGCACCCAGAGGAAACCCATGCAAACACAGGGAGAATATGCAAACTCCACACAGACTGAGGGTGGAATTGAACCCAGGTGTCTGGTGCTGTGATGCAGCAGTGCTAAACACTGAGCCACCGCGCCAATCTCCTAGTCATTGATGACCTTTAAGGGAAGTGGTTACCTGGCTCTGGGAGGTGACTCTTAGCTTATATGGGACCAGGACTATCTAGCCGACCAGGTGTTCGTTGATATATGAGTTTGTTTTACAAACATTCAAAAACAGGCTGACTTTCGTGTGTACAGAATTAAAAAGATTGAGAATGGCCATATATCATGCATGACTCTAGTAATCAGTTTAGTTTTGGCATAGTGGTGAATTAGGTTAAAATGTTTTCCATCTAGGTGATATTTAATATTTTCCCCTGAGGGTAGTTATATCTTTTATGAGTGAATAGCTACTGTCTGGTAGATTGTAAATAATTTGTGCGCTATTTCACATTGTCTTGTTCAACAAGAGTCCTGATTTTCAAAGCATCTGCTTCAGTTCCCAATCTCAAGACATATGTAATCTTAGAAGAAAAATAGGAGATAGAACTGACGCCTTTTGAAGACTAGAGTCCATCTAGTTTTATTGGTTATTTGAGATTATTAGAACTGGGACAACTATGGGTAAAAGGAAGCTGACTAAATTCCTAATAAGGAAGGATAACTGGAATTAGAATAATTCATTTGTAATGTAGATTCTTAAGACTTGTTTAATTTGAGTGTAATGGTCCAATGTTTTGCCAAAACCATCTTTGGGCTACCTCTCTGATTTTTGTTTCTACTAGCAGAGTGCACAACTGTTAATTGAGTAAATGAACATGGGTGCACTGCATCTGAATGGGACAGGCTTGATGGACTGAATGATCATCGGCCATCCTGCCTTTGTATATGTACATATTTCAGGTGGCAACCATCACCACAGAAAATGCTTTAAAATATATCTGATTCTACTAAATCAAAATGTGAATGCTTTTGTTTTTAATAAAAATGTAAAGAAAATATAATTACGCGCCTACGGTCATATAGTTATTCCTGATCAATATTGCAAAGTGACAGCTGCCCTTACTGCATTGATTCCTGATGTGGGAGACATCAATGCAGATTAAGTCCCAAGAGAGAAAGAGCCATGACTACATAACATCATTTGGTGCATTTGAATCAGAAGTGTTTCATCAGTTTATTATATTTTTACAACTTCTGATCATTTTCTCATTTGGCAAAAAAACAGTGGCAGTATGAATGTTGAAGTCCATTTAATCCAGTCACAGCTCTATAACTTGTTTGTAAATGCTTAACCACTGTCAAACTGACAGCTGTTTTTCCACAAATATATTTCCAATGCACTGATGGATGGTTGCATGACACCCAGACGTAAACTACATGACACATAGAGTCTTAGGAATATCCTCAACCAAGCATCATTGTGCCTGTGTTCAGTGAAGCAGGAACACCAGCCTTTAAATATAGGCTACTCTGTCAACATTTGAAGGTATTGGTGAAAATGATCTGTCAAAACTTTGGCCCAGTAGTGTCTAAAAATGACAGGTTCCATGGCTGATGCATACCAAAGAGAGTGGATAAATGCTAACAGGAATTGCCTTGCAATCTCTTGTTTGTAGTAACTGTCAATGAACATCAAAACAGTCAGCAAACATAATTTAATTCAAAAAATTCATATTTCTCTTTTCCATCAAGCTGTTTTGCAGAAAGAATAAGGCTAAGTCTCAGACAAATAGGTACAAAACATATAATCCAATCAGGTTGTCAAATTACACCAAAAAACAGGATAATAAAAGTGGCAAAATATTTCCAGGAGAAGTGAGGTAGGGTTGGGAGTGTAAGAGGAGGGAATCCCCTAAAGTTGGCATTGAATCATGATCCAGACAACATCATACTATTCTTCGGGGTGGTTTGGGGAAGGGATTAAAGACAACTGGGGAAATCCTTGAGACTATTAAGCAAGTATTTTTATGACTGAATCATGGAACCTGAGCCTGGCTGGAGAGGCCTACATTTATTGCCACTAATTTGCCCTGGAGAAAGTGGTTGTAAGTTATCTTCTTGGGCCGTTATCATTTTTAGAATGTAGATACACTCAGAATCCTGTTAGGGATAGATGTCAGGATTTTGACCAAGGACAGTGAAGGAACAGCAACATAGTTCCAAATCAGACGTCTTAGAGGGGATCTTATAGATTGTGCTATTCCTCTCCATGCGTCTGCTGCATTTGTCTTTCTAGTGGCAGAGGTCATGGATTTAGAATTTGCCATTGAAGGATCTTTAATGAATTGCTCCAGTGCATCTTGTAAATGGTGCACAGCACCTGCACTTTGCCCAATGTCCCTCTAAACATTTCTTATTCATGTACTTACCTAAATGTCTTTTAAATGCTGTAACTATACCTGCATACAACATTCCATCTGGAAGTTTATTCCGTGCACAAACTACTCTCTGAGTAAAATAATTGTCTCTCAAAGATTTTTTTAAAACTTCCTCCTCTCATCTTAAAAATATGCCCATCAGTCTTGAAATCCCCCTTAAGATTTTACAAACCACTATAAGGTCAGCCCTCAAGCTTCTATGCTCCAGTGAAAAAGTCCAGCCTATCCAGCCTCTGCCCATTACTCAAGCCCTCCATTCCCGGTAACATCCTGGTAAATCTGGACAAACAATTCCTTAGACATTTTCCATCCTTCTTCCAATGTTGCTGCATTGTTGGCTTTCAGGAGATGCACAAGAGTATCTGAGATGACGAGATAACAAGGTGTGGTTCCAAGCAGCATCTTAGGAGGAGGAAAGCTGATGTTTTGGGCTTAAACCCTTTGTTGCTGCTTGGCCTGCTGTGTACATCCAGTTCCACACCTTGTTATTTTGGATTCTCCAACATCTGCAGTTCCTATTATCTCTCCATTATATCTGAAATGACTGTTCATTTAACTTGACACTTGCTTTCTCAGCTGAAGTATTTAACTTCCATAAACAGGGAAAGGTGAGCAAAGAGACTAAACAAGTCTTATTGCTAATGGAATTTAACATTATTTACCCAGACTTTCCTTTCGCAAATTATAGCTCATTATTCTAAACATTTCATTGGTCTTCATTGGTAACTTATTCTGCAATTCTGTTAATCTTTCAGTAGAATAGTTACACTTGATTTCCTTTCTTATTTAAAAAAAACTTCTGCCCCATGGAACTTGAACTTTTTTTATTTTGATAATATCAACAACTCAAAGTCTATTTGCAACAAAATGAATCAAATTTATTTAACCTTTGTTCATCATTTGAAATCCTCAAACTCAAAATAACCTGAATGACTTCCCTCTGTAATTCTGAAAGGCAGTATATCTTTCTGGAATTAGGTGACAAGAATTGCACTGTCCACTAGCTGGAACATCATAGATCAACAAGTAGCTTATTTTGTGGAGCGTGCTAATCTTCCATTAATCAATTTGCCCATTTGTTTTGTTACAACACCACTTTGCTTTTCTTTTCATAAATAAATTAACACAGATGGAGTGAAGTTGTTGCCAGCCCCTGAACAACAAGGACAACAGGGAGTCAGTGGGAAAATGTAAAAAAGAAGTCAGAAAGAGCATGTCATAAAATCCTAGTCTGCTGTGATGGATGCTGAAGAGCTGGGAGAGTGGCTGTAGTCTTCTGAAAAGGAAAATGAAGACACTGAGCTGGGGCAGCATCGCCTTTAGCATCAGAGGATGATTCAGCATTGGGTCTGTGAAATTATGAACTTCAGACAGTGAGCCTGATGTCAGTAGTAGGGAAGCTGCTGGAGAAGATACTGAGGGATAGGATCTATTCCCATTTGGAAGAAAATGGGCTTATCAGTGATAGACAACATGGTTTTGTGAAGGGAAGGTCATGTCTTACCAACTTAATAGAATTCTTTGAGGACGTGACAAAGTTGATTGATGAGGGAAAGGCTGTAGATATCATATATATGGACTTCAGTACGGCATTTGATAAGGTTCCCCATGGCAGGCTGATGGAGAAAGAGAAGTTGCATGGTCTCCAGGGTGTTCTAGCTAGCTGGATAAAAAAACTGGCTAGACAACAGGAGGCAGAGGGTAGTAGTGGAAGGGGGTTTCTCAAATTGGAGACCAGTGGTGTTCCACAGGGATCTGTGCTGGGACCACTGTTGTTTGTAATATACGTAAATGATTTGGAGGAAGGTATAGGTGGTCTGTTTAGCAAGTTTGCAGATGACACGAAGATTGGTGGAGTAGCAGATGGTGAAGGGGACTGTCAGAGATTACAGCAGAATATAGATAGATTGGAGAGTTGGGCAGATAAATGGCAGATGGAGTTCAATCCAGGCAAATGCGAGGTGATGCATTTTGGAAGATCTAATTCAAGAGCAAGCTATACAGTAAATGGAAAAGTTCTGGGGAAAATTGATGTACAGAGAGATCTGGGTGTTCAGGTCCATTGTTCCCTGAAGGTGGCAACGCAGGTCAATAGAGCGGTCAAGAAGGCATACGACATGCTTTCCTTCATCAGACGGGGTATTGAGTACAAGGGTTGGCAGGTCATGTTACAGTTATATAAGACTTTGGTTCACCCACATTTAGAGTACTGTGTACAGTTCTGGTCGCCACATTACCAAAAGGATGTGGATGCTTTGGAGAGGGTGCAAAGGAGGTTCACCAGGATGTTGCCTAGTATGGAGAGTGATAGCTATGAAGAAAGGTTGAGGAGATCAGGATTACTTTCATTAAAAAGACGGAGATTGAGGGGGGGCCTGATTGAGGTCTACAAAATCATGAGGGGTACAGACAAGGTGGATAGCAAGAAGCTTTTTTCCCAGAGTGGGGGACTCATTTACTAGGGGTCATGAGTTCAAAGTGAGAGGGGGAAAGTTTATGCGAGATATGCATGGAAAGTTCTTTACGCAGAGGGTGGTGGGTGCCTGGAACGCGTTGCCAGTGGAGGTGGTAGACACAGACACGATAGTGTCTTTTAAGATGTATCTGGATGGGTACATGGATGGGCAGGGAGCAAAGGGATACACACCCTTAGAAAATAGATGACTGGTTTAGACAGAGGAATTCGATTGGTGCAGGCTTGGAGGGCCAAAGGGCCTGTTCCTGTGCTGACATTTTCTTTGCTCTTTGTTCTAAGAACTTTAATAACTGTTCATACATTGAAAGAATCAACAAAAGATAAACTTATACCTGGAAAGAAGCAGCAATAATTCTGCCTAGAATAAACAATTAAAGGTTCAGGACAAACTTATAAAGGAATTGAAAGCAATTAGCCATGTCTTAGAAAGGAGGGAGTCGAGATTATGTACACAGAGCTGCTTTGACACCTGCTTGATATATTGGATGCTACGTTGCTACAAAGAAAAAGGAGTGCACTGCAGAAGAATTTAAGGAGTTAACTGCAGGAAAACTGTGTCTTCAAACAGACTTAAGGTCAAATATAATAAGGCACAAACAAGCTACTTCTATTAAGAAGGCAAGCTGCAGATTTGCAGTAATTTGAATGAAAAGACTTTAAAGAATCATTAATAATATCACAAATGAAGGATGAAAATCTGAATTAAAAAATCGATCACAAGCATTCTTCTTCAGTAGAACTTTGCTGAACAACGGTGCATAAAGATCAAGCCCGGGACATTAACATTAACAACCATTTGAAGGTTTTGCAATATGTGATTATCTCACTTGGAATGATGACAAGATTTTGTGCTCCACAGGCTGTTAGGGAAAGAGTGCCACTCCCTCAGACACGGTTCTCGCATGGTACAGCTTAAGGATGGATGTGTGTCTGCACACTAGCACATGGAGGGGATGTAGATAATGTGTTGTGAATGTGGGATTGGTGGGTGTATGTATGCAAAGGAGTGTATGGTTGGGTGGTGAAAAGGAGCAAGCTGTCGCAGGGATGGAGCATTTGCAGACACCCACAGTCCCAAAGTACTCTAGAATGTTGCCTTAATGTGCAGGTAACAGTATTATCTTAAAGGACAAGATAAAAGACAAGACATAGAAATTAGGAGATGAGCAGGCCATTCTGCCCTTCGAGCCTGTTTCATCATTCAGCATGATCATAGTCAATCCTCTATCTCAAATCCATATTCCCATTTTCTCTCCTTAGCCCCAGTGTCTTTAAAATCTAAAAATATCTCTTCCTTGAACATATTTGGTGATTGGGTCTCCACAGTCTTCTGTGGTAGGGATTTCCAATGGTTCACTATCCTTTGAGTGAAGAAATACTTCCTCATCTCGGTCCTAAATGGTCTCAATATCCTGAGACTCTGTTCCTGGTTTCAGACTCCTCCGCCATAAAAAATATCCTATCTACATTTAGTCTGTTGAGCCCTGTTAGTATTCTGTACATTTCAAACAGATCCCCTCTCATCCTTCTAAACTCTAATGAATGCTGGCCAGTCAAACAAATCTCTCCTGCTAGGTCAATCCTGCGTTTCCCAGTATTAGCCTAGTGAGGAACCGTTGCATTTCTCCATACCAAGTATATCCTTTCTTACGTACTAAGACTAAAACTGTGCTACTTCAGGTTCAGTCACATCAAAGCTCCGTATGACTGCAATAAGAAATCTGTCCTTCTGAACTCAATACCTCTTGCAAACATACAATTTGTCCTCCCAATGGCTTGCCACACCTGCCTGCCAACTTTAAATGACTGGCATAAAAGGACACCCAGAGCGCTTTGAATAATTGCACTTCTCAGTATATCATTACTTAAATAATGCTCTTCCTTTCTAAAAACCAAAAGAACTGTGGAAGCTGTAAATCAGGAACAAAAACAAAGTTGCTGGAAAAGTGCAGCAGGTCTGGCAGCATCTGTGAAGGAAGAAACAGAGTTAACGTTTCGGGCCCGTTGACCCTTGCTCAGAACTGATGGTAGCTGGGAAAGTTTATATGCAGAAAAAAGGGGAGGAGTATGGGGTAGGGAGTAAACGATAGGATAGAGCCTAAAGACAGAGAAGAGCAGATGGACAGATAAAGAGTAGATAACAATCAGGCTGGGAGGGTGAATAGTTGTTAATGAGGACTGTTAGTGACTAACAACAGGGGGTGTGTAATGGCAGGCTATGTGGTAACAAGGCCTGGTGTGTGGGGCAGGGGACTGGGTTATGGGAGAGTTTAGGCCCTAAAGTTATTGAACTTGATATTGAGTCTGGAGGACTGCAGGGTCCCCAAGTGGAAAATGAGGTGTTGTTCTTCCAGCTTCGCTCGAACACTGCAGCAAGCCAAGGACAGACATGTTGGTCAGGTAACAGGGTGGTGCATTAAAGTGGCAAGCAATGCGTAGTTCAGGGCCTTTTTTGCGAGCAGAATGTAGATGTTCTGTGAAGCGGTCGCCCAGTGTACACTTCATTGCCCCAGTGTAGAGGAGCACACATTGTGAGCAGTGGGTGCAATACAGTAGATTCTGGGAAGTGCAGGTGAAGTGTTGCTTGATCATCAAGCACCATTTCTGTTGACTCCAGCAAGATGCCACCACCAGACACATATTCCCCTCCCCTCCCCTCCCCTCCCTTGTCTGTCTTCAGCAAGGACCATTGCCTACGGAACACTCTTGTCCCCACTTCCTAAATCTCCAACACCCCACCCCACAGCCCTACAGCACTTGCCCCATAACGGGCAAAGGTGCAACACCTGCCTATTTATCTCCTCCCCCCCGCCCCACCCCCCAGTGTCCAAGGGTCCAAACATACCTTCTATGTGAAACAACACTTCACCTGCACTTCCCAGAATCTAGTCTACTGCATGCACTGCTCACAATGTGGTCTCCTTTACACTGGGGAAAGGAGCATAGACTGGGTGTTCACTTCGCAGAACATCTACATTCTGCTCGACTACTAGAAGACCCTGAACTACCCATTGCCTGCCACTTTAACACACTACCTTGCTCTCTGGCCAACATATCTGTCCTTGGCTTGCTGCAGTGTTCAAGCGAAGCTGGAAGAACAACACCTCATTTTCTGTTTGGGGGCCCTGCAGCCCTACAGACTCAATATCGAGTTCAATAACTTTAGGGCCTATACTCTCCCATGTCCTAGTCCCCTACACCTCATACCAGGCCTTGTTATCACATAGCCTGCCATTACACACCCCCTGTTATTAGTCACTAATAGTCCCCATTAACAACTATTCACCCTCCCAGCCTGATTGTTATCAACTCTTTGTTTGTCCATCTGCTCTTCTCTGTCTTTAGGGTCTATCCTATCATTTACTCCATACCCCACCCCCCGCCCCTTTTTTTCTGCATATAAACTGACGTTTTCCCAGCCACCATCAGTTCTGAGGAAGGGTCACTAGACCTGAAATGTTAACGCTGGTTTTTCCTTCACAGATGCTACCTGACCTGCTGAGCTTTTCCAGCAGCTTTGTTTTAGTTCTTCCTTTATGTTTTTCACACTGAAGTGAAAAAGTTCACAATTAGCCACTGAGTACTGCATCTGCCACACGTGTGACCACGCACTCAACTTGTCCAAATCACTTTAAATCCTCATTGTATCCTCCTCACAAACATACAGTCTCACCAGTTTTATGTCTCCAGCAATCTTGGAATTGTTGTATTTGGTTTCCTCAACCAGGTTATTTCTAAACATCATGAATGGCTTGATGGTGAACACTGATCCTTGCAGCACCCCACTAGTGACTGCCTGTAACTCAAAAAAAGACTCATTTATTTCCGTACACTGTTTCTTGTCTGTCATCCAATTCCCCACCTATACCAATATGTTAACCCTATCCCATTTGCTTTGACTTTGCCCATTACCCTCTAAGGGACATTATCAAATTTCTTCTAAAACTACAATACTCCACATCCATTGGTTCTTATCTTTTCTACCAGTTACATCCTCAAAAAAAAGAACTTCCATTGATTTGTGAAGCACAATTTGCCTTTCATACATCCATATTGGCTTTGTCTAATCCTGTAATGCTTTCTAAGTGTTCTGCTGCCATGAGTTTTATAATAGACTCCAATATTTTTCCCATTGCTGATGTTAGACTAACTGGTCTGTAATTCTCTATAGTGGGGTTACATTTGCCATTGCCAACGCATCCAATATTTCCACGGCCACTTCCATTAGCACTCTGGATGCAGAATATCAGGCCCTAGTGAATTGTTAACCCTTTACCCCATTAATTTCCATAGCACCAGTTTGTTACGATACCAATTTCTTTCAATTACGCCGTCTCTCTACACCTTTGGCTCCCACGCATTTCTGGGGGATTGTCTGCATCCTCTTTTGAGTTCAATTGTTTCACTATTTCTTTGTTTCCCATGATCATTTCCATGGCTTTTGACTGTAAAGCATGGTCACAGATAGGGGGAAAAAAACTTCCAGAGTCAGTACTTGAAGGTAAAACAGATTCTATTGAAAAAATGGGTCAGCAGTAACCAATAATTTTCTGGCAACTGAAGGAAATCTCAGGCAAATGTGTGCATCACAAAAATCTGATGAAGAATGTACAAAAATCAGACATCACTGTCTGCAAGGGTGGTTGAAATATAGTCCAGCAGACCAGGTGCTACAGAGGTACCATGAGCAAAAACAACACTCGATTAATTTATTGATGTCACATGTACCAAGATACTGTAAAAAATATTATTTTGTGTGCTATACAGGCAGATCGTACCACACAAAGTGCATCAGGGTAGCAAAACAGAGTGCAGAACACAGTGTTACAGCCGCAGAGAAGGTGCAGAGAGAGAGAGAGATCAGAATTAACATTTGAAAGGTCCATTCAAAAGTCTGTTCTTGAATCTATTCTCAAGTGTACTCAAACTTTTATATCTTGTACCCAAAGGAAGATGGTGGAAGAGAGCATTACTGAGGTGAGAGGAGTTTTTGATTATGTTGGTTGCTTTCCCCGGGTCGTGAAAAGTATCGATGGAGTCAATGGATGGGAAGCTGGTTTGTGTGATGTGCTCATGACTCTCTGCAGTTCCTTGCAGTCTCGAGACGAGCAGTTGCCAAACCACACGTGATGCCTCCATATAGCATGCTTTCTACTGTGCTTCTAAAAAAATTGATTAGAGCCCTTGTGGCCAGACCAAATTTCCTTAGCCTTCTGAGGAAGTAGAGACGTTGTTTTTCCTTCTTGACCGTTGTGTCGACATGGGTGGACCCGGAGAGAATGTTGATGATCATCATTCCCAGGAATTTGATGCTCTTGACCATCTCCACCTCAGCACCATTGGTGCAGACAGGGGCATGCTCTCCACTCCACTTCCTGAAATAAATGAAGTCAAGCTCTTTTGTTTTGCTGACATTGATGGACATTTGACATTAGGGAAGATTTATTGGTGTAGGACCATAAATCATTATAAAAAAGCAAATGTAAAGACAGACTCCACAGAAACACCACAAGAGGATATTTAGGTATCACAAGGTATAGTGCAAGAGCATAACAATCAGTGTGGTGGCAGGCATTTCAAACAACATGTAGGATTATATTTCATGATGTTAAATGTGTATGATACAAAATGAAATGCAACAGAGCCAATGATTTTCACAAGATTTGCAGAAAGGTCATAGGAATGCTGGCAATGGATTTGTTCAATTTTAGCAGTAAGCTGTATCTAATCGCAGCCAACCATTATTAATGGTGGATTGAAGTGAGAAAGATTTATTCAACCATAGAAGACTCAGTGCTCAAAGCAATGGAAAGAATCTTCACAATACACAGTTTCCAAGAAGAATTAGTATTGGACAATGGTCTTCAATTTATGAAGGACTGAAAGAAATTGAAGGGAAATTTGAAAGGATTTCAGGAATTTCACTTTGGGGACTGGTATCATCCAGATGGCAAGTTCCACACTCCATCAGCCGAAGGAAGAAGCCGAAAGAACAGTCACAAGTGTGAAGTCACTGACGCACAAGAATCCAGACTGAGAACTGGCACCTCAATTACCAGGTAACACCACTGAATAATACTTGGCAGCAGAATTGTTAATCAGGAGAAGGCAACTTCAGGCCAAATACAACTTCTCTTGACCACAAGAAGGTAAAACTAAAGAAAGTCACAGCAAAAACAGAAGTTGTATAACTCTCGACACAGTATGAAAACTCTGCCAACCTTAAAGCCAGGGCAAAAGGTCTGGTTGAGGGACAGGACATCAGAAACTAGGGTCATCAAATGAACAGATCAATCAAAATCTTATAGAATCAGAACAGCTGAAGGGATATTGAAGAGGAATGGGAAGACATTGATCCCACTCGAGCCAAGAAGTGAGACAGTGTCCAAATATCACAAGATGTGGGACAGTGTTCAGAACAATATGACCACTTCAGACATGACACAATACAATGACCCTGGTGTTGAACCCAAACAAACAATATTGGGATATCCAGGTAGAGTTCCAGACGATCTCACTTGAGACATTTATATTTCGAGGAGTGAGCAGGAGACAGTGATAATGCTAATGACAGTAATAATATTAAAAATGATGTTAATGAATATCAAGACTAAGTGAGTAAAAGTAAACCACTGGAATAATGTAGACCCGGAAGAGAGAGGCCTGATGGATAAGTGGTATAAGAAGATTCATGCAAATCATAATGATGTAACAGATCATATGACTCTGTCTTCAGTAAGAGACACCACACCCAACCAGAATGAACATAAGAGACAGGTCTTAGACTCTACACTGGAGAGGTGTATTTGGACATCCAAGTATAGATGTAAATCAAGAGGTGTAATAGCACCTTACATAGTGACAGGAGCAAACAGCCTCAGGGGCAGTATATGAGCAAGCAACCACAGTCCAGAGATATTCCAGACTGGTAACTCAACATGCATATATCAGTTTAAAGAGAAAGAAAGGGCAAATGGCTTGTATAGTTTACTTTTAATGGTTAATATGAAAGAGTAGAAACAATGCTGGGTGGAATGTGATAAGATCCCTCATTTGCATCCAGGGTACATAGTACACTGAAGTTTTTTCACTTGTTTAGATAAAAGTAAATTACATGGCTAACTAGCCAGCAGATCACAACAGGAGCTCCCAGCACTAGTTGGCAATATTAATTATCAAACACATCAACAAATCCCAAACAAACCCAGGTATCCTACCAGCAAGAATGAAGCTTCCAGCTGGAACATTCACTCCGACAATAGGCTTCTATATTAGTTCTTTAATCTCATCCTCATTTTGAGTCTTGTTTTTGAATTTTTATATTTAGCATTCTCTTAACATTTTAATGAATATTGCTTATAACACAGCATAAGAAATAGTTTTAAGAAATTGTAATCTAATCAAAATCTTGAAACCATTTCATTTAAACTAGAGAAAACCTACTAAGCATCTAGGAGCCTAGAAAGCATACTTATCTCAAATGATCAGCTGATGGATAACACACACTTTTCTAAGTGCTCAAGGCCCAAAGGTGGAGAAATGTTGCACTTTTGAAACATTGTGCTACCACTTTCATTTTAACAGCAGCCAATTCTGATCGGTGTATGTCTGTGTCTTCAGCTTTAATTAATGTCTTGTATAGGAACATACACAATCGATCTCATTGGGAAAAAAAATCCATCCCATTGGGAAAATTCCAGTTAACTATCACTTTGTGCACTTCTAGAAGTTATTATATATAACACAAAGCATTATATTATCCATTTAATTCAGTGCAAAGGATGGTAAAAATGAAATAAGCTTTCAATATACTATTGTAACAATGCTGTGATAACAAGGTGTAGAGCTGGATGAACACAGCAGGCCAAGCAGTATCAGAGGATCAGGAAGGCTGACATGAAAGATTTCTGAAGAAGGGTCTAGGCCTGAAACGTCAGCCTTCCTGCTCCTCTGATGCTGCTTTGCCTGCTGTGTTCATCCAGCTCTACAACATGTTATCCCAGATTCTCCAGCATCTGCAGTTCCTACTATCTCTGATACAATTGTAACATCCCTGTTCAGATTAGGGTAAAACAAGGAACTTCTTCTCATGTTCATGGCTTTCCAGGGTAATTTCAATAACAATGAATAAAAACTTAGACAGATCAATACTCTGTCAGTTATTGATATTTCTGTGACTTTCACTCCAGAAAAAAACTGGTAGATTACATTGATATATAAATGTATTCAAAGTGGCAATAAAGGAAGATGTGCATTGAATGTGCTGGGTTAACATCGGTGGCAATGGTGAAAACAGGCAAAGCCGGCAGGTTTCCAGCATTCAGCATTGCTGTGTGGCAGAGGAAGGCTTTCTAAATTTGAAACATCTTTCCAAAGGAACAAATTGGCCAAAGGAGAAAACCAATCCTTCACCAGAGTAACAAAATTTTTAACGCTAAAACAAAGCTATTCACCTGGCTCCATTTCTTCAGGAACTGGGACCTATGCCATATATTTTTAATCATGCTTCCCATATGATCCATTTGCCTATAGGAAGCTCACCAAAACTGTGTGAATTCAGAACATTTATGGAATCGGTGATAAAGTAAGTGTTTACGTAAAGTTGTGGTCAAATTCCTAAAAATTGCAGCTTTACGTGAATTAAAAGTTCCCATAGACTTCAATTATAAAACTAGAAGTAGGTTCCTTCAAATTTTTCGTCTGAATAATAAATAATGTATTGGTTGAAATTTTACACTGGGTATTTTAGGACTTTTGTCAGCAGAAGCCAACTTTGAAGCATTCAGTTGAAATGATGTACATTGTTAAATGCCTACATGCAAAAAGAAAATAACATTTAAAACAAAATATATTTAATATACTTCATTATTTTTAATGTAAGTACCATAAATTCTTGTTAACATTACAATCAGCTACATAAGTTTAAAATTCTTTCAGGCTCCATCTAGCGATAAAAATTGGTCAGTGCAACCCAAAACTTACTCCCTGCCTCAGATAATAAAATGTGAGGCTGGATGAACACAGCAGGCCAAGCAGCATCTCAGGAGCACAAAAGCTGACGTTTCGGGCCTAGACCCTTCATCAGAGAGGGGGATGGGGGGAGGGAACTGGAATAAATAGGGAGAGAGGGGGAGGCGGACCGAAGATGGAGAGTAAAGAAGATAGGTGGAGAGAGTGTAGGTGGGGAGGTAGGGAGGGGATAGGTCAGTCCAGGGAAGACGGACAGGTCAAGGAGGTGGGATGAGGTTAGTAGGTAGCTGGGGGTGCGGCTTGGGGTGGGAGGAAGGGATGGGTGAGAGGAAGAACCGGTTAGGGAGGCAGAGACAGGTTGGACTGGTTTTGGGATGCAGTGGGTGGGGGGGAAGAGCTGGGCTGGTTGTGTGGTGCAGTGGGGGGAGGGGATGAACTGGGCTGGTTTAGGGATGCGGTGGGGGAAGGGGAGATTTTGAAACTGGTGAGGTCCACATTGATACCATATGGCTGCAGGGTTCCCAGGCGGAGTATGAGTTGCTGTTCCTGCAACCTTCGGGTGGCATCATTGTGGCAGTGCAGGAGGCCCATGATGGACATGTCATCAAGAGAATGGGAGGGGGAGTGGAAATGGTTTGCGACTGGGAGGTGCAGTTGTTTGTTGCGAACTGAGCGGAGGTGTTCTGCAAAGCGGTCAAACAACTGCACCTCCCAGTCGCAAACCATTTCCACTCCCCCTCCCATTCTCTTGATGACATGTCCATCATGGGCCTCCTGCACTGCCACAATGATGCCACCCGAAGGTTGCAGGAACAGCAACTCATACTCCGCCTGGGAACCCTGCAGCCATATGGTATCAATGTGGACTTCACCAGTTTCAAAATCTCCCCTTCCCCTACTGCATCCCTAAACCAGCCCAGTTCGTCCCCTCCCCCCACTGCACCACACAACCAGCCCAGCTCTTCCCCCCCACCCACTGCATCCCAAAACCAGTCCAACCTGTCTCTGCCTCCCTAACCGGTTCTTCCTCTCACCCATCCCTTCCTCCCACCCCAAGCCGCACCCCCAGCTACCTACTAACCTCATCCCACCTCCTTGACCTGTCCGTCTTCCCTGGACTGACCTATCCCCTCCCTACCTCCCCACCTACACTCTCTCCACCTATCTTCTTTACTCTCCATCTTCGGTCCGCCTCCCCCTCTCTCCCTATTTATTCCAGTTCCCTCCCCCCATCCCCCTCTCTGATGAAGGGTCTAGGCCCGAAACGTCAGCTTTTGTGCTCCTGAGATGCTGCATGGCCTGCTGTGTTCATCCAGCCTCACATTTTATTATCTTGGAATCTCCAGCATCTGCAGTTCCCATTCTCTCTTACTCCCTGCCTCAACCAGCTTTTGCCATTAGGAGCAGCCTGGGATTTCAGCCAGTTCAGGACAGGGGCTAGGATAGAAACAGACACTGGAGACTTTACAAGTAACAACAAAGGCAGCAAATAGGATCCAATATGAGGGATGGAGAGGTATGTCAAGAGTGTATCAGGGCAGGGGCAGAAAACAGAGGATCATTGGCAATTTCAGGATTGAGTTTGCAAGTGGAAGCAGTGATGGAAAGTTTTTGACAGCAGTTAGGACAGAGAATACAAAAGTCTGGGGCAAAAAGCATTAAACTGTAACTCTCAATGTTAAAGAAATATATTGTCTCTGTATTATTAAAGATGTAAAAGTGAAACAATGTTAACTGATTTTGCTTTAAATATGGACTTAAGGTACATTCTTCAGGCAGTCAGATGTGCCATTCTGGCACACTAACCACAGTTGTGATCTACCTAAAGAGGAAAAATTCTAGTGCTAAATCCAATTATGGTGAAACTTGTTTCATGAGATTGGGTATGAAGACAGCACTGAATCTTTTGGAATGATACATATTCTTAGTGCATAGCCAAGTTCCTGTTGTTGTGGATAAATCACCACAACTCAGCTACTTATTAAGAAATCTCACAACAATCAAGTACCAAAACAATAATTCATGTAGCCACCAAATATTATACCCCACAAGTGAGCAAGTATAAACCTGTGACTCGACTTAGCTAATACCCGATTAATGATGAACTGTGGCCAGGAATCCAACAAATGGTAGTCTTGTCGCTACAGGGAGTCTCCCAGGTCTGATACTTGCGCAGTGTTGTTCTGCTAAGATGGAGTTCCAGTGTTCAATTTTAATACAAGATTTTCATCCTTCAGTCTCTGAAGTGATGTATTGACGATGTTTTTAAAAGTTATTTTACATTCGGCCTTAATTGTCTGTTCGAAGAAACCCCTTTCCTTTGATTAACATTTAAATTCTTCTGCAGGGCCCAATCAGTTGTGCTTGCGGCAATAAAGCATCCAGTTTATCAAACAGACGTCAAAGCAGTTTTGTTTTTATAATCTCACCAAGACATGGCTAATTGCTTGAGTCTCTAGGTAACAACTTGTCTTGGTTCCTTAAAAGTTTATTTCAGACAGGTATTGTAGTGTGTAATAGTTTATCTTTTGTTGATTCATTCAGTCCATGAAAAGTTATTAAAGTTCTGAAGTCTATAATATCTCAGTGTTAACTGCTTTATGCTATAATTCATGATTAATTACTTGTTACCACTTTAAGAATGGGCCATAGGGTGTAAAAGATTGCCTTGGGAGTAGTAGAAAAAATTGCCTGGGAAATGCATCACAGCCTGCCAAGTTTACAGCATACTGCATTTGTTGTTTAGATTCTTTCATGGGATGTCAACAAGTTGCCATCATTAATTACCCTTGAGAAGGTGGCGATGAGTCACTGCCTGTAAGTACTGTAGCCCATCTGGAGTCCTTATACCTCCAGACGTTCCCAGCACTGCATGCCAATCTTTGACCAATTTGATACACTTCACAAACATTCCTATGAACAGAGCTGAAGACCTGTGCTTCAGAACAAACCACATCCCCAGCCAACCTGTTCTGGGACAGTTACAACACTGACATCTGCCTGGCAATTGAAAAATTGCTATGTATATCAATTGTGCAAATAGCAGGACAAACCCAACTTGACCAAATAGTACCCCATCAGACTATTTTCAATCAGCAAAGTGATGGAATGTGTCATTGACTATCAAATGTCACTTGCAAAGAAATAGCCTGTTCCCCAATGTCTGGTTTGAGTTCCACCCAGCCCTGTTCAGTCTCTGACCTCATTGCAGCCTTAGTCCAAACGTGGACAAACGAGATGAAATCCAGATGTGAAATGAAAGCGACTTCCCTTGATTTCAAGGCCACATTTGACAGATAATTGTATCAAGGAACCCTAGCAAAAGTGGAGTCAATGGGAAATCTCTACAGTGGTTAAAATCATACTGGCTCAAAGGCAGATGGCTGTGGTTGTTGGAGGTCAATCATTTCAGCTCCAGGACATCTCTGTAGGAGTTTCTCAGGGTAGTGACCCATGCTTAACCATCTTCAGCTGTTTTTTTTTCCTTTATTCATTCATGAGATAAGGGTATTACTGGCTAGGCAGCATTTATTGCCCAACCTTAATTGCCCAGACAGCAGTTAAGAGTCAACCACATTGCTATGGGTCTGGAGTCATATGTAGGCCACACCAGGAGAGGATGGCAGTTTTCTTCCTTTAAGGGCATTAGTGAACCAGATAGGCTTTTCTGACAATCAGCAATGGATTCGTGGTCATCGTTAGATTGTTAATTCCATATATTTAGTGAATTCAAATTCCACCATCTGTTGTGGTGGAATTTGAACCTAGGTCACCAGAACATTATCTGGGTCTCTGGATTAACAGTCCAGTGATAATACCACTAGGCCATCGCCTCCCCTAATTATCAATGTCCTTCCTTCTAAGCACAAGGACAAAAATGATATCGTGGAGCACCCTCAGGCACATGGACTGCAGCAGTACGAGGTGGCAGCTCTGTACCACCTTCTCAAGTGCAACTAAGGATGGACAATAAATGCTGGTCCAGCCAATGAAGGCCGCATGGGATCCTTAAGGGGGAGGGGGAGCAGCCCCAAGTTGTGGTCCACATAGGCACCAACGACTTGGGTAGGAAAAGGGATGGAGATGTAAGGCAGAAATTCAAGAAGCTAGGGTGGAAGTTTAGAGCTAGAACAAAACAGAATTGTTATCTCTGGTTTGTTACCCGTGCCACGTGCAAGCGTGGTGAGGAATAGGGAGAGCAATTGAACACATTGCTATAGGGATGGTGCAGGAAAAAGGGGTTCACATACCTGGATCACTGGGGTTCGTTCTAGGGTAGTGGGACCTCTACGAACGGGATGGTCCACACCTGAACCAGAGGGGTACCAATATCCTGGGGGGGGTGGAATTTGCTAATGCTCTTCGGGAGGGTTTATACTAATTCAGCAGGGGGATGGGAACCTGAGTTGTAGCTCCAGCGTACAGGAGGTTGAGAGTAGTGAGGTCATGAATAAGATTTCAAGGCCGCAGGAATGTACCGGCAGGCAGGAAGGTGGTTTGAAGTGTGTATACTTCAATGCCAGGAGCATCCGGAATAAGGTAGGTGAACTTGCAGCATGGGTTGGTACCTGGGACTTCAATGTTGTGGCCATTTCAGAGATATGGATAGATCAGGGTCAGGAATGGTTGTTGCAGGTTCCGGGATTTAGATGTTTCAGTAAGAGCAGGGAAGGTGGTAAAAGGGGCGGAGGTGTGGCATTGTTAGTCAAGGACAGTATTATGTTGGCAGAAAGGACGTTTTATGAGGACTCATCTACTGAGGTAGTATGGGCTGAGGTTAGAAACAAGGGAGGTCACCCTGTCGGGAGTTTTCTATAGGCCTCTGAAAAGTTCCAGAGATATAGACGAAAAGATTGCAAAGATGATTCTGGATAGGAGCAAAAGTAACAGGGTAGTTGTTATGGGGGACTTTAACTTCCCAAACATTGACTGGAAATGCTATAGTTCGAGTACTTTAGATGGGTCTGTTTTTGTCCAATGGGTGCAGGAGGGCTTCCTGACACAGTATGTAGATAGGCCAATAAGAGGCGAGGCCACATTGGATTTGGTACTGGGTAATGAACCAAGCCAGGTGTTAGAATTGGAGGTAGGTGAGCACTTTTGTGATAGTGGCCTCAATTCGGTTACGTTTATCTTAGTGATGGAAAGGGATATGTATATACTGCAGGGCAAGAGTTATAGCTGGGAGAAAGTCAATTAAGAGGCGATTAGGCAAGATTTAGGATGCGTAGGATGGGGAAGGAAACTGCAGGGGCTGGGCACAATTGAAACATGGAGCTTGTTCAAGAAACAGCTACTGAGTGTCCTTGATAAGTATGTACCTGTCAGGCAGGGAGGAAGTGGTTGAGCGAGGGAACTGTGGTTTACTAAAGAAGTTGAATCTCTTGTCAAGAGGAAGGAGGAGGCTTATGTAAAGATGAGGCATGAAGGCTCAGTTAGAGCGCTTGAGAGTTACAAGTTAGCCAGGAAGGAAATAAAGAGAGTGCTAAGAAGAACTAGGAGGGGAAGTCTTTGGCAGGTAGGATCAAGGAAAACCCTGAAGTTTTCTATAGGTATATCAGGAATAAAAGAATGACTGGAGTAAGATTAGGACCAGTCAAGGTTAGTAGTGGGGAGTTGTGTGTGGAGTCCATAGAGATATGTGAGGCGTTAAATGAATATTTTTCGTTCGTATTCACAAAGTAAAAATACAATGTTGTCGAGGAGAATACTGAGATGCAGGCTATTAGACTAGACAGGATTGACGATCATAAGGAGGAGGTGTTAGCAATTCTGAAAAGTGTGAAAATAGATAAGTCCCCTGGGCCAGGTGGGATTTATCCTAGGATTCTCTGGGAAGGGAGGTAGGAGATTGCAGAGCCTTTGACTTTGATCTTTATGTTGTCGTTGTCTACAGGAATAGTGCCAGAAGACTGGAGAACAGCAAATGTTGTCCCCTTGTTCAAGAAGGGGAGTAGAGACAACCCTGGTAATTATAGACTAGTGTGCTTTACTTCGGTTGTGGATAAAGTGTTGGAGAGGATTATGAGGTAGGATTTATAATCATCGACAATGGAATAATTTGATTGGGATAATCAACACGGTTTTGTGAAGGATAGGTCGTGCCTCACAAACCTTATTGAGTTCTTTGAGAAGGTGGCCAAACAGGTGGATGAAGATAAAGCAGTTGATGTGGTGTATATGGATTTCAGTAAAATGTTTGATAAGGTTCCCCATGGTAGGCTATTGCAGAAAGTACGAAGGCATGGGATTGAGGGTGATTTAGAGGTTTGGATCAGAAATTGGCTAGCTGTAAGAAGACAGAGGGTGGTGGTTGATGGGAAATGTTCATCCTGGAGTTCAGTTACTAGTGGTGTACCACAAGGATCTGTTTTGGGGCCACTGCTGTTTGTCATTTTGATAAATGACCTGGATGAGGACGTAGAAGGATGGGTTAGTAAATTTGCAGATGACACTAAAGTCGGTGGGGTTGTGGATAGTGCAGAAAGATGTTGCAGGTTACAGAGGGGCATAGATAAGCTGCAGAGCTGGGCTGAGAGGTGGCAAATGGAGTTCAATGTGGAAAAGTATGAGGTGATTCACTTTGGAAAGAGTAACAGGAATACAGAGTACTAGGCTAAGGGTAAGATTCTTGGTAGCGTGGATAAGCAGAGAGATCTCGGTGTCCATGTGCATAAATCCCTGAAAGTTACCCAGGTTGACAGGGTCGTTAAGAAGGCGTATGGTGTGTTAGGTTTCATTGATACAGGGATTGAGTTTCGGAGTTTTGAGGTCATGTTGCAGCTGTACAAAACTCTGGTCCGGCTGCACTTGGAGAATTGTGCACAGTTCTGGTCGCTGCATTATGGGAAGGATGTGGAAGCGTTGGAAAGGGTGCAGAGGAGATTTGCCAGGATGTTGCCTGGTATGGAGGGAAGGTCTTATGAGGAAAGGCTGAGGGACTTGAGGCTGTTTTCGTTAGAGAGAAGAAGGTTAAGAGGTGACTTGATAGAGACATACAAGATGATCAGAGGATTAGATAGAGCGGACAGTGAGAGCCTTTTTCCTCGGATGGCGATGGCTAGCACAAGGGGACATAGCTTTAAATTGAGGGATGATAGATATAGGACAGAAGTCAGAGGTAGGTTCTTTACTCAGAGAGTAGTAAGGGCGTGGAATGCCCTGCCTGCAACAGTAGTAGACTCGCCAAGTTTAAGGGCATTTAAATGGTCATTGGATAATCATATGACTGATAATGGAATAGTGTAGGTTAGATGGGCTTCAGATTGGTTCACAGGTCGGTGCAACATCGTGGACCGAAGGGCCTGTACTGCGCTGTAATGTTCTATGTTCTAAGTCTCCAGTAACAGCTAGCTGGCTTTCTGTTACTTTTCTCTGCAAATTCCTCTTTATGCAGGTCCTCAGTTGAAAGAGGAATAAAACACCTTCAAAGATCTTTGGACCTATATTGTGTTAACACCAATAAAGCAAACTGAAATGAAAGAAAACATTCATCCCATTATGTGGTGTGAATGATACTGGTGAACTAAGTTTACTCTGATGTATTTTCTTTTTTCCTCCCATAGTAATTATCTCTTGTTTGTTGTTGTGTGTATGTCAACCTGCAAAAGAGCTGAATTAAAAGTGGTAGAGCTAAATTATAGACAGAGATATAAGTTAAAAGTTAGTAAGTTCTTCTCTGCCATTGGTTATAAACAATTTGTACAGAGTAAATTTTCTTGTACGGGAGTATAGAAGTGTGGCAATTTTTTTTTGACCTGAATTTGTTTGTCAGGAAAATTGGGGATATCAGAGAGACTGACTAAATTTTTCAGGATTATTCCAGGAATATTGAGATTTCATCTCAGTAAGTCACGATGAAGTCTGGGGGCACATTCAGGATATTTTGGAACAAAGGCAGCATAAGAATTGATATGAAATTGATAAGAGTTAAAGGGATGAAGGGGGAGGTGAAGGCCCAGCAGTATTATCACTGAACTGCTAATCCAGAGACCCAGGTCAGATTCTGACAACGTGGGTTCAAATCCTGCCATGATAGATGATGGAATTTGCATCTGATAAAATTCTGGAATTAAGAATATAATGATGACCATGGTGCTACTGTTGGGGAAAACCCCATTTGGTTCACCAATGCCTTTTAGGGAAGAAAACTATCTTGTGACTCAGGAACCACAACAATATGGTTGACTGTTAACTGCCCTCAGGACAACTGTGGCTGAGCAATAAATGCTGACAAGGCGAAAGCAGGTTTTTAACCTTCGAAAGTAAGGTGCTGCTGTTAATAAGATAAAACTGCTAAAGCCTTCATAAAGATTGACGAGATGTCCCCGAAAAATATATAAGCGATAAAGAATGACATTTATTAAACTGACAAATAAACTAGAAGTAGAATTGCCTGCCAGGGGCTCAGATGTCAGAAATAATTGAAGTACTAACAAAACATTTGAACTTAGTGGAAATACAAGAGAGATCAGATACTCCAAATAATGAACCCTCAGAATCAGTTAATATTGAGATACAGTTAAGGTAGTTTAATCACAAGGATTAAATTAAGCTAAGGAGAGAGCAGAAATGAAAAATGCAACAGGAAAGTGAGCTGGTATTCCAAAAGGGCAGGAAATGACAAGGGAACTAGAATTAAAAATAATAGAGATGGAAATGAGAAGGCTGTATTTGTGAGAGAAAAAAAAAGAAAAATAATTTAAGCTTAGAATAATGTAATTTAGAAAAGAACCATCAGATGATCCAATGGGAAAATCTTAACCCTAATCTACATCCAGTAGGGAATTATTTAAATCTTTACAGGCCCTACCAAAATTGAGAAAATAAGATTGAGCCATACATCCTTATATCATTTCAGAAAACAGTGAACCAGATATGTGGCTCAAGGAAAACTGAACATTACCCACGCAGAGCAAGTTAAGAGGTAAGCTCAGAAAATGTATGCTTTACTGTCAGAAGAGATTTCTGAGTATTATTGTACTGTGAGATTGAAAAAAATATTGTGCGTACAGGTTAGTTTTGCTAACAGGCAATAGGTTCAAAATTAAATGAAACAGCCTCAGCAATTCTACACCGAATTTGAAAGGGTTACGCCAAGTAATTTTGACAGGTGGATATGAACATTAGGAACGGAAACAAAATTCCTGGAGTGATCATGCAATTTGGAATTTAAAAACTCAGTACCTTCTGTAACAGTGCAGATGAAAATCAAAGTCCCAAGTGTTTCCATCATAAAAAGGAAGGCAGTTTCATTCAGCATGGTGGAAGCTGTGAGAGAAACTCATGGGACATTTTAGAGTTTGCAGAAGTCTGAAAAAGAAATTCAAAAGGAAAATACCACAGATTGTACAGTAATTTTAGCTGCACCTGCAAAACTGGAGATAAACATTGCTGAGACTGCAGGTGGGGTGACCAAGGTGGATAAGAGATATAAAAGGCTTTTGTCAAAGGGGAAAATAACTCCTTTTTCAACAAAAACAGAAATTTCTGTGCAACTCTGCAGGTCTGGGAGCAGAGAAAGTAGAGTCAATGTTTCAAGTCCAGTGACCATTCTTCAGAGCTGACATGAAGTGGTTAGGGAAGGGAATAAACAATAGATGGAGATGGAACCCAGAGAGAGACAACAGTAGCTGGCAGACAAGGAAATGGACAATGGTGAGCCAGGGAGAAAGAAAAGCTACTAATGGCAAGTAAAATGGGTTGGCTGTGATGAAAGCAGCCTAAATGAGGCAAGGCCTGGGGTGAGGGAATGGGTAAAGGACACAGAAGTAAATGCTCAGGCCTTAAAATTATTTAACTCACTATTGAATCCTTTGATTCTCACAGCATGTGTCGTAGCAACATAGGAACAGCCAATCATTGACTTTGCTGCATTGTTCCAAAAAAAGGCGAACAGCAAGAGAAGTGGAGAAGGAAGAGACTTTGGATTCTTGAGTACATGAGCTACAATCATGAGCATAGGAGAAGACACACAAAATGCACAGTAATTAAAGCAGACAATAAGGGGTTTACTTGCATTCACTGCATACTCTAAGTGTGCCCCTTACCAGTTTTGATAAAGGCAGGAAAAGTAGTTTGCTTATTTATTGATGTTGTCTGCCTTCATGGAAGGTTAACTGCCATAAATGTCCATCTGTCTGTCTTGACCTGCCCTTGTATATTCCACACAGGTCAACAGAAACCAGTCAATTATATCCATCATCCATTTTCTACTCCACTCTCCTCTCCTACATTATCCCTCAATCTTTCCTTCTAATAATTATTTCTCTCAACAATCTGCTCTAATACTGCAACCAGAATATTTAGATTTCCCTCTTTGTCTTGTACGGCCAATTTATATTGGTCACAATGTTCAAATTCTTAAAATGTCTACCTTGAGCATGTTATATGTTTCTCAGATATGCACACGAGTCAAATGAAGCAACTCAGCAGGAATGAAGCATCATAAAATGTTCCAACAACAGTAAATAAAATGTAAATGAAAACAGAAAAAGAACAGCATCCCAATGGTTCAATTAATAGACACAGCATATAATGTGTCACTGAGCTACAGAAACCAAGAATGTTTTTCATCAACCTGAGATAAGAGTCTGAGATAACAAGGTGTAGAGCTGGATGAACTCAGCTGGCCAAGCAGCATCCGAGGAGTAGGAAAGCTGACGTTTTGGGTCTGGACCCTTCTCCGGAAAGGGGGTGGGGAAAGGGATTCTGAAATAAATTGAGAGAGAGGGAGAGGTGGATGGAAGATGGACAAAGGAGCAGATAGGTGGAGAGGAGACTGACAGATCAAGGAGGCAGGGATGGAGCCAATAAAGATGATTGTAGGTGGGGAGTTGGGGTGGCGGTTGGTCAGTCCAGGGAAGACGGACAGGTCAAGAAGTCAGGGATGAGGCTGGTAGGTAGGAGGTGGGGGTTGAGGTGGGCGGAGGGGATAGGTGGGAAAAAGGATGGACAGGTTAAGAAGGTGGGGATGCGCCGGGCTGGTTTTGGGATGCGGTTGGGGGTGCGGAGATTTTGAAGCTTGTTAAGTCCACATTGATAACATGAACCCCTACGCTCGGTTCGCGACAAACAACTGCAGCTCCCACTCACAAACCACTTCATCTGCTACTTCAAGTGATTGCGTTTACTGGGGAAACCAACATGATTACTTTCTTAGTGGGACTATCTGACACTGCTTCTTGCTTAATGTCACATCTGTCACTATCCTGCTTAAACTAGTCTTAAGTTAACTGTCCAAGAGGCATAGAATCATACAGCAACTTGGTCCAACTTATCTACCAAGTTTCCTAAACTAAACTAGTCTCACTTGCCCACATTTGGCCAACATCCCTCTAAATCTTTCCTATTCATGTACCTATCCAAATGTCTTTTAAATGTTGCAACAGTGTTTACCATTTCCTCTGGCAGTTTACTCCACACACAAACTACCCTCTTTGTGAAACTGTTGAACCTCAGGTCCCTTTTAAATCTTTCTCCTCTCAGCATAAAAATGTGCCTCCAGTCTTTAACTCACCCACCCCAGGGAAAACACCTTCGTTAATCACTTTATCTGTGTCCCTCTTGACTTCATAAATCTCTATAAGGTCACCCCTCAGTGGTAACTCACAATATGTTGATAATGAGAGATTCAGTGATGGTTAGACCATTCAATAACAAGGGGAGGTGATTAAATTGTCTATGAAGGCATATAAAATCATCTGCAGGTTGCTTTTGGCCAGTTGTTCCATGACTAGCTATTTCACGGCCAGTAATTTCTTGAATAAACTGTTTGATCCTTCCACCATGGTCAACAGTGTAAATTTTCGTTTGTGAAATACATAGAAATTCTCAACTAGGTGCTACCCCTTCTGCTGTAGAGTTGTAGTATTAATCAATCTTAAGTGTTCTATCTACTAGACCATTCAGTTGCATCATGTTAGCTATAAATGATGATTCTTCAACAATGTAACACCTTTTAAAATATAATGACAGTTGTGTCCATATTTAGCCTCAAGTTAATAAGATAGTCATTGACATAAGCAACAAAGTGTAGAGCTGGATGAAGACAGCAGGCCAAGCAGCATCTTAGGAGCACAAAAGCTGACGTTTTGGGCCTAGTTACAAAAGCTGACGTTGGGTCTAGGCCCGAAATGTCAGCTTTTGTATCTAGGCCCGAAACGTCAGCTTTTGTGCTCCTAAGATGCTGCTTGGCCTGCTGTGTTCATCCAGCTCCACACTTTGTTGTCTCAGATTCTCCAGCATCTGCAGTTCCCATTATCATTGACATAAGCATCTTGTTGCCAAAAGGTTCAGTCTAGAATGCCCATTTCCCTCCATAGACACCTTTGGCTTTTATTCTATTGTAGCCTTTTCTGCCTCATGAACTTTGTGTGAGCAGTTATTTAAATTAATGTTTTTGATTTAGAATCCTTACAGTGTGGAAACAAGCCCTTTGGCCCAACAAATCCATACTGACTCTCACAGCACCCCACCCAGACCCAACCCCCTATAACCCACCTAATCTACACATCCCTGAACACGAGGGGATATTTCCCACGGCCAATCCACCTAACCTGCACATCTTTGGACTATGGGAGGAAACCAGAGTACCCGGAGGAAATCCACGCAAACATGGGGAGAATGTGCAAACTCCACACAGACAGTCACCCAAGAGTGAAATCGAACCCAGACCCTGGTGCTGCGAGGCTGCAGTGCTGACCACTGAGCCACCATGACAACCGTTTCCGAGACTGTGCCCTTCCTCAGCACATTTTATCAAAGTAATCAATTGTTTTACAAATAAATCAGTCTGTGTCACTCACTGGTCATTGCTGTGTCTGTGAGCTTCCTTGTTTCACAGCACTGGCAATGACCATCCATTCTGATGTCTATCCTATACGCTGCTTTGGTTTCTCATATTTATGTTTTTAGGTGTTTTACACCTTAAGAGCTGAATGGATTCTGATTTCCTGTGGTAAGCTGGAACATCTCCTCCTAAGATTGATCTGTGCAGCTTCTGGACTTCTGTTTCACTCGCTATTTGAATGGCTTTCTCTCAGGAGCAGCTAGAGTCCTGCTTTCTCTGAATCAATAACCTGATCTTAGATAACCAAGGCTCTGACATAAAAAGCACACAGGAAACATCACCCAGGTCATGGAAGAGTTGTCAGCAACTCAAATGCCTGCCCACCAGCCTTACAAAGAAAAACTTTAGCCCCTCTGGGTTTATGATTTCATCACAGATGGCTTGCAAGAAGTCTTCCCATTCTAACCATTCCTACCACCCTCACTCCCTGTTGGTACTGTTTAAGACATTTCAAGAGATTTTCTATTGAATGTTTTCTTTCAGTATAGTGCTAAAACCTTAGAGAAAACAATATTTCATAACTTGGGTCTGATGATCAACTAGACTATCTTTTGTCAGCTTATCTTGTGTGGCAGATCATCATAAAGAAATCCTTCTATATTTACTTTTTCAACAGTTGCGAGCATCATTGTACTTGTAGGCTTCAAAATCACTCTTTGATAAACATATTGAATTTCTTACATTCCATTTTGCTGCCCTTGGAAAATACTGTCCTTGGAAAAACTTTCTTTTTCAAAACTTTGATGACATTTTGATTTAAATGAAAAACAAAAAACTGCAAAAATAAATGAATGCTTCCAAAAGCTATTCTGCAATTTATACGTCAATAAACATTTTCTGTCAAATAAGTTGCTATTTCAAATTATGTTAGATCTAATTAAATACTGTCATTTTTAGCATTTCTTAATTCTGCAAAGGGCATCTGATGATGAAAAACCTACATTCGAAAAAATTGAAACTTTAGGAAGTGTATTATGGTATCTACAGTTTCAACCTATTAACAACAACAGATCTGCGTGAACACAGCCATGAACTTTTTTATATATATTTGTTCTACAAAATGTCAGAAATTATTCCAAGAATATCATACATGGAAAATTCGGCTAAGCATTTCATCTACTTCAATATAATGTAGTCACAAGGTAAAATGGCTTCAACATTTCACAAATTATATAAATTGCATTGAATATGAAATGCAATGACATTTGTCATTTTTGATCCTGAATAATTATGTAGCTAATCGGTGTTACGTACATTGCCACCAGGAACAATTAAAACTTAGTACGCTTCCTGGAGATTTGACTCTCCCTAATAATGTTTCGATTATTTGAACCAAATTGTTAATGCATTAAAAATGAATACCTGAGTAATTTAACAACTTTTGTCTTTAAGAAATTTACGGCCTCAGATTACAAATTAAAATGGTTGTATTTTATCAATAAAGCTTCAGTATCACATAATTCTGTCTTGTCTTTGATTTAAAATATTCACAATCTCTGCTGAGCCCTCTTTTGTACTATTTAGGTGAATAATGTCGCTTAAGTAGAAGGGGAATGATATTAATGTTTAAGAATAATACAAAATTGGGACATATGGAAAACTACACAGAAGAATTCAAGAGATTGCAGGAGGACAGAGACAGGTCAGCAGAATGGGCCAGCAGGAAACATATGCAGTTCAATTCAGGAGACAGGAAACAACAGGCCAAATCTTTCAAACTGGGTCAAATCCCTACTTCTGACCCACATCATCAGACAAAAAGTTACACTTTTTCAGTGTCGGCTACCATTACGGATGCAGTCCAGCAAACGCACACAGATAGAATCACAGTAAAACTCCACAGAAGCCATGCCTTTTTCTTCCAGCAATATTTGTTGTATTAGGACAAAGAACAAAGAAAATTACAGCACAGGAACAGGCCCTTTGGTCCGCAAAGCCTGCACCAACATGTTGCCCATCACAAATAAAACCCCCTACCCTTCCAGGGACCATATCCCTCTATTTCCATCCTATTCATGTATTTGTCAAAATGCCCTTTTAAAGTCACTATAGTATCTGCTTCCACTACCTCCCTGGCAGCGAGTTCCAGGCACCCACCTCCTTCTGTGTTAAAAGCTTGCCTCATACATCACCTTTAAACCTCACCCCTCACATCTGAAATCTTTGGCCCATGGTAACTGACTCTCCCACCCTAGGAAAAAGCTTCTGACTGTCCAGTCTGTCCATGCCCTTCATAATCTTGTTGGTCTGTATCACGTCACCCCTCAACCTCTGTTGTTCCAGTAAGAACAACCGAAGTTTCTCCAACCTCTCCTTATAGCTAATGCCCTCCATACCAGGTAACATCCTGGTAAATCTTTTCTGTACCTTCTCCAAAGCCACGACATCCTTCTGGTGGTTTGGCAACCAGAATTGAACAAATGCAGCCTAACTAAGGTTTTATAAAGCTGTAACATCACCTGCCAATTTTTAAACTCAATGCCCCAACCGATGAAGGCAAGCAAGCCATATGCCTTATTGACTATCTTCTCCACCTGCGTTGCCACTTTTAGTGACCTGTGTACCTGTACACCCAGATCCCTCTGCATATCAGTACTCCTGAGGGTTCTGCCATTTACTGCATATTTTCCATCTGGATTAGACCTTCTAAAATGCATTACCTCACATTTTTCCAGATGAAACTCCATCTGCCATCTCTCTGCCCAAGTCACAACTGATCTATATTCTGCTGTATCCTTTGACAGTCCTCAGCGCTATCCGCAATTCCACCAACTTTTGTGTCATCGGCAAACTTACAATCAGGCCAGTTACATTTTTCTCCAGATCAGTTATACATATTACAAATATAATTTGTATTCCAGTAATGTAAAACAAAGTGTATAGGTTCCAAAGCCTCTTTGATAAGTTGTAGAGATGAGTTGAATTAGTGAGAGTTAGGGTGCTAGGTCCCTGACTGAAGGGTTCATTTGCCAGTAGGGTGGGGTGAGGGAGTAAGGTGCCAGGTAGGTGAGGGGTTAAGGTGGCAGATAGCACAAAAGTTAAGAAAGCAAGTGGGTGGATGATGTCATTATGGTAACATGTAGGATGGCAAGTAATTGGGTGAAAAGATAAGATTGCAGGTGGACAGGGTGACAGTCGGGCAAGGGGGGGGGGGTTCCAAGTGGGTAAGGGAAATACTTATAACACATTGGTGAAGGGGTACAAATACCAGGCAAATAAATGAGAGGTCAGGTGTCAGAAAAGTTAAATCAAGACAGGTCACCTGACCACTGAGTGAGGGTTGAATGTCAAAAAAGTCATGGAGGTCCCACGAGTGTTATGCAGTCAAGAGGACCAGACTCAGTTCAGGTACCTGGGAGGGTAAGGATCACAGGTAGGTGTCATCAATATGAGTGACTGGGGGTCATTTTAAAATTAGTTGAAGAGAGCTTTAATCCTCTAACTTTTCCTGGGTAATTATGAGATATGTCATTAAAAATTCTTGAACACGTCCAACTATAACAGAGTTGGGGATGTTTTCAGAGGGTTTCAGATCACCAGGCATTTATCTCGTAGTCAGTGTTCATGACTTCTGAGGGTTCCAAAGCTCATCTTTCAGGGTCTAGTTTCCAACTATCCTAAACAGTGCATTTTGGGATAAATGAACAGGAAAAGGAAATTATTCTGAGCTCATACAAGGCGATATTGAAGTGATAGAGTATTGCTAGTTTTACAGGTACATTATAGGTATATATCATAGTCCTCCTGGACCATAGGGCTGCTCTCTCATCAGAGAGAGATGACTAGTGGTGATTTAACCTGAAGATCACCATGATTCAGATAATGAGAAAGGTTGAGAAGAAGAGTCCTTCATGGTAACCTCAGCCAGTGCAGGAATTGAACCCACACAGTTGGCATTGCTCTGCATTGCAAACTGGGCATCCAGCCAAGTCAGTTAACAAGTATAGAAAGGATTGTAAAGTCACAGAAGGAGTAAAATAAATATTCATTAGAAAGATATCATTTTGCTGAATGAATGAGAGCCCAAATCTACTCCAGTGTCCTCTGCTGGGAACAAACGCAATTACACAATAAAATCTTCATCATGGCAGGGGTGTACTCTTGTTGTCAGCCCTCCCAGTGATATTTTTGGGAATTCAGGCACAAGCTCAGATTAGGCTTCATATTACCAAAAGGATATTGACACTAATAAAGATACAAAAGTGATTTACAAGAATGCTACCAGAACTGTATTTTAGTTATCAAGAGTAATTGAATATACTGAGGTTCTTTTCACTGGAAAAGGGAAGGTTGAGGGTTACCTACTATAGGTCTAATAATTATGACTGTATTTGATAGGGTGTATTTCGTAAAAATGTTTCCACTCAGCAAACAAACTGCTGAGAAACATGGAAACAGCAGTGTTTTTAAAAAGTAATTCTTTTCAATTCCATTCAAATTTGTTGTGGGTCTTAGAAATGAAATAGCAGGGAAAACAACTTTGGAAAAAAAACTTAATTTTTTTTGTTTGAGCCCTGAGTTCCTTTTCTTGTTTAAACAGTAAAGAGAGGCAACATGAATGAATGAGGAAGCGAAATGACGCAGTGAGTTGATCTTTTGTTTCTTTGCCAACCCCCATCTCCCCTCCCCTGACAGCATGTCTCATATTTTTCACAAGAAATGAAGTCAGATGTATAATTCATCCAGTGAGGCGTGGGTGTGCGTCACAACATGAAGCAAATTACATGAACATATCACACTCCTGAAATGCTGCTGGGCCTGCCGTGTTCATCCAGCCTCACATTTTATTGTCACACATTATACTCTGTCATTTTTGCCATCAGAATACAGTATTCGAATACAAGCTTTTATTGTATTAAATCTTAGGCTAGGACTGCAAGCCAACATAATTTACGGCAATGAGCTATATCATTCACACCCTCCACGCCAAGGTGAGGCCTTCTGCGCACTGTTTAAATATCACTGACCCAGGAACAAGACTAAAGTCAGGGGCTAGAAGTAGAACAAGATGAATGGCCTGTCCCCCTGTGGGTCTACTGTTCTTGCAGCTTCACAAGGTTTGAAACACTAGCATGGATTTTCTGATGACCACACAGTCATTATTCCAGCATAGATACAGCAGATTTCAAAAGAATTGCTTGGGAAATTGAAGATTCCATTGAGCAATTCTCCAACACTTGGAACCCTCTAAAAGTATCCATTAAAATCAGTCTGGTGGGTTCTTACGAATTCAAGTGAATAGTTACTCAAGGAAAGTTGGACTAAAAGTTAAACTGCATGTTCCTGTTAGCATGAAGAGCAAGGCTGGCAGGAGGAGGGAACACTAGATGACTAGAGGTATTGAGGCACTGGTCAAGAAAAAGGGGACATATGTCAGGTAGAGACAGCTGAGATCAAGTGAATCTCTTGAGGAGCATAGACGGTGTAGGAGTAACCTAAGATGGAAATCTGGAAGGTAAAATGGAGACATGAGATAGCTTTGGCAGATGAGATCAAGGAGAATTCAAAGAGACTCTACAAGTGCATTAAGAATAAAAGAACAACTAGGGAGAGAATAGGGCCCTTTAAAGTTCAATGAGGCATCCACGTGTGGAACCACAGGAGATGGGAGAGATACTAAAAAAAACCTTGCATCAATATTTACTGTTGAGAAAGACATTGAAGGCTTGTCAACTGGGAAAATAAATAGTAATGTCCTGCATAGAGCCCACATTACAGAAGAGGAGATGCTGGAGGTCTTAAAATACATCAAGGCGGATAAATCCCTTGGGCTGATCAAATTCATTGAATGACATTGTGAGAAGCCAGGGAAGAAATTGTGGGGCCCCTTAACAGAGATATTTGTGTCATTGACATCAACTGATAATGTGCCAGATGACTAGGGAGTGGCTAATGTTCTGTCACTATTTAAGAAAAAGCAAGGAAAAGCCAGGGAACTGCAAACTGTTCAGCCTGGTGTAAAAGGTGGGCACGTTGTTGGAAAGGAATCTGACAAACAACGTCTCCATGCATTTGGAAAGGCAAGGGCTGACTAGGGACTGTCAGCATGGCTTTATGCATGGGAAATTGTGTCTCAGAAACTTGATCGAGTTTTTTGAAGCAGTGACCATGAAGAAAGATTAAGGCAGAGTGTGGTAGATGTTGTCCATGTGGATTTAAGTGAGGTCTTTGATGAGGTTCTGCATGGCAGACTGGTTATTAGGTTAGATCACATGGGATCCAGGGAGATCTAGCCAACTGGATACAAATCAGACTTGATGGTAGGAGACAGAGAGTGGTGGTAGACGGTTGTTGTTCAAACTGGAAGCCCGTGACCAGCATTGTGCCGCAAGGATTGGTACTGGATTCACCGTTGTTTGAGAGTTATGTACATGATTTGGATGAGAATGTAGGAAGCATGGTTGATAAGTTTGCAGATGGTATAGTGGATGGTAAAGAAGTTTATCTCAGAGTACTGTAGGATCTTGATCAACTCGGCGAGTGGATCGATGAATGGCAGGTGGAGTTTAATTTAAATAAGTGCAAGGTGTTGCATTTTTGTTAAGACAAACTCAGACAGGACTTACATAGTTAATGATAGGACCGTGAGGAGTGTTGTCAAACAGAGAGACCCAGGGGTGCAGGTACATAATCCCTTACAAGTGGTGTCACAGGCAGACATGGTGGTGAAGAAGGCATTTGGCAGGCTTGCCTTCATCAGTCAGGGCAGTGAGTACGTGAATTGGGACATCATGCTATACTTACAAGACACTGGTAAGGCCTTATTTGGAAAGCCGCATAACAATTCTGGTCAAAATAATAAAATGTGAGGCTGGATGAACACAGGAGACCCAGCAGCATCTCAGGAGCACAAAAGCTGATGTTTCGGGCCTAGACCCTTCATCAGAGAGGGGGATGGGGTGAGGGTTCTGGAATAAATAGGGAGAGAGGGGGAGGCGGACCGAAGATGGAGAGAAAAGAAGATAGGTGGGGAGGAGAGTATAGGTGGGGAGGTAGGGAGGGGATAGGTCAGTCCAGGGAAGACGGACAGGGCAAGGAGGTGGGATGAGGTTAGTAGGTAGGAGATGGAGGTGCGGCTTGGGGTAGGAGGGAGGGATGGGTGAGAGGAAGAACAGGTTAGGGAGGCAGAGACAGGCTGGACTGGTTTTAGCATACAGTGGGTGGAGGGGAAGAGCTGGGCTGGTTGTGTGGTGCAGTGGGGGGAGGATACGAACTGGGCTGGTTTAGGGATGCAGTGGGGGAAGGGGAGATTTTGAAGCTGGTGAAGTCCACATTGATGCCATTGGGCTGCAGGGCTCCCAAGCGGAATATGAGTTGCTGTTCCTGCAACCTTCAGGTGGCATCATTGTGGCACTGCAGGAGGCCCACGATGGACATGTCATCTAAAGAATGCGAGGGGGAATGGAAATGGTTCGCGACTGGAGGTGCAGTTGTTTATTGCAAACTGAGCGGAGGTGTTCTGCAAAGCGGTCCCCAAGCCTCCGCTTGGTTTCCCCAATGTAGAGGAAGCCACACCAGGTACAGTGGATACTTTATACCACATTGGCAGATGTGCAGGTGAACCTCTGCTTAATATGGAAAGTCACCTTGGGGCCTGGGATAGGGGTGAGGGAGGAGGTGTGGGGGCAAGTGTAGCACTTCCTGCGGTTGCAGGGGAAGGTGCCGGGTGTGGTGGGGTTGGAGGGCAGTGTTGAACGAACAAGGGAGTCAGGGAGAGAGTGGTCTCTCCAGAAAGCAGACAAGGGTGGGGATGGAAAAATGTCTTGGGTGGTGGGGTCGAATTGTAGATGGCGGAAGTGTCGGGGGATGATGCGTTGTATCCGGAGGTTGGTGGGGTGGTGTGTGAGAACGAGGGGGATCCTCTTTGGGCGGTTGTGGCAGGGGCGGGGTGTGAGGGATGTGTTGCGGGAAATACGGGAGATGCGGTAAAGGGCGTTCTCGACCACTGTGGGGGGAAAGTTGCGGTCCTTGAAGAACTTGGACATCTGGGATGTGCGGGAGTGGAATGCCTCATCATGGGAGCAGATGCGGCGGAGGCGGAGGAATTGGGAATAGGGGATGGAATTTTTGCAGGACGGTGGGTGGGAGGAGGTGTATTCTAGGTAGCTGTGGGAGTCGGTGGGCTTGAAATGGACATCAGTTACATGCTGGTTGCCTGAGATGGAGACTGAGAGGTCCAGGAAGGTGAGGGATGGGCTGGAGATGGCCCAGGTGAACTGAAGGTTGGGTTGGAAGGTGGTGGTGAAGTGGATGAACTGTTCAAGCTCCTCTGGGGAGCATGAGGCGGCACCGATACAGTCATCAATGTACCGGAGGAAGAGGTGGGGTTTGGGGCCTGTGTAGGTGCGGAAGAGGGACTGTTCCACGTAACCTACAAAGAGGCAGGCATAGCTGGGGCCCATGCGGGTGCCCATGGCCACCCGCTTTGTCTGTAGGAAGTGGGAAGAATCGAAAGAGAAGTTGTTGAGAGTGAGCACGAGTTTGGCTAGGCGGATGAGGGTGTCGGTGGAGGGGTACTGGTCGGGCCTGCGGGACAGGAAGAAGCGGAGGGCCTTGAAGCCATCTGCATGCGGAATACATGTGTATAGGGACTGGACGTCCGTGGTGAAAATGAGGTGTTGGGGGCCAGGGAATTGGAAGTTCTGGAGGAGGTGGAGGGCGTGGGTGGTGTCACGGACATAAGTAGTGAGTTCCTCGACCAAAGGGGAGAAAATGGAGTCCAGATAGGTGGAGATGAGATCGGTGGGGCAGGAACAGGCTGAGACAATGGGTCGACCAGGGCAGGCAGGACCAATTCTGGTCAGCCCGGAATAGGAAGGGTGTTAAGGAACTGGAAGGACCGCATTACAGAGTTACAGGGATTTTACTGAGACTGGAGTATTTAAATTATAAGGAAAGGCTGAATAGCTGGAGTTTATTTTCCTGGACTATGCAAGACTGAGGGGTTACCACATATAGGTTTATAAAATCATGAGGAGCATAGATAAAGCGACTAACAAAGGTCTTTCCCCCAAAGTAGGGCAGTCCAAAACTAGGGGGCATTGGTTTAAGATAAGAGGAGAAAGATAGAGGGTGGTGTGTGCATGCCACAGTGAGCGGTGGGTGCAGGTACAATTACAACATTTAAACAACGTTTGGACAGATGCATGAGTAGGAAAGGTTTAGAGGGATTTGGGCCATAAGCAGGCAAATGGGACTGGCTCAGTTTAGGAAGCCTGGTTGGAATGAATGAGTCGGGCCGTAAGGTTTGTTTCTGTGCCGTGTGACTCTATTAAAAACATAGTATTCTTTGTCCAGATACTTCCCCTTTTCATGACCACACCACCAACCCCACCCACAATAGGACCCCCATTCCAGATCCAATCCTGCTCAACATGTTCATCACCCAAGACTGAACATCCTTATACCCACTACAACCACACACAACTTCGCACCCTTCAATCTGATGCACATTCTCCACTCTCCTGGGAACAAATTCCCCCTTCCCCTGTATCAGACTGATCTAACTCCATGCCCCACATCTCTGGTACCTAAACACCTCTCCCTGATGCCAAACCGAAATTCCTCACCAATTCAACACCCATCTTCCCAGTTCCCACCTCCACCAGTCCCAGTTTCTCCCATCCTGACCTACCCTAAACATTGCATCATTCACCAGGCCCCCTTGCCACTTTGCACCCTTGTATCCTAACAACCTAGTATCTTAACACCTTACCTACCACAATCCCACCTGGCACCTGTGCTCCCAGCGCTCTAACCTCACACTTACCTTCCATACTTTTATTTGACAGCAGCTGTCAATGTGAATACCTGTGATTCTAGATCCTGAAATTTCAGAAAATGTCAATTCACTGAAGCAAAGAAAGTGGGCAAGATTTGTCTTCCCCGATAACCCTGCTAAACAGGAGAGCTGTTAGAATGGAAGTATAGCTCTGCACTTCTGAAGGAGCACTGGTCAGAATCTCCGGATAGAAATACAAAGGTCTGTCCTTTTATGAAGAAGGGGTGGTGTGGAAATCTGAGAGGTTGGAAAATCCAACCCCATAGTGTGACCAATCTCTTCAAATCCCAGTCAGGCTTATGACAGGGGTGTTTTAAACCCTGATTTTTTCCTTTACATCATGAGTACTTACCTCTGCCTACATTTGTCGCCTATCTCTCTGTTTCTTCTTTAAATAACACACTAACCAACCTCTGTTAATTACCATCTTCCTCCAATAATTTTCTACTAAGCAAATTGCAAGTACAGTGACAAATCCATCACTTCCCCACTTCCCCTCCTCCATTTCTGCATTTTTTTACTTGAGTAAAATGCTTGCTTATCTTTCAGTTTCCATTTACAATAAATTAGGTCTTCAATATTGCCTGCTTCATTCTCTTTAAAGGTACTGCATATTCTGACTTACTGTATATTCATCAATATATTCCATTCTTATTGCTAATTTCCAACTTTTTTTTATTTGTAAAGAAATACTCTCTCTCAAACACAGTTTCCTCCCAGACTTAAAACAAAAAGTGAATGTTTTGTTCCAACAATTGCTGGTTCATGAAATGTCAACTTGTAAACACCACAAGTTCTTGTTTTTCTTCTAACCTGCTTCAACTGGTTCTTTCTTCTGAGCTACTAATTTCTCTGTTGTTATAATAGTTAAATTTGTACAACTGCCCTATGGTACGATTCACGTCAGTCAAAATCTTTTGTTTACACAGGGATAGACGACAGCATTTCTGCATATGCTGCTCTATCTAGTGGCCCATCAAAGTACTAACAAAACCCATGAATCAAACCAAATAAATGGCAGGAATCTCATGAACCTAACTCTAAGGATCTAACCCACTCTACCAGGGTGGGGAACACAGTCTCCAATTTTGCAATTCAACTTCTGCAAGATGTATTTGCCGTGACTTGGGTACAGCATAGTATCACCTGAATGTTATAAGACCTTCAAAGGTTAAATTATGTGAACTGGTTTTACGAGTTTTGGCTTGTATTTGATGAAGGTTAGAAGTTATTAAATTGAAGTACAGAAAATGATAACTTGTTTTAATATGCTAAGTGCAGTAAAATATGCAGTCCATTATTTGGGAGCTGTGTGTGCAGCGAACAGTCAAAATGTGTATCAGGATGCACAACAAACATGCACAAGCTTTCATTGCAGTAAAGGTTCTATGTCCATAATGATAGCATGCAGACAAGGCTGAGCATGTTGCAAGTTAGTTCACAACATTGATTGATGCATGAGAACTTCCACTTGCCAAAAAAATCTGAGGATTGCACCCTGTTTTAACCTTGCATGGTTGAACAAACATAAAAGACCACCTATTATTGCTATTCAAAGAAATTTACTTTCACATTGGTTGCTAGATTAATTCTTCTGTCTAATATGAAAATACAAATTAGAAATAGTTGTATGCCATACAACCCCTCGAGCCTGCTCCATCGTTTGATAAGATCATGGCTGATCTGATTGTGGCCCTTTCTCCACTTCCCTGTCTACCTCTTGTCCCCTTTCACTTCCTTGTTAATCAAAAGTCTACCTGCCTTTGGCTTAGCAGTAACCAATGACACTCTCTCAACTGTGCAATGGGGAAAGTACTTGTATAGACTGACGTTCCTCTTGGAGAAAGAATTCCTCTTAGTTTCCATTTAAAATTGGCAATCCTGTATTTTTAAACTGTGGTCCTAGTTCTAATCTCTTCCATAAAGCACTATTTCTTCTCAGCAACCCTCCTTTAAAGTACCTCCAAGACTTCACATATTTCAATAAGATCGTATTTCACTCTTCTCAACTCCAATGAACAGAAATTAAACATGTCAAACTCTTCCTCCTTAGACAATCGCTCACCACAGGACCCAGTCAAGTTAACCTCAGAGCTATTTCTAATGGAATGATGTTCTCTCTTAAATAAGGAAACTAAAAGTATATGAAATTCTGCAGATGTAGTCTCACCAATGCCCTATGCAACTACAGCAGATCATCCCTATTTTCATAACAAGGTGTGGAGCTGGATTAACACAGCAGGCCAGGCAGCATCAGAGGAGCAGGAAAGCTGATCTTTTGGGACTGGGCCCTTCTTCAGAAATAGGGTAAGAGGTGATAGAAGGTGGATAGTGGAGCAGATAGATGAAGACGGGCAGGTCAAGGAGGCAGGGATGAAGCTAGTAGTGTAGGTAGGGAGTTGGGATGTGGGTTGGTCAGTGAGGAGGGAGGGGTGGGTAGGTGGGAGGGAAGGCAGACAGGTAAAGGAGGTGGGGATGAAGCTAGTAGTGTAGGTAGGGAGTTGGGATGTGGGTTGGTCAGTGAGGAGGGAGGGGTGGGTAGGTGGGAGGGAAGGCAGACAGGTAAAGGAGGTGGGGATGAAGCTAGTAGGCGAGTGTAGTTAGGAAGTGGGGGTGGGGGTTGTTCAGTGAGGTGGGAGGAGCGGATAGGTGGGAGAGAAGACGGACAGATCAAGGAGGCGGGACCAAAAGGGAGGGCTGGTCTTGGGATGAGGTCGGGGGTGGAGAGATTTTGCAGCTTGTACTGTCCACATTGAGACCATTGGGTTGTTGGGTTCCAATGTAGACTATGGGGTGCTGTTCCTCCAGTTTTTGGGTCGCATCATTGTGACACTGGAGGAGGCCCAGGATGGGCATGTCGTTCAGGGAGTGGGAGGGGGAGTGGATGTGGTTCGCGACTGTAAGGTGTTTTTGTTTGCCGCGAACCGAGCATAGGTGCTCCATAAAGTGGTCTCCAAGCCTTCGCTTGATCTCACCGATGTAGAGGAGGCCACGTCAGGAACATGGACACGATAGGCCACCTTAGCGTACGTGAAGGTGAACATCTGTTTAATGTGGTAGGTTTGCTTAGGGCCTGGGATGGAGATGAGTGGGGAGGTGTAAGGGCAGGTGTAGCACTTCCTGCGGTTGCAGAGAAAGATGCTGGGGGTGGTGGGGCTAATGGGGAGTGTGGAGCAGATGAGGGAGTCGTGGAGAGAGCAGTCCCTCCAGAACACAACAAATGAGAACACCTCCCAGTCGCAAACCACTTCAACTCCCCCTCCCACTCTCTGGACGACATGTCCATCCTGGGCCTCCTCCAGTGTCACAATGATGCCACCCGGAAACTGGAGGAACAGCATCTCATAATCCGCCTTGGAACCCTACAATCCAATGGTTTCAATGTGGGCTTTATGAGCTTCAAAACCTCTCCACCGCCAATCCCATCCTAAGACAAGACCTCCCTCTTGTCCCTGCCTTCTTGATCTGTCCGTCTTCTCTCCCACCTATCCGCTCCTCCCACCTCACTGAACAACCCCCACCCCCATTTCCTACCTACTAGCTACACTCACATACTAGCTTCATCCTCACTTCCTTATCCTGTCCGTCTTCCCTCACTCCTACCCACCCCTCCCTCCTCACTGACCAAACCCCATCCCAACTGCCTACCTACACTCACCTTTACTAGCTTCATTCTCCCCTCCTTGACCTGTCCATCTTCTCTCCTTCTATCCACCATCCTCCTCTGATGCTGCCTGGCCTGCTGTATTTATCCAGCTCCACAACTTGTTATCTCAGGCTCCAGCATCAGCAGTTCCTCCTACCCCTATTTTCATATTCCATTGACATTGCAGTATTACAGAATTGTTATGGCACAGAAGGAGGCAATTCAGTCCACCATGCCTGCACCACCTCTTCGAATGAGCATCATTGGCTGTCAGGAGGTAATCTCCTGCTTTTCCCTCATTCCCTTGCATAATATTTCTATCTAAATAATGTCCTTACAATAAGTAAAATATTCCATTTGCCTCCCTCATCACTTGCGGCGCTTGCAAACTAACTTTTGTGCATTACGTACCAGGAAATCCAGATCTTTGTTTACTTCAATGTTCTGAGAACTGTCCCTGTTTCCCAGAACACTTGCCAAAGTAAACAAGGTCACATTTTCACACAACATAGTCCATTTGCCAACGTTCTGCCTATTCACATAGCTGATCTATATTCTTGTGCAAGCTCTTTTGTCTTCTCATACTTACCTTTCCAATCTTTGTTGTTCATCAGCAAATTTAGCAGCTGTACATTCAATCTGTTCATCCCAATCATTCAATTAAACATTGAACATGCTTCAAAACAGATACCATGACTACACTTTCTCGCATCTTGCTTTCTGCAAGGATTCCATTCCATGCTCCCAGTTTCTGCATTTCCATCACAAATGTTCTGATGAGGTCAACTTTCACTGGGTTGCCTCCAACATGCCCTCCTATTTCCTCAACTGAAGACAGCATCCCCTGCTCCCCACCCACTCACACAATTGTGATCTTCATCTCCTGCACTTCAACCCTCACCCTTTTCCCTCCTTTGCAGAACAACAATAGGTGTCCACTTGTCCTTACTTTCCACCTCACTAGTCTCCATATTCAAAGGATCATCCTCTACCAGCTCCAGCAGGATGCCACCACCAAATACATCCTCCCCTCTCTTGTCAGCATTAGATGGGAGGGAGTTATGGTGCCCTCCATGTCACCCTGGCGACTCCCCATCACTCCTATCACTTACCCATTCACCTTCTCCCTCTCAATGCCCAAGGCCACAAAAACACCCTCCAGGTAAAGCAGCATTTCACTTGTACTCACTACACTCACTGCTCACAATGCAGTCTCCTTTTAATTAGTGAGACTATACCCAGACTGGGCAACTGTTTTGTGGAGCACCTCTGTTCTATGTATAACAATGACCCCAACCTCCCAGTTGCTTACCATTCCAATAAACCACCTTGCTCTCATGCTAACATTTCTGTCCTGGGCCTGCTGCATTATTCCAGTAAGCACAATGCAATCTCAGAGAACACCTTATTTTCTAGTCTACATTCTTGAGATCTCAACACTGAAGTCAATACCTTCAGAAGTTGGTTGCTTTATTTCTGTTCTCCATTTTTCTTGCTTTCCCTTCCTTATTTTCCCCCTCAACCCACAGCCATGTCATGTTAGTGTCTTGTTTATTTTGCACATATAGCAAAGACTAATTGTCTCCGCTATTTGTCTTTTGCTTTGAGTCTCCATACCATCTGTCCTCTTGCTCCTCTTTTGTTGGTTAAAAGTTTAAAAAAACTTTTCCAACACCTTTCTGTTCTGAAGAGCCATATCACACCTGAAACATGAACTCTGTTTCTGTGTCAATAGCTACTGCCAGAACTGTTTACTTTCTACATCATTCATGTTTGCACCGTTAACTACATGCTTATGTGCTTCTCATGTGGACTCAGTAAATTTCATGGACCTGAAAAAAAGGATTTTATTTCCTCACTCTTAAGCTGGTATGTGACCACAGACAATGCATTTTGTTAAGTCTTTCTAGCAGCAACACAAGTTCTTCACTCTTTGGCAGTTGTAGGTGCCACCTGTGCTTTAGTCACTATATTATGTCAAACTAAGCAATGAAGGTTATCCAATTATGATATAGTTCATGATTCCAACTAGAACACGCACACACAATGATACTAATGCTGCCACAAGGATGAAAATAATGTACACTGGCAACACTTTCAAGGTGTATTTCCTGGATTGCTGTGGAAGAACTCTGCACAATTTGGCAGGGTAGGATGTTGCATTCTGCAGAACTTCACTCCCATGAGGTAATGGCACTTGCAAGAAGAGAAGACCAGGAAAAGAAAGAAGAAGTGAAAGAACAGAAAGGGGAAGGCTGTACAAATGGAGACAGCTTCTTTCTGCTCAGGCTCTTGATGATTGAATAATTGATTAGCATTAGAGTAACAACAGCCACAGTCCACATTCACCAACAATCCCACACTCCTAATCTCTTTCTGCATTGATCTGCAGGCTTGCTGAGGCATGGGGAACCCAGCCAGCAGCCAAGAGACTGCCTCCAAGGACAGACATTGCCTTCCTCTGGCAATTTATTTCATACACACACCACCCTCTGTGTGAAAACATTGCTTGATCAAAACCTCATGGTTTGGAACATTTCTATCAAAGATTCTCTGTTCTAAAAAGAACAATCTGGCTTCTTCAGTTTCTCCACATCATTGAAGTCAATTATTCCATTGCATCATCTCCAAAACCTTGACATCATTCCTATAATTTGAAGCCAGAAAGCCCAATCTACAGTATTTTAATGAATACTGAGTTTAACATAGTCGATTCTGTACGCTCTAATACAATTACTAAGAATGCAAATCATGAATGCCTTTTTTATACAGTATTCCAAATTTGTCATACTACCTGACAGGCCTGTTTACATACTCTTTCTGGTCTCTGTGTTCCTGCAACCCTTTAAAATCATATGGACCAAGCCATGTGATATCACTGGATGTGTGTGCAGGCCAGGAAATCCTGAACATAGTCCCCAGAGACTGAAGAGATATATGGCAAGGAAACCTGATGCCAACCTCTACTCACCAGACCCTTTAATGGTGAATGATATTGAGAATAACCTCTGAAGGAATTTAATGGAAGAATCAGGTTATTTTGTCTCTCCTTACATGAATTGTGATCTTTTAATTTTGGTCTGTGAACCAACAAAAAGTTAGAGCTGTAATTTTCTCTCATAAATATTGCTAGTACTGGATTGCTCATTTGCTTTTGTGGAAAGATTTTACTGATCTATGGGTCACTGTAAACTCAAGTATCAAATGAGTAACTATTTTTGAAATTGATAAGCCTTGCTCACTAATTTCATATACAATTTATGCTGAAACTAAGCGTGCCAATTTCCACCACCATAACAGCAGCGGATTTTTTTCTCTTTGTCTCAGCTCATCATAGACTTGACTATTCCAACACATCCCTGCTGGAGGCCTGAATGACTTTGCTTCCAGGCTGGGCATGTACATGGCTGTAAAGTAAACAAGGCAATAAAATAATCCACTTGATGTTATTCTCACTGCTCCATTTAGCACAGATACATCATTCCGTGATAATATAGTAGTGTAGGCATTGGGAAGGCACAAGTCACAACTCTACAATGAAGACATCCTCCATCACTGTGTTGTGACACTATAACAGTAAACACAGTGCTAAGGTCCTGCATTCTTAATGCAGAATACTCATTCTCATGCTGGATTGGTAAGTAACTTTGGTTCAATTTACTTGAAAATCTCAAATATGTTTACTTAAACAGAAGACCTGATAACTTACAGTTCCACAGGAACTTACACAATCATCCTTAGTCTAGCATGTTTCACTTGGACTCTTCATGGCTGCTGGTCATGTGACAACCTTCTGGCCCTTGCCTGGTTAGAAAATGTCAAATAATTCTACAAAAATTAATCAAGCATAGGCATTAACTTAAATATTGATTTCAATTATCTCAAAATAATAAAAGATAACTTCAGTTATTATTTAAATGCACAAGCATAACATAACAAGATGCCTTTTCTGAATTTGATTCCATGATTGGGGCAGCATGGTGGTTCAGTGGTTGCCTCTGCTGCCTCACAGTTACAGGGACCCAGGTATGATTTCACCCTCAAGTGACTGTCTATGCAGAGTTTCCACATTCTCCCAGCATCCTCCTACAGTCCAAAGATGTGCAGTTTAGATGGATTGACCATGCTAAATTGCCCATTGTGTAGTCTAACTATAGTAATTGCAAGGTTACAGGGATGGGGTGATGCTGGAGTGAGTATCGGTATGGATTTGATGGGCCACTTTAGGGATTCTATGAAAAATCAGCTGCACTGTACAGCGTTGTAAACTATATTATGGGTTATTGAACAGGTGGCATTCATGTTGTTTCATGCGATGTATTGGGGCATGTCATGCAAAGCGCAAACTACCTGTTCGCTCTATCTTAAAAACACTGTAACTGTCGGAAGCACAGTGATCAAGTAGCATCTGTGAAGGGAACAGACATAATGTTTTGGTGCCAGGCCCTTTGTCAGAGCTAGAAGATAATCCAGATGAAAAGCGTTTTTAAGAAGAACATAACAATCAGAGGCAGATGGAGGAAACAAATGCAGCACGATCACAAACTCAGGAAAATAAGTAAAATTACCTAGTAAGTTATGTCTAACTGCTTAAATAAAGATGGTAAAATAGCAGCAATGTGATCAGCTTGAAATAGAGATGGAGAAGAGAAACTAAAAGGAAGGTGGTTGACAGTGTTTCAAAGCTGAGGAATAAAGGAGCATTTCTCAAAACACTCATTAGTCATTTTAAATGGATTTGAGAGGTCAGAAACTAAAACTGTAATTTTCACATTTTAAGATATGAGCTCTTAATTCAGAATATGCTGACATCACATGAACTTTATGTAATGTTCCAACTCTTTGCCTTCAAAACGGATGCATTGGACATATCAAACTGAACTGATTCAGTTCAGACATAACTTCAAACTCACTTCTATTCCAAAAGCTTTTTACTTTGTTAATTCTCAAGATTTGATGCATTCCAAAGAGGGTGCACTAGTCCATTAGTTAAACACTGCCCTGGTAACCTAAGATGAGGAAGAGGAAATTGATTTATGCCAGCAATGCATAACAAGTTCCTAACAAACCTGCAGTTGATTTTTCACTCCACTAGTTTTTATTTTCCATTAACTTGAAAGGAATGCCAAGATTTTTTATTGCAACCCAATTCAGAAACGCAAAAATGTTTGAGCTATTTTCTATGAATTTGAGAAGAAATGAGATTGCATGGTGTAAAAAAAAATCTGCCAATTATTTACCTGGACACTTCTCATTGCTGGTGTACACTAAAATCGCCCCCAGAAGTTTAATTCAGCATGATAAATCATGAAAAATAATGACACAAAGAACCACAGATGCCAGAAACCAGAAATTAAACCAAAAATCACTGGGAAAGCACATCAGGTCAGGCAGCGTGTGTGGAGAGAAAGCAGAGTTAATGTTTCAGATCCAGTGACCCTTCTTCAGACTGACTGTGATTAGGAAAAGGTCGCTTTATATGCTGAAGATGAAGGGGGTGAAGTTGGAGGAATGAATAATATGTGGAGATAGAAGCCAAAGAGAGGGAACAGCAGTTGGGCAGACAAGGGAACGGGTAAAGGTCACTGTAGGGCCATTAGTAGCTGACAATGGGAAGTTTGTGGTACAGCCCATGAGATGACAAGGCTTGGTGTGTGGGTGTTGGGGTAAGAACATGGGAGAAATGCTCAGGCCTGACAATTATTGAATTTGATATTGAGTCCTGAAGGCTGCAGGGTCACCAAGTGTAAAATGAGACGCTGTTCTTCCAACTTGTGCTGAGCTTTGCTAGAGCACTACAGCAAGCCAAGATAGAGATGTTGGCCATGGAATAAGGTGGTGTATTGAAGTGGCAAACAACTGGAAGCCCAAGGTCTTTTTTGTGGACAGAATGTAGGTGTTCTGTAAGGTGGTCACCCAATCTGTGCTTCATTTCCCTAATGTAGAGGAGACCACATGATGGAAATTATGAAATTGAACTCAATAATTTTTGGGCTGGTACCAAAGAAAAATATCAAAAAAGCTTCTGGGTTGCTGCAAAATCCTAAGTTCCAAATTCTGTGAATTACTTGCCACCCTGCTTGTTCTGGTGCAGGTTAGAGAATAATTCCACATTATACAAGCAACTCTCGATAAGTCCTGAGCAACCAGAGCTAGGTAATAAACAGTATCTAACTAGAGGCACCCACATTCTAAATAAAAATAATAAAATTTCATCTGCTCAGGGTAGGCAATGGCCTAGTGGAATTATTACCAGACTATTAATCCAAAGACCCAGGTAATGTTCTGGGGACCTGGGTTCAGATCCCACTTTGGAAGATAGTGGAATTTGAATTCAATAATAATGTGGAAATACAATACTAATAATGACTATAGAACCATTGTGATTGTCAAGGGAAAAAAAAAGACACATCTGATTCACTAATGTCCTTTAGGGAAGGGATTCTGCCTACAAGTCCGGTCTAGCTTACATGTAAATCCAGGTCCATTGCAATGTGGCTGACTATTAACTGCTGTCTGAGCAATTAGGGATGGGCAATAAGTGCCCACATCCCATGCATGAATTAAAAAAAACACACTTCCACTTTTGCTAGAAGATGTTTTAGAGGATATCTGGACATTAGCTTCCAGGACTGCGCTGCATGCTACAAGAAGTCCAATGACCTCACCAGAGTCATCCAGGTAACTCCCAATCCTCTAGCTTTTCCACTGTCTCACTTCACTCACCAACAATCAGTTCATCTACTTCTTTACATAATCACGTGAGCCAATACTGCAACACGTTGTTGCATATGTGTTGCCTGGTATGGAGGGAAGGTCTTACGAGGAAAGGCTGAGGGACTTGAGGCTGTTTTCATTAGAGAGAAGAAGGTTGAGAGGTGACTTAATTGAAACATATAAAATAATCAGAGGGTTAGATAGGGTGGATAGGGAGAGCCTTTTTCCTAGGATGGTGATGGCGAGCACGAGGGGGCGTTGCTTTAAATCGAGGGGTGAAAGATATAGGACAGATGTCAGAGGTGGTTTCTTTACTCAGAGGGTAATAAGGGAATGGAACGCTTTGCCTGCAACGGTAGTAGATTTGCTAACATTTAAGCCATCATTGGATAAGCATATGGATGTACATGGAATAGTGTTGGTTAGATGGGCTTCAAATCGGTATGATAGGTCGGCACAACATCGAGGGCTGAAAGGCCTGTACTGTGCTGTAATGTTCTATGCCTATCTATGTGTTTCTACTTACTGAATACTTACATTTTCTATTGCTGTACTCTAAATATTTCACAAGGACGTCATCACCATAGTCCTTCCTTTCTTCCAGAAAATGGTCATGCAACATTTTCAACAGGAGGCTGCCATAAGAGAAAGCCAAGCCTGCCTTTGTATCCCTGTGGAAGAAAACACGCAGAGAAGCACTGGCAGTGGGAGAGCCCATGGCATGAAATGCCAGGGAAGACTTTGTGTGTGGTTTCTTTGCACTTTGTTCATTTTTTGCTTTCTGACTCTTCAAACAGATTGCAACTGTATTCACTAGTAATTACTACCTCCCTTCACAGTATAAGCTCATCTTTATCCTTCTTTTGAATTTCAGGTGATGAAAGTGCAGACACCATCGGACAATTAGTGAAGAGGAAGCCAACCTCTATGAATATGCGTCATCATTTGATGTCTCCCAGCAGCTCCCATTCTATCTTGAACTGCTCATGTTCATTCTAAACCTGCAGCAAAAGTACCCAGCATCTGATTTAAAGTCAGAATCAAGTCATAGAAGTTAAAAAATGGGCCAAAAAAGTCTAGACGTTGACGATCAGTCTAAAAGGACAAACCAGCAGCTAATCTGTATGTATTGGGTGGGCCCTTTAAAAACACTGCTGATATGTCCCATTTGGCTGTTGGCTCTGCAAGTTGCTGAAAGAGTTTATCATAGAATGAGCTAAATGCTGGAACATCCCAATGTCATAAGCATGTCCAGCAAACAATAAAGGATCTTTATGTAAGAGTTGCTGGAAGGCACTTCCTGCAGTCAAATAATCAGGCATTGTGCTCCAATGTCTTTGGCTTCAGGCCTACCATGAATAGCTTGCTATAAGGAGTATTGCTGCCGAAAATTTGCATCACCTGCAGAAGGAATCACTCTTCACTGGGGTGTCGTGCATGTTCTTCTTTGATTAAGAATGTTGGTGATAACACACATCAACATTATCATTGCACATTGTCTTCTTTCGTGCAAGTGATGGGCAGTTTCAGGGATCGGTTGTCTACATAAAACTCAAACTTTTGCTTGGCAATAAATGAGCTGTAAAATCCTACACTGCTGTCAATGTTAATATTTTAATATGTTCTGATATTTTCTGATCTCATTTACTCAGAAAATCCCATGTAAGTATGGGGTAATTAGTCCCATGTTCAACTTTCCATTTTTAGCCAGGCATCCTCTCCCATAATATTGTAAGCACATATAATTCAGATAAGTGGTGACTGGGATGACTTGAAGCTTAGGAGTTGAGCCTTACAAAAGTTTTGAACTTATGTTTTTTGTTTGCAACTTTTATTGCTAAGTTTCTTTTGCATTTCATTGGAATGCACTTTTATTTTTAAGGTTTTTTAGAAATAAAGTCAAAGCTTTTCATGTTACACTCATCAGGACTGAAAAACAAGAATAAATCAACTTACGAAGGGAATTAGAAGAAGTTCTGGTTTGTTGGGCTATAGTTAGTATGAAGATGCAACGGGAATTATTAACTATCTTAGCTAAAAGCGAATTGCTACCAGTGCTGGAATTCTGAAACAGAAAATGCTGGAGAAATTCAGCAAATCTGGCAGCATCTGTGGGGAAGGAAATAAAGTTAGTATTTCAAAGCCATTTTAAATCTCCTTCAGAACTATTATAACTCACTGTCAGGGCATTGTCATGGGGATGCAGCAGGGATTGGTTAGCCATTCTTCCACACCCTTTTATTTCAGTGCAAAGGGGAAATGTTATGGCACATTCCTTTTCTCTGCAACAGTTAAGTTCAGGACGTCAATTCCCAAAAATTCAAAATGGCCAACATTAGATTGGCAGAGCTTCACGAGCGAATCTTTGATATCTCAATGATAGCCAATAGTCTGTGCCCAGGAAAATCTGTCCTCACCTTGAAAGACGTTCTGATGCTCAGGTCAAGTAACAAGACATGATGGTCCAGCTGCCATTCATAGTGTTATATATGTTATCAAACTCAAACAACACTCGCCATATGATATTATACAATGGTCCTGCCAATGCAATTCTTGACCCTACTCTGCCAGAGTCATAAAATCAGTCCTCAATATAATCAGCGCAAGTTTCTGTTTTAATGTGCTTAACATACCTGGAAAATATTATTTCTAGCAATACTTTAACACAGTTATTAATTTATTTAAAATAAACAAATGAAAGTTCTAAGAAAAAAGTGTACAATTGAATTTGAAGCACACTTTTAAACAACATCCTGCAATGTTCAAAGCTATTGGGCTATTTTAGATGCTGCAGAAATAGTTACCTTTACATTATCAAATACTTTGGCTACAAAGAGAGAAGAGTCTCTAGCCTTTGTTGTTATATCATAAATGTAGCTACAAGGTGTAAATCTACTCAAATATTTCAGATGGGGCGAAAAAAGGATAGCTAGAGCTTTTCTAGTTGATGAGGCTGCAGTCTTCACCACATTTCTCTGCTGTTTCTGCAACTATGCTTTTTTCACAGAGGAAGCAATGGCATCATTATAACTAAGCCTAAACCTATACTTGCTGATTTACTAAGTAGTTCATTGGATAACAATCAGGAGCAGAAACCCTGTTTGATTTTCCTCCACACTAACCTGGGGTTCTGCAATTAACTGTGGCATGTCGGATATGATTATTGGAGGTATAGTTAGCAAGTTTGCAGATGACACTAAAATTGGAGGTGCAGTGGACAGCAAAGGTTAATGCAGTGTGGAGCTGGAGGAACATAGCAGGTCAGGCAGCATCAGTCCTGATGAAGGGTATAAACCCAAAATGTCGACTTTTCTAATCCTATGATGCTGCCGGACCTGCTGCGTTCCTCCAGCTCCACACTATATTGACTCTGACTTCAGCATCTGCAGTTCTTGCTATATCCAAGCAAAGGTTACCTCAGAGTACAATGGGATCTTGATCAGATGGGCCAATGGGTGGCAGAAGGAGTTTATTAGACTCCCTACAGTGTGGAAACAGGCCCTTCCGCCCAACAAGTCCACACCGCACCTTGGAGCATCCCACCCAGACCCATCCCCCTATAACCCACACACCCGTAAACACTACAAACAATTTAGCATGGCCGATCCACCTAGCCTGCATATCTTTGGACTGTGGGAGGAAACGGGAGCAACCAGAGTTTAATTTAGATAAATGCGAGATTCTGCATTTTGGAAAGGCAAATCAGGGCAGGACTAATACACTTAACTGTAAGGTCCTGGAGAGGGCTGCTGAACAGAGAGACCTTGAAGTGCAGGTTCACAGTGCCTTGAAAGTGGATTTGCAGGTACATAGGATAGTGAAGAAGGCATTCGGTGTTTGCATTTACTGAGTACAGGAGTTGAGGGGTCATGTAGCGGCTGTACAGGACTTTGGATAGGCTAATTTTGAGATGCTGTGTACAATTCTGATCTCCCTGCTACAGGAGGATATAGTGAAATTGGAAAATTTTCAGTAAAGATTTGTAAGTATGTTACCAGGGTTGGAGGGTTTGAGCTATCTGGAGAGGCTGAATAGGCTGGGGCTATATTCCCTGGAGAATCAGAGGATGAGGGGTGACCTACCAGAGGTTGATAAAATCATGAGGGTCATGGATACGATAAATAGGCAAAACCTCATTCCCAAGGTGGGGAAGTCCAGAACTAGAGAGCATAGGTTTAAGGTGACAGAGGAAAGATAATAAAAGGGTCGACATTTTCATTCAGAGGGGGGTGTGTGTATTGAATGAGCTGCCAGAGAAAGGATGGTGGCTGGTATGATTACAAGATTTAAAAGACATCTGGGCATCAGGTATAGGAATAGGAAGGGTTTAGAAGAATATGGTCAAAATGCTGGCAAATGGGACTAGATTTATTTAGGATATCTGATTGGCATGACTGAATTGGACCAAAGGGTCTGTTTCTGTGCTGTACATCTCTATGACTCTATAACTCTATGTCTGTTGCTCTGCAGTCTGACATAAACTAGACATCGAAGCTCAGATCAGAGATAAAATTTGGCACATCATAGCTTGTTTATCTCAACTATTCATTGCCTTCACTACCTGGCCATAGAAATGCGAAACATTTAATGTATTAATATTCAGGAGGAAATTTCTCAAAAATGTCCTTACTCATGCTTTTTATTTCACAAGTATTTTATTTTATTTTTGGGCTAGCACAGTGATTAGCACTGCTGCCTCACAGCAACATGGACACAGGTTTGATTCCAGCATTGGGTGACTGTCTGTGTGGAGTTTGGACATATCTGTGTGGGGTTCCTCTGGGTGCTCCAGTTTCTTCCCACAGTCCAAAGTTGTGCAGGTTGGTGGGTTGGCCAGGGTAAATTGCCCATAGCATCTAGGAATGTGTAGGTTAGGTGGATTAGTCATTGGGAATGCAGGATTACAGGGATAAGGTGTGGGGGTTGGTCTGGGTGGGATGCTGTTCAGAGGGTTAGTGCAAACTCGATGGGCTGAATGGGTCTGTCAACACCATCAGTGTTCTACGATTCTATGAAATGTTTAATATTTGCATCCAAAAATGGTGTGCCCTCTTTTTTATGCATCTCTATTGCAACACAAGTGCTTCGTTTATGGGCCTTTATCTGATTGAATGTTCACACGAGTAGTTGGTTGATGGGGCTGATTGGATGGATTCCAGGATAGTGCAACTTGTGTTAATTTATGTGCGTGTGACAAGCCAACTTTCTTACTTCATATGGTCACTATGCCTCAAGCAATGACGTACATGGTCCCATTTCAGAAATGTTTATCGCTCAACAAAAATAAATTGGACATGTAGGTGACAAACACTGCATGAAAAGCAATATCTCATTTCATTAGTTGCTTCGCTGACTTTTACAAGACTGATCTGTTTATTCATTACACTAGAAAGAAGCTGTTTGCTTTCAACATTCTGGCGCAGAAATACAGATTCTTTACAATATATATCTATAATCATTTTCAGTATGCTGCACAGATATTTCTAGTGGTATACAAACAATAATTCTATTCACGCTGACGTACATTCCTCCATCCAGGTACTGTAGGACGTTTGAATAATTGCAAAATATTGAAGTGCTGGAGACCTGAAACAAAACTACGAAGTGCTAGAGAAACTCAGAAGGCCTGGCAGCACCTGTTGAGAGAGAAACAGAGTTAATATTTTGAGTCTCATGATTCTTCTTCAGAACTTTTCCATTTCATATAGAAAACAGAAGTACATTTATGATTAATTCATGAAAGTAAAATATCAAATGCAAAAATTATAGAAAACAGAATAAAAATAACGTATTAATTAGCAAATTGTAATATTTACATTATCAGGATTAAAGGTTTTTGTCTTACAACTAGGGGCGGTTTCTCAATTCTTTTCAGACAGGATATCCCAAATGATTAAGTTCATGAGTGGGGAGGGAGAATTGGCTCCCCTTATTCATCCAACCCTGCCTTTTAAAAGGGTTTATTTCACTCATGAATACCTTCTTTCCAGACAAAATGCATTTATGTTTTAGAAGCAGCCAAATTAAACAGGCTTTCTTGATTTAATAAAGAGTAAGTTTATTGTTAGTAAATCCAATAAGAGATATTTAAACAATTTACACATACAGGTTATGAAAAAGAATAGACAAAGATTAAAAAATGCTATACAAATTAGTCATCCATGAAAAATAAATCCACCTTGTGGCAAATTTAACCAATTATACTCACACTGGTAGTTAAACAATTGATTTCAAAATACTTTGTTGACTGATTGAAATTCTTTTGTCCTGGTTCCTTTCAACTGTGGCTAGTTCACTGCACCCAGAGTGAGAGAGAGGGTGGATATTCTGAATCCCTGAACAAATAGGCATTTGTGAATTTGTGAATTGAAGAGCTTGATGGCCATCCCATTCCAGTGTAATCAAACTTAAAAGCCCACAAATCTGATCCCCAATGTTAAATTCTACACTAATCTTATCAAAAACATACTTTTCAAATGCTCCAAACCCAACCAATAAAAAATAAATAAAAAGTAACATGAAAGAATCTGGAAATGTTCCTTTAAATTGCCAAAAAAAAATTGTGGCAGTCTGCTTTTGGTTTTACACTTCCAGACGTTCAATAAAATGCACCTCACTGAAAAATGTCATACTGTGGAAATATAATTCAGCCATAGACCCATTTGTTTAGTTTTGACATTTTTTGTTCTGTTTACCTGTAATATCGCTGTCATAGTGGCAGATGAAGTTTAATTTGGATAAATGTGAGTGTTGCATTTTGGAAAGGCAAATGAAGGCAAGACTTATACACTTAATGGTAAGGTCCTGAGAACTGTTGCTGAACAAAGAGACTTTGGAGTGCAGGATCGTAATTCCTTGAAAGTTGAGTCACAGACAGGATAGTGAAGAAGACATTTGGAATGCTTGCCTTTATTGGTCAGTGCATTGATTGGAGGAGTTGGGAGGTAATATTGTGGCTGTACAGGACATTGGTCAGGCCACTTTTGGAATACTGCATTCAATTCTGATCTTCCTGTACAGGAAACATGATGCTTAACTCAAAAGTGTTCAGGAAAGATTTACAAGCATGTTGCCAGGGTTGGAGGGCTTGAGCTATAGGGAGAGGCTGAATAAGCTGGGGCTAGTTTCCCTGGCATGTTAGAGGCTGAGCAGAGACATTATAGAGATTCATAAAATCTTGAGGGGCATGGATAAGGTGAATTGACAAGGTCTTTTCCCCAGACTAACTGAGTCCAAAAGTAGAGGGCATAGGTTTACAGTGAGAGGGGAAAGGTTTAGCAGGGACCTAAGGGGCTACTTTCTCATGCACAGGATGGTGTATGTACGGAATGAGCTGTCAGAGAAAGTGGTGGAGGTTGGTACAATTGCAACATTTAAAAGGCATCTGGATGAGTACATGAATAGGAAGGGTTTAGAAGAATATGAATGCTGGCAAATGGAATTAGATTAATTTAAGATATCTGGTTGGCAAAGACAAGTTGGACTGATGGGTCTGTTTCCATGCTGTACACTCTATATGTGTCATTATAATTATCCTGCACTAATCTTGATTTAACTATGGTCCTCAGCTCTTTTATCACAAAAGAAATGAGCATTTGTGGTAGAAGGTCCCTCATTTACTATCATGAGTTCTTCTCTAATGAAGATGTTGCAATTACTTCTGCTTTAAATGCAGTAATAAGACTTCTTTTACCATCAAACTTCGTTAACTAATCATGGTCCTTTCATTCTTTTTCACCCTTTTCTGGAATGTACTAAATTTCCTGAATTGAAGTCTCCCATAATGGTCATTATAAGAAGTCTCAGTGCTCTTTCAATTTTCTCTGGGATCTTAGGCTTGATGAAAGCTTGTCTCCTTGCTTGTAAAGCACTAGAAGTGCAGAAAAGATGGTGCAAATTTGTTTTAATTTAGTAGGAAGTCTATAATACAGAACAGAACCAAATTTGGGATTTCACCCACAGAAATTAGAAACACAATAAATTTTATTATTGTTTCTTCAGATCTTCATACAAGCTCAGTACAGACTTTTAGATTATTTTTGAATATCATTTTTAACAATATATCTATGATGGCAAAACCACCAAACAGCAGACTCTCAGCTGTATATGTTCCAAACTCCTAGCAGAGTACTTTTACATGAGTACTGAGGTCACAGTTAGATCATGGGTTACTTCACAGGCTCATCCACATAACCATGAAAGCCTATCTCAAACAAGACATGATGGAGTCACTAATTTTCAGCACATGTACAGCCATTATTTCAGGGCCTTTCAAAATATTTTCACAACTTTTATTTTTAAATTATGAAACCAAGTAGTCATTTCCCTGCTAAGTCCCTGTCATGATTGGGACCGGGTTGCCCTCATTAACTGCAAGGTTCTTGACTGGGGTTGTTAACCTAAACCAATCAGGAAAGCATTGGTTGACCAATACAACCAGGAGAGTAGAATCTCCTCAGTTGAACACTGACTCGAACTGGCTGGCTACAGCCAGTGCACTACGTACGAGTAAATAGAAAGTTGACTTGGTGATGGGATTGGCCTCAGTGCAGTTATTTCAGTGACGACATGAAAAAACAGGATGTGCTTGAAGAACATTCATTTGCAATGGTAATCTTGGAGTTGGGGTAAGCAGTTCTGGCATCATGCCTCTATTGGGAAACTTGACTTATTTGACCCTTCTATGGAAGACTGGATCCAGTATGTTGAAAGAATGCAATACTTTTTCTGGGCAAATGACACTGGGGCGGACAGAAAGGAACGAGTAATACTTCTGACAGAGTGTGGACTGGCAGCATTTTTGGTTGTAAGTGGCTTAACTTTCACAGAGGCACCAGCTGTTTAAACCCTTCCAATAGTTGACAGAGTTGGTTGAGGAATATTACAAGCCCAAACTTCCCCTAATCCTGAGACATTATTGGTTTTATTTGCCTGTTACAGAACCGGGCAAATCCCTACTGAGATTTTTGACAAAGCTAAGATGACTTACAGAGGCATGTTATTTTGAATTAATCCTGAATGAGATACTAGGAGACCAATTGGTATGTGGGATCTATGATGTAACTATGCAGAAGCACCTATAGCTAAAGCCCAGCTGGACTTCAAACAGGAATTGCAGCTGGCTTTGTCATTAAACAATGTGGGAAGTAGATCATGGGAGCTACATGGCATCAGGGAAGTGGACGCATCATCTGTCCAACTCAGCTTGGGAAACACCACTTGAGTATGGACAATCGCACAGCCTCAAGCAGAGCATGTCCTGAACAGAGGGACCTTAGGCCAATCCACAGCAGAATTCTCGAACAAAGCCGAGCCTCAGCCAAGTGGCTAATCAGTTCTTCAGTATCTAGGCCAGCAAGACATTGTGGTTGCTGCCAGCATGCAGACTCTAGACAGCAAATGAGTCCTAACAGGCCTGACCTGAGTAGGTACCCAGAAGAGTACGCATCTGGGAAAGTTTCCCTAGATGTGGGTTAGAACAATTAAATTGATCAGTGATAACCCAAATCGGAGCCAATTAAACTTAATGCTTGGTTAAATTGTCACCCAGTTCCCATGGCAGTCGATAATGGTGCAATTATATCTGTGGTTCTAGAATCAGTCTTTAACAAGATTTGTTTGGGGCACCAACCTGTAAGTTTGTGCAAGACATTAGCCAGACTAAGAACATATACTGGAGAACCATTGCAAGTTAAGGGTACGACTTTGGTTCCAGTCTCCAATGAGAAGTAGTTGGGTGCAGTTACTGCTGATTATAGTAATGGGCTTGGGCCCAAGCCTTTTGGGGCAGAATTGCTTGAGAAAGATTCACGTGGATTGGCTCAACATTTTTCAGTTTGAAAATGGCTGCCTCAATGATTTCATAGTGAGAGACCTAGGAGATTTTCATGTGGGGCTTGGGACTATCAAAGGGGCCAAAGCCACTTTACATAGTGACCAGGATTCAATTCCGAGAATTTGCAAGACCTGTTTAGTGCCATTTGCCTTGTCGGCAAAAGTAGAGGCAGAAATCAGGAGACTGGAGAGCAAAGGAATCATCAAACCCAATGCAGTTAGTAGAATGAGCAGCATCAGTCATACCAATTGTGAGGCCTAGTGGTTCAGGTCATTTTTGGAGGGATTTTAAGCAAATGGTGAACAGCTTCTTGCAGCCAGACAAATACCCGATCTCTCATATTGTGGACTTGTTCGCAAAGTTGGCAGGTGGGGGTGCTATCCTTTACAAAGATGAATATGAGTCACCTCTATCTGCAATTGCAACTGGATGAGGGGTTTCAGCTGTACACTGCAACTAATACCCATAGGGGTTTATATCAATATAAAAGACTGTCATCTGGGATATCATCAGCCTGTGTTTGTTTTCAGTGGGCCATGAAGAACAATTTACAAGTGCTATCCAGGTTGCCATTTATCTGGATGACGTACTAAAAACAGGGAAGACCAATAAAAAGCACTTGAGAACTTGAACATTGTGTTTAAACACTTTTCCCAGGCAGGTGTATACCTTTGACAGGAAAAATGTGAGTTCCAGGTGCCTGAAGTGACCTACTTGGGCTATAGAATCAACAAAACAAGGTAACACCCATTGAAAGAGAAAGTGAGGGCCATCAAAGGAGCCCTGGTTCCCAGGTCTGTGTCACAGCTTAGGTTTTTCCTTGGGTTAGTGAATTGTTACAGAAAATTCATGTGTAATCTAGCCTCCATCTTGGCATCCTCATACCTACAATGGAAAAAATGCCAGCCTTGGAAATAGTCACAAAAGCAAGAAACAGCCTCATGGGAGTATAAAAAAAAGCAGCTGTCATCAGCTAAGGCATTGGCCAACTATGATCTGAAGCGAGAGGTAGTGCTGAAGTGCGATGTCTCCACATACGGTTTCGGGGTAGTGTTGGGAACACCCAAGAATGTATGCTTCCAGGATTTTGGCTGATGCCAAACATAATTATTCCCAAATAGAGAAGGAAGGTTTGGTGATCATCTTGTGAGGACGTTCCACCAGTACCTTTACAGATAGGAATGTGTCATAGTAACAGATCACAGACCTGTGCTAGGGCTACTGAAGGAAGACAAAGAGGTGCCGCTCGTCACTTCCAGTAGTATTCATCATTGAGCCCTCATTCTCAGAGCATACAGGTTAGAACACCATCCAGAAAGCCAAGTGGCTAATGTGGATGCCTTGAGCCGCTTCCCACTGACAGATACTCCACTGAGGTGCTCCCTGCTGGAAGAGTCAATTCTGGTTTTAAACCTTCTGGACACTCCTCTAGCCACTGCGGACAATATGTGACTATGGACACAAAAAGATCCTTAGCAAAATTGAAATAGCTGGTGGTAATGGGTGAAACAGAATGGCCACCACAGTCAAGATTGAAACCTTTTTGGACCTGGTATGACCAGATCACTGTACAGGATGGCAAAGATGGTTGTCCCAAGTAAAGGTTGCCACCAGATGCTGGCTGAAGTTTACAAGGCTCATCCAGGGGTTTCCAAGATGAAGTCACTGGCAAGAAGATACACTTGCTGGTCATGGTTGGATGCCAACATAACTGGGTTGATGGGGGAGTGCCAACAAGGACAAAACTTGTTACCTGCAGCAACCCAACATTCATGGGAATGGCTGGCTAAACCCTGGACTTGTTTCATGTTGACTATGCCGGTCCTTTCATGGGGCCAGTGTTGCTGGTCATTGTAGATGCCCATTCAAAGTGGTTGGATGTGCATAAAATTCATTCAGCAAACTCAGGGATGACGCTTGAGAAGCTGTGAGCATCGTTAGCAATACACAGACTCCCAGAAATACTGGTCAGTCTTTGGGACACGATTTAGCAGCAGGGAATTCAAATATTTTCTGAAGTCCAATGGCAGTCGGCATGTAAGTTCAGCACTATATCATCTTTCGTCCAACGGTCTCGCCTAAAGACCAGTCCAAACATTGAAGGCAAGCTTAAAGAAACAGCGTCAATTGAGGCCACATATCCCAGTTCCTGTACGATTATAGGTCCATCCCACACACAACAACAGTGATAGCTCCAGCAGAGTTGCTGATGGGGAGAAGGATCTGCACCAGGTTAAACCCGATGTTCCCAGACCTGTGGGTGGGATGGGGGGAGAGGAGAAACGGCAGCAGGCATGTCAATACCAGCTAAATGCCTCCTCTAAGCAAGAGAGGCAATTTAATTCAGGGGATGAAGTTTAGAGCCAGAATCATGGAATGGGTATGGGTACAAGGCGAGGTTGACGCAAGGTAAGGTCTCATGGCTCAGTGATACAGTCTTGAACAAACACTTGAATCGCCTGAAAGCCATTCCCTCACAAACAGGGCAGGAGCAAAACATACCTAGCCCTTCAGTATGGCCAGAGGCCTGGCAGAAACCGCAGGTACCACCCCTCTATCTGGTGTGGTAGAAACCTCAGAGTCCAAAATGGATTCAGTCTCAATGCCATTTCTGTTGGAAGAGGAGGAGAGTCTTCCGAGGCATTCTGGACCTAAGAGACGGACCACTGTTCAGTACGCACTGACTGTGTCTGAGTCGAGTCAGAGGAGCCAAAAGGCCTGAGTCAGAAGTGTCACAAGACGAGCTTGAAGAAAAGACCAGGCCTACATCCCCAGATGTGGGAGGGTGTGGGGGGAGGTGGTGATTGGGACCAGATTGATCTCATTAACTACAAAGTTCTTAAATGGCACTGTTAACCTGGGCCAATCAGGAAAGCCTTGACTGACCAATACAATCAGGAGAATAGAATCTCCTCAATTCAGGACTGACTTCAAGCTGGCTGGCCACAGCCGTTATCCTGCGCACTAGTAAATAAAAGGGTGACTTGGTGACAGGATCCAGCTTCTGTGCAATTATTTCAGTCCCAAAGAAATAATTATTACAAGAAATAATAACTACCATCAAAATAATGCAGAAGGACCCGAAGTAGTTGTAGTTAAAATGCTGCTGTCTTAGCTTCACTCTTCCACAAGATATGGCATCTTTAAAACAACAGGTACAACCTGTAGTCTGAACCTAATTAATAAAGAGATTTTTAGATAATTCTGTTTATTTAGTTTTAGTGTTTTATAGATAGGCATCAAATTGAGTTAAAATAGGTTCTTCTATTCTCTAAGGTAGCTTACTTGCTATAATGAACAAACTATTAAAGGTAGATAGCAGATTTCTGTCTCATTAATCTGGGCTACATTCCAAACCACATCTTTGCATTAAAGTATCTTTTGGTTAGAGACATAGACATGGAGATCTCCAGCACAGAAAAAGGCCCTTCTGCCCATTTTAATCCTATTTTCCAGCATGTGGCCCTTAGCCTTGTATGCCTTGCCATTGCCAGTGCATGTCTGTACACTTCGTAAATAATACAAGAGTTCCTCCCACTACCACCCCTACAGATAGTGAGATCCAGATACCCACCACCCTCCTGTGTGAAAGAGATTTTCCTCGTGTCTTCCCTAAACCTTCTGCCAGTTATGTTAAGTCTATGCCCCTTGGTCATTAATCCCTCCATTAAGGGAAAAAGTCTATCCTATCTACTCCCTCACAATTTTAATGCATCTCAATTACGTCCCTTCTCAATCTCCTTTAGTCGAAGGAATATAGCCCCATTCTGTCCAACCTCACTTCATAACTGAAACTCCCTAGTCCAGGCAACATGTTGGTTAATTTACTCAGTACCTTCTCCAGCGCTATCACATCCCTCTCATAATGTGAATTCCACAACTGCACATGTTACTTTTAGTTAAGGCCTAACCAATGTTTTATACAGTTCCAGTAGAACCTCCTATTCCTAAACTCTCTGTCTCAATTAATGAAGGCAAGTACACCTTCTTAACAACTTTATCCATCTTAACAACTTTATCCATCCGTCCTGATACCTTAAGAGACTGGTGTACATGCATAATGATGACCATGTGATCCTCAGTGCTTTCCAAGGTTCTACCATTCATCATGTGTTCCCTTGCTTTGTTTGTTCTGCCTAGGTGCATCACCTTGCATTTACCAAGATTGAACTCCATTTGCAACTGATCAGCCTGTCTACATCCTCTTGTCGTCGAAAGCTATCCTCCTCACTATTTACCATTCCACCAATTTTTTATATTGTCCGTGAAATTCTGGATCAGCCATTCTATATTCAAGTCCAAATCATTTATATAACCCACAAACAGCAGGGGCCCAACACTGAACCCCCTGTGGGACCTCACGGACAGAGAGTTCCAATCAGAAAAACATCCTTCAACTATCACACTCCGCTCACTGCCACTCAGCCAACGGTAGTTCCAATTGGCCCAATTTCTTTGAATCTCATGGGTTCTTACCTTCACTATCAGTGTCCCATATGGGATCTTAACAAAAGCATTGCTGAAGTCCTAGTAGACTACATCAAAAGCATTGCCCTCATATACACATCTGGTCACCTCTTTGAAAAATTCAATCAAGTTGGTCAAACATGCCCTCCTCTTAATGGGGCAGGTGATGGCCCAGTGGTATTATTGTCAGACCATTAATCCAGAGATCCAGATAAAGCTCTGGGGACCAGATACTTATCTTGCCATGACAGGTGGTTGAATCCGAATTCAATAAATATTTGGAGTTAAGAATATAATGATGACCATGAATCCATTGTTGGTTGTCAGGGAAAAAAAACCCATCTGGTTCATGAATGCCCTTTAAGAAAAGAAACTGCTATCCTTACCTGGTCTGGCTTACATGTGACTCCGGACTCCCAGCAATGTGTTTGACTTTTAACTGCCCTCTGGGCAAATAGAGATCGGCATTAAATGCTGCTTAGTCAGCGACACCCTCATCCCGTGAACGAATAAAGGAAAATTGTGCTGACAATTCTTCATTAATCCCTGTCATTCCAAATATATTCTAATTCTGTCCCTCAGAATTGCTTCCAAATTTTCCCCACCATTGAGGTAAAACTGACCAGCCTGGTCTCCTGGTTCATTCCTTCCTCCCTTCTTGAATAATGGTGCCACACTGGCTATCACCCAGACCTCTGGCACTTCTCCTATGGCCAGAGAGGAATTGAAAATTTTGTAAACACCCCTGCTATCTCCTCTCTTGCCTCTTTCAACAACCTGGGGTTCATTTCATCTGGCCGTTGAGGGTTATTTACTTTTAAGCTTGCCAGGCCACTCAGACCTCCTCCCTGTCTATGCTATTTCTTTAATTGTATCACAAACCTTCTTCCTGAATTCTGAGTTTTCTATGTTATATCCTTGTCAATAGATTTCAAAATTGTGAAGTCATTTCCCTTTTCATCATGAATTAGGCCACTTGGCCCATCAAATCTGCGCCACCATTTAACCATGGCTGTTATGTTTCTCAACACCGTTCTCCTGCCTTCTCCCCATAACCCTTGATACCTTAATGAATAAAAAATCCTTCTGGAAAATGTTAGACTATCTGAGGATCTGTGTTCTTTATTATTTATTGAACATTATGGAAGTTTCATACTGTTCTCCACCCCTAAGGATACTAGTTGTGGCACTAAAAACCACTAAAGTGCTCCTTTATATTAACAAAATCCTTCTGAATGATTTTTGCTCATGTTCACTCTAAAAAAGAGATTTCCTGGGAGACTGATGCCCCATTTAACCCAAATCTCAATAGCATACCATCCATAATGGTCTCCAAATGTCTCGAATCATGTTGCTATATTGTGTAAGTTAAAATATATATGGTATATTCATAAATTCATGACATGTTCATATATAGGTACAATATATCAAAGAAAATTTATAAAAAAGCTCATTGATTAAAAACAAAAGTTCCAGTTCAGTACCTTGCTTCTTCTGATTCATCTGACAATTGAATTGATCATCTTAAATTTAAGAAAACAAATTCTCAGATGTATTTTTCAGAATTAAACTGAATTCCTTAGAACAACATTTTACAAAAGCATATGCTTCTGTGCTCACAGAAATCTGTTTCACAGTGTTTTCTCAGCCCAAAAGAGTGTAGGCAGCTTCTCACATTGCTGGAGAAAACAGTATTTTCCTCTAAGCATTCGTTGGTGTTGGTAATCAATGACACAGTCTCTCTCAGTAAACAGCAAATGGGAAGAAAGCTGATGAATCATTTTGTTCAGATTTAAAACAAAACCCAAGAAAGTCCCACTCCACCCACATTACTTCATGAAAATGCTGGTGGACAATGGCTATTTGTGAATTTAAATGGGGCTCGTCACACTTCTTGTAAAATGAATTCCGACAGAGTGACAGGAGCTCTGAAGAATTTCACAGATGAAGTTTATTGAAATTAAATTAAATCTACATCCCCACTAATAACTGCAGCAATCACTTCGACTGCAAATTGAAAGATCATTTTCGAACCAGGTACAGAAAGTGGGCTGTGAGAGGGCATGGGATACTGTGTAAGCAAATCCGTAATTTAAAGTTAGTGGCTCAGATTTTAACTTGTTTCAATCACTGCAAATATCCTACTGGGTTTTTTTTAATCTTCAAGCTTACGCATACCCACATGATGTGCTCTGTAGTCTACACTTGAAGAGTCATTGAAGAAATAGAATTTTGAGCATCAACATGAATTCACAAAAGGCAATCCAGCATTCGGTGGTTCAATGATATTTCTCTTGAATTAATGCTGCATGCAGTCAGTAGTACAACAAAATGTGAGGCTGGATGAACACAGCAGGCCAAGCAGCATCTCAGGAGCACAAAAGCTGACGTTTCGGGCCTAGACCCTTCATCAGAGAGGGGGACGGGGTGAGGGTTCTGGAATAAATAGGGAGAGAGGGGGAGGCGGACCGAAGATGGAGAGAAAAGAAGATAGGTGGAGAGAGTATAGGTGGAGAGGTAGGGAGGGGATAGGTCAGTCCAGGGAAGGCGGACAGGTCAAGGAGGTGGGATGAGGTTAGTAGGTAGATGGGGGTGCGGCTTGGGGTGGGAGGAAGGGATGGGTGAGAGGAAGAACAGGTTAGGGAGGCAGAGACAGGTTGGACTGGTTTTGGGATGCAGTGGGTGGAGGGGAAGAGCTGGGCTGGTTGTGTGGTGCAGTCGGGGGAGGGGACGAACTGGGCTGGTTTAGGGATGCAGTTGGGGAAGGGGAGATTTTGAAACTGGTGAAGTCCACATTGATACCATTAGGCTGCAGGGTTCCCAGGCGGAATATGAGTTGCTGTTCCTGCAACCTTCGGGTGGCATCATTGTGGCACTGCAGGAGGCCCATGATGGACATGTCATCTAAAGAATGGGAGGGGGAGTGGAAATGGTTTGCGACTGGGAGGTGCAGTAGTTTGTTGCGAACTGAGCGGAGGTGTTCTGCAAAGCGGTCTCCAAGCTTCCGCTTGGTTTCCCCAATGTAGAGGTAGCCACACCGGGTACAGTGGATGCAGTATACCACATTGGCAGATGTGCAGGTGAACCTCTGCTTAATGTGGAATGTCATCTTGGGGCCTGGGATAGGGATGAGGGGGGAGGTGTGGGGGCATGTGTAGCATTTCCTGTGGTTGCAGGGGAAGGTGCCAGGTGTGGTGGGGTTGGAGGGCAGTGTGGAGCGATCAAGGGAGTCACGGAGAGAGTGGTCTCTCCGGAAAGCAGACAGGGGTGGGGATGGAAAAATGTCTTGGGTGGTGGGGTCGGAGTCAGTAGTCAGTACTGCAGTCAGTAGTAGACATGTTCATGGGACTACAAGGCCATAAGATATAGCAGCAGAATTAGGCCACTTGGCCCGTCAAATCTGCTCCACCATTTAACCATGGCTGTTATGTTTCTCAACACCATTCTCCAGCCTCCTCCCCTTAACCCTTGATACCTTAACGAATAAAGAACCGAACTTTCTTCTTAAATACATTCAGTTACTTAGCCTCTACGACCTACTGTGACCTAGAGTTCCAGAGATTCACCACTCTCTGGCTGAAGAAATTCCTCCTCATCTCAGTTCTAAGGGGCCTCCTTTCACTCATTTCTCCTGCACATAGAAACATTTTCTCCACATCCACTTTATCCAGACCTCTCAGTATTCTGGAGGTTTCAATGAGATTCCCCCTCTTCCTTCTAAGTTCCATTGAGTACAGACCAAGAGTCTGCAACTGTTCCTCATATGACAAGCCCTTTATTCCTGGGATCATTCTTGTACAGCTCCTCTGGTCCCTTTCCAAGGCAGCACACTTTTCCCTAAATACAGGGGCCTAAAACTGTTCTCAATATTCCAAATAAAGTCCAATCAGAGTCTTATACAGCCTCAGCAGTGCCTCCCTGCTCTCGTTTTCTAGAATCTTGAAATCAATGCTACCATTGCATTTGCCTTCCTAACTGATAAATGAACTTGCAAGTTAACCTTCAGAGCATCCTGAACTACCACTCCCAAGTGCCTTCCTGCTTCAGATTTCCAAAATCTTTCACTATTTGGAATATAGTCTACATCTCTATTCTTCCTACCCCTGTATTTAAACTCACACTTCTTTTCTTTGCCCATTCTCTTAACCTGTCCAAGTCCTTCTGTAGTACCAACGCTCCCTTCACTACCTATACATTCACCTATCTTTGTGTCATCTGCAAGCTTAGCAACAATGTCCTCAGTTCCTTCATCCAAATCGTTAATATATAACATGAATAGATATACTGCCAACCCAGACCCCTACAGAACTCCACTAGTAACTGGCTACCATCTTGAAAAAGAACCCTTTATCTCCACTCTCTGCCTTCTTCCAGTCAGCCAAACCTCGAACCATGCCAATACCTTGCCTGAAGAACATGGGCTCTTATTTAGCTGCCTCCTGTATGGCACCTTTGTCAAAGGCTTCTGAGAAATCAAATGGATCGTGTCCACCGGCTCTCTTTAGTCTAACTTGCTCATTACTTTCTTAAGGAATTCTAACAGATTTGTCAGGCATGACCTCCCCTTGATGAAGCTGTGATGACTCAGCCATATTTTACTGTGCATTTCAAGTACTGCGCAATCTCATCCTTAATAATGGACTCTATAGTCTTACTAACAACTGAGGTAAGGCTAACCAGCCTATAATTTTCCATCTGCTGCCGCCCTCCCTTCTTAAACAGGGGTGTAACATTAGCCATTTTCAACTCCTCTGAGACCCTCCCTGACTCCAGTGATTCCTGAAAGATCACCATCAATGCCTCTACAATCTCCTCAGCTATCTACTTTTCAACCCTGGAGATTAATCTATCAGGTCCAGGTCATTTATCCAGACATCTCAGCATCCCTAGCACCATCTCCTTTGTGATGGCCACTACACTCACCTCTGCCCTTCACTCTCTTGAAGTTCTGGTATGCTACTGATGTCTTCCATCGTGAAGACTGATGCAAAATACCTGTTCAGATCCTTTGTCATTTCTTTGTTATCCATTACTATTTTTCCAACCTCATTTTTCATCAGTCAATATTCGCTTTTGCCTCTCTTACCTTTTATATATTCTAAAAACTCTTATAATCTTATTTTATATTGCTAGCAAACCTACCATTCAATTTCATCCCCACAACCGCTTCTTTAGTTATCCTCTGCTGGTTTTAAAAGACTTCTCAGTAATCTTCACCACATTGTATGTTTTCGCTATTGTTTTTATCTGTCCCTGACTCCCCTTGTCAGCCATGGTTGCCTCATCCTCCCCTTTTGTACATTTTTTCTTTATTGGAATGAATTTCTGTTGTGCCTCCCGAATAGCCCCAGAAACCTGTGCCACTGCTGCTCCATCATCTTCCCTTCTATGCTTCCTTCTTCCAATCAACTCTGGCCAGCTCTTTGTAGCTAATGTTACTCAACTGTATTATCATTATATCCAATTCAAGTTATCTGTCTCAAACTGCAGGATGAATCCTATATTATGCTCACTATTTCCTAGCAGTTCCTTTCCTTAACCGTCTCCATCAAGCACACCTATCACCAAATGCAGAACTGCCTGTTCCTGAGTAGGGTCTACCACAAGATGCTCCAAAACACCATCCAGGAGACATTCCATGAATTCCTTTCCTTGGGATCCTCTGTTAACTCGATTTTCCAAGTCCACATTTATTTTGAAGCCCCTGTCATGATTATTGTAATAGTGGCTTTCTTACATGCTTTTTCTATCTCTTGATTTATTTTCTGCCCTTGAATGAACACAGGCACAGCTTGCCCAACCTTTCCTCATAAAATAACTCCTTCATCCCAGATATTAGTCAACTGAAACAAAAACAGAAATGCTGGAGAACTGCTGAAATCCTGAAGAATGGTCACTGAACCCGAAATGTTGATGCTGTTTCCACTCCACACATCCTGCCTGACCTGCTGAGTTTCTACTGCAATTTCTGTTTTTGTTTCAGATTTCCAGCATTGTAGATTTTTTTTATACTGGGCAAATGAACCTTCTCTGATCCATTTCTAGTGCATTTTTATCCTTTCTTAAAGAAGAAAACCAAAACTATTCACAATTCTCTGGATGTGGTCTTACCATCACACTGAATAACTTTAAGAAAACATCTCCATTTTTATATTCCATTCCTTTTGTGCCAAATGACATTTCACTTGCTTTACTTATCACTGTTGCATCTCCATACCAACTTTGTGTGATTTATATACCAGTACACCCAGCTTAGAGTTTCACAGTAGCTTTCCATTCAAAAAGCAACCTGTTTTCCACTCAACCTGAACATATTTTCCCACACTGTAGTCCCTATATTATAGTATCATCCACATTGTTGCTGCCTAAGTTACAGGCACTTAGATAACCTGTTTATATTTGTTTTCTCCCCTTTGTAATAGTCTTTATAATATCATGCAACTTCACATGCAGTCTGAGGGAGGAGAAGAGGGATCTAAAACTGAAGTCTTAAATTATGAGTGCACAAAGACAAAGCTGGCTGTTCACAACTTATTTTCCCACATTGAGTCATCAGTAAATTTAGCAACCATACTTGGTGCCTTCACCCTAATCATTGATATATTTTTACATCTATTTACATACTTATATCATTTAAACCAGTTGACGGCCCAGCATTAATCCATATGATACTCCATTCAACATGTCTTGGCAATCTGAAATGACCCATTTATGTCGACTCTCTGTTTTCTGTCATCTAATCAATCTTCTACCCATACGAATATGTTCCCCAATACATCATTAACTCTTATTCTGTGAAATAATCTATGTTTCGAGGAGTTGATGTGGTAACATCACTGGATGAGTATCCGGAATGTCGGGGTAGTGTTTCGGGATCTGGTTTTGAATCCCACCATAGCAGGTAAAAAACTGGAATAAAAAGCTAGCCTCATGGTGACTATGTAACCATTATCAATTGTCATTAGGGCCAATCTGGCTCACTAAAAATCTTTGGGAAAGGAAATCTTACATCCTTACCTGGTCTGGACTACTTGTGACCCCAAACCCACAGCAATGTCTTTGGCTCTTAACTTTCATCTGGCCAATTAGGGTTGGGAATAGATGCTGGTCAAGCCAGCAGTGCTTGTATCCTGTGAACAAATATAAAAAGTGGCAAATCTTTTACAAATATAATCACAGCACAGTTATATGTTCCCCTTTATCCATGGTGCTTGCCACTTCCTCACAGAACTCCAATAAATTAGTCAAACATTACAATAAATTAGTCCTTTACGTTTCAGCATTTACGTTATTACAGATATTAAGGTAACTGGCCTATAGTTTCTCACTTTCAGCCTCTGTCCTTTCTTGCAAGCAGAACTCACATATAATATTTTCTAATCTGTTAGAACATTGCCAGAATCAAGGGAATTTTAGAAAATTATCTACTAAAATGTTATTTTAGCAGTCATTTGTCTTAAGATTTAAGATGAAGCCCACGAAGACCTTAGCAGTTGTCAACTTTTTAGTTCTAATATTTTTCTCAGTACTGTTTCTCGAGTGATGGTACCTATTTTAAGTTCCTCTGTGTTTCATCTCCTGGTCCACAATTATTTCTGGGAAGTTATTTATATTCACTACATTGAAGGTACATGAAAAATCTCTGTTCAATTCATTTGCCATTTCTTTATTTTTACATTATTAATTCACCAGACACACGTTTTAGAGGATCAAAGCTCACTTTGTTTATTCTTTTCCTTTTCAAATATCTGTAGAAATTTTTAACATCTGTTGTTATATTTTAGCGTGCTTTCTCTCATTCCCTAATTTCTTCCAGTTTATTAAACTTCAATTCATTCTTTGCTGCTCCCTATATGTTGTCCAATCTTCTGACCTGTCACTAGTTTCTGAAGAACTCTGTGATTTTCTTTCAAATTGATTCTAGCTTTAATTTCCTGGTTAGTATTGGAAAGCCTATCCTTACCTTAGAATCTTTCATTCTCACTGGAATATATCTTCCCAGTATTCTAAAAAATCAATTTAAATTGCTGCTGCATTTCTACCACCACCTATTAAACTAACTAAACAGTCAACTGTAGCCAACTCTGTCTTCATGCCCACATAACTTCCCTTATTTACATTTAAAGCACTCTTCTAACTTTAGATTCACTCTTCTCCGCTTCAAACTGAACGTGACTTTCAATCATATTATGATCGCTGTTACCTTCAGGAACTTCCACAATGAGTTAATGAATTAGTCCTGTTTCAAGCACATTACCAAATCTCATATAGCATGTGCTCTTTTGGCTCTAGAACATTCTGCTTTGAGAAACTGCACCAAATCCCCATATGAATTCATCATTCTGGCTACCTTTGACAAAATGATTCATCCAATCTATATTAAATTAAAATCACTCCTGATTATCACCATATCTCTTGCACAAGCTCCTTGTTTATTTCTCTGTATCATTGTCACATAGTACGGTTACTGTTTGAGAAACTATAAATCAAATCCATAAGTGATTTCTTAACATTACCATTTTTCACTTCTAATGGAACTGATTCTACATTTTGACCTCCAAAGTAAGATAATTGTGTTCTATTGTATCAATGTCATTCATTATTAACAGATCCACCCAATCATCTTTGCCTGTCTCCCAGCCCTTCCTAAATGTCATAGATCTGAAAATATTCATGGCCTAAACTTTGTCATCTTGCAGACATGCTTTTGTAATGGATATCAAATCATAAATATCTATTTTTATTTGTAATGTCAGTTTATCTGTTTTCTTATGAATGCTACATGCATTAACATACAAAACATTTAGTTCTGTCTTTTTACTATTTTTGTAATCTGCATTCTTATCCCTGGGTGCATTCCGTCCCTTCCTGGCATGGACTGATTGTTTCCCTTGTTGTTATATTGCCCACTTATCCCAGGGCAATACTGGGAATAAATATTCCCAAACTCGATTTTTCACCTGAGTATCTAGTTCTAAGCTTTCCTGCAGGCTAGGTACATGCCTTGGGCAGAACAATTGGTCCTGGCAAGTTTCAGGTCATGGCTGTCCCAACAGTCCAGCTCCCACTTGTTTAGCACATAATCAGTTAATTACAACAGTTTACCCAGTCTCTGATCTGTTTTTACAGTTAGTATATTGATGATGGTGGGGGATTCACTGATGGTATTGTTGAGCATCAAGAGGATAGTTGCAATATCTCATCGTGGAGGCATGTACTGCTTATTATTTGTGGCAAAAATATTATTTGCCAATTGCAAACCCCATATCCTGCAGGAGCCTTCAGATTGTTTCAATATCTGAGATGTTGCTATTTGCAGATAGGATCATCAAATCATACAGCATGGAAACATCTAGCAGGGAAACAAACATTTCATGACTAATTTAGTTTACTTAAAATTATCCAATCAAAGTGCATTCATTGATTAATATATTGTATTATTCCACTTGACTGTAAGCAATCTAGATTTTAGTACTCAAATATCATGTGACTCTGCTTAGCCTTACTTAACAAAAGAATGCATCATGCGATTTTGAACAGAATGAAGGTAACACACTGATGTTACTTTCAAAATTAAAGGACAAATGCAAAGGACCCTGGTTTAGCGTGATTCCATTTCACAAAAGCAAATTACAAGGATGTGCAATCTTCAACGTTGAGTGAGGTAAGTTAACACCCTCTCAGCTCATTGAGTCATTTCAGGCAACAGAGAAAGCACAAATTGAGTTACTGGGGTAAGAAAATCACAGTAATACTGTGCGCTGCACTGGTTTTGCTTTGATTTGTAATAGGAGAGTAGCAATTAGATTTGACTGTACTTAATTTTTAAATTAGAGTTAACTCTTGAAAAGATATAGTGTTTAAGTTTTTAATTGCATAATGTTTCAAAATGTATTACTAAGGAGTATGTGCTGACAGAATGTATGATGATATCTCACTATTTCACCCTTTGTACACACTCTGTATATTGCTTTTTTCTGCATTGATTTTATATAATTTTGTAAGTTATTAACAATATTTTCCAATATAACCTTTTGTCTTTAAAAATCGATAAGAAACCCAGTCCAGGTATTCACAACCATCAACTTAAAAATCACCTAACAAATAGACCAAAATGCAAATGGTCTGTTTGAATGAGAAACTTGCACGGATTAAACAAACATTGAGGTGATGAGCTCAAGAGTGTCGATCACAGAGGCCTTAAAGCATACATCGCTATCCTAAATGAATGGTCGTATCATAGTAAGGAGTCAAAAAAGTAGAAATAACAAATCATAGAATCACCACAGTATGGAAACAGGCCCTTCAGCCCATCAATTCCACACCAACCCTCAGAACATCCCACTCAGACCCATTCCTATAACCCACCTAATCTACACATCCCTGAACACTTTATGCAATTTAGCATGGCCAATTCACCTAACATGCACATCTTTGGACTGTGGGAGGAAACTGGAGTGCCTGGTGGAAACCTGCATAGATGTGGGGAGAATGTGCAAACTCCACGAAGACAGTTGCCTGAGGGTGGAGTTGAACCTGGGTCCCTGGTGCTGTGAGGTAACATTGCTAACCACAGAGCCACCATACCACCAGTTGAAAACTAAACTGCCTTACCAAAATGCCTGAAAAGTGAAATACAGCTTCTCACACTTTGTCCTCTTTATATCATTCAATCTCAAACTTACATGTGAAACCAACCTCTGAAGGTTGAATCAAACTCGGGTCCCTGGTGCTGTGAGGCAGCAGTACTAACGGCTGTACCACCACAAATCATAATGAAGAGGATGGGCCAATGGATTTTTGACACCTTAAGGAACAGGTCAGGAGATACTGGGAGGTGACACCAGCTAATATCTCAAATACAAACAAAATACTGTATATGCTGGAAATCTGAAATAAAACAGGAATTTTATATGGAGGAAGAAATTAACAGGAACCTGTGGAGAAAGAAACAGTTAACATTCTAAGCCTTCTTCGGAACTTAAAGGAACTAGAAAATTATGAATTTTTTTACAGCACTGACAGAGGGGGAGGAGGAGCAAGTGGAAGAAATGGTGAGTGTATCCAGAGCAAAAGGCAGTGATAATAGTTGTTTGTATCACTCCATCATCTCCATTAGTACTGCTTAGCCTTTTACTCTGTGCATGTTCACTATTTGTCCACTTGTTCCTCCTTCCCCTCTGTCATTAGAATAAATGCCATTACTCTGAAGATACTAGACTTGAAACATTAACTCTTTATTTCTCTCTCTACAGATGTTAACAGACCTGCTTGGATTCTCCAGTAAGCTCTGGAGAGTTTATTCCAATGAATGTCTATCACCTTTGGAAGCCAATTAAAGATAGATCAAGTATATCAATTAGGAATGAATCTTGCTCACTGAAGTCAATCTGAATGCAATGATATTATTGTTCATAGTGTGGATTGAAGTTTGGACAATGAATAATCTGCAGCTTCAAGATTTGATTATTGCAGGAACAAAATGTTCAGTTGTGTGTAAGAGCACTTCTGGACATATGGAAAGAAAGCTACAGCTTTCAGTGACCAAAGTACACACCGCCAAGTGTGAAGATAATACAGCCTGCTGTCTAGTTGGAAGTAGAAGACTCCAGAATTGTGGGTGGGAGACCAAAGACTGAGCGTCAGCCCAATGCTCAAAACTGAACTGTAAAGGAAGAACTGCAGTATGCCCGTAAACTCACTGTTTTGTTTTGATATGTGTTATTTACAATGCAAGTAAAGTTTCCTCACTTACTACACCAGATCATCTCTGTTGCTTTATTGATGAAAGTCTCAAATGATGAAAAAAATTTTGGGGTTTGAGTTCAAACTGTAACATAAAACTGATGTAATCATCATTGTTAGTTCTGACCTTATGATGGATGAAATGTCATTGTTGAAGCAGCTAAGATAATGTCCCGAGAAACTTCTGCAACAATGTCCACGGGATGATTTTTGGCTTCCATCAGACAGAACTTATTTCTCTCATCTTCAACTAGTAACAATTCTATGGCTTTAAGAGATGTATTCTGTTTTGGTGTTTGGAGAGAGGTTTCAAGACAGAGACATCAAGCTTTCTATTCAAAGACAATAAATTAAACAGCTTGTGAGGTTTTGGGGTTCTTTTTGTAAAGTTAGAAGCAGCATGAATGGATGGACTCAAGGTCCTACAGAATCAGGGTTTCAGTTTGGCTTTCAGGAGTTGCTGTTGGCTGAGAAAGCTGTTACTCATCTCTCTGCTCCAGCTAAAAAACTTGAATTTTCTCTCTTTGCCAGAATTGCATGTGAGATAATCTATTGTACTGAATTTGCCTCTGTCAAGGGTGTTTATTGGAACAGTTGTTAAATCGTTAAATAATCTATTATTCTATTAAGTTTTCCAAAAGAGCTAAAGTTGTACTAATTCTTCTTTTGTTTGTATTTTAACTATAGGGGAAGAATAGGTATGTTTTGCTTAAAGCCAAGAGTAACCAACTGAATTACATCAGCATACAGCACCTTACATTTGCCTTCAAATAAGATAGTTAGCGTCTAAGCTATTCCTTTGATAGATTTTAATGGGAGGTTTGTCTGGTCCATTTAAAAACTCTACTCATGGGGCTAGATGCTACATTGTGAAACATTGCCTTAATTTCAAAGGTACTCATTCTCAGCTTTCCTCTGGAAGTTCAACTCTTTTCTTCAAGTTTCAGCCAAGGCTGTAATGAGGTCTGGTGCAAAATGGTACAGTCAAACTCCAAATTAGGCATTGGTGAGTAGATAATTGGTGAACAATTGCCTGCGTAAGAGTACTGTTGATGTCACCTTCCATCACTTTATTGACAATAGAGGTTAGATTAATGAGGTGGCAATTAGTTGCATTTTCCTGTTTTTTGTGAACAGTTTTTCACATTATCAGTTAAATGTTAGTGTTGTGGCCACACTGGAGCAGTTTTGCTAGAAGTGCAGATAGTTTTGGATAATAACTAGAAGTGTAGTGGACAGTGAAGAAGGTTACCTCAAGGTACAACAGGGTCTTAATCATTTGTGACAAGAGGCTGAGTGGCAGAAGGAGTTTAATTTAGATAAATGTGAGGTGTTTTGTTTTGGAAAGGTAAATCAGGGCAGGACTTATACACTTAATGGTAAGGTCCTGGGGAGTATTGGTAAGCAAAGAAATCTTGGAGTGCAGGCTCACAGTTCCTTGAAAAATGAGTCACAGGTAGTCAGGATGGTGAAAAAGGCACTCGGTATGCTTGCCTTTGTTGGTCAGGCCACTTTTGGAATAGTGCATGCAATTCTGGTCTCCCTGCTACAGGAAGCATGTTGTGTAACTTGAAAGGGTTCAGAAAAGATTTACAAGGATGTTGCCAGAGTTGGAGGTTTATGCTATAGGGAGGAGGCTGAATAGGCTAGGGTTTTTTTTTCCCCTGGAGCATTGGAGGCTGACAGGTGGCACTATAGAGATTTCTAAAATCATGAGGGGTATGGATAGGGTGAATAGGTCTTTTCCCTGGGGTGGGGGAGTTGAAAATTAGAGGGCACAAGTTTAAGGTGAGAGGGGATAGATTTAAAACGGACCTTAGGGGCAACTTTTTCATGCAGAGGGTGATGCATGTATGGAATGAGCTGCCAGAGGCAGTTTTGGAGGCTGGTACAATTTCAACGTTTAAAAGGGAAGGGTTTAGAGGGATATGAGCCAAATACTGGCAAATGGGACTAGATTAATTTAGGAAATGTGGTTGGCATGGATGAGTCATACTGAAGGGTCTGTTTCCATGTTATACAACTCTATGATTCTATGACTCTAAGTCTTCAGCATTTTAACTGGAACGTTGTTGAGATCCATAGCTTTTGCTGTATCCAATGGACATAAGGTTTTTTTAAAATTCATGTTAATTGAATTAGATTAGATAAAGAATTGCATCTATAATGAAAGGAACCTTAGGACAAAGGTAAGATGGATCATCCACGTGCTACTTCTGGCTGAAGATAGTGACAAAACTTCAGTCTTGTCCTTAGCATTCGTGTGCTGATCTTCCCATCATGAGGATGGCAGTCACATGGAGACAGAAGAATGGCAAACTAACAAGTTACCTTTTTCAGATAACCTGAAAATCCCATTTGCTCTATAATTGCTTGTTTTCTGTATTCTTTAACACCATTACTTCTCCCAGCAAATGCTTCTGTTAAAACTCTCAATTAATTTTGCCCCTGTAGTCTCTTGGACAGTATGATGTAGTTATAGATTTAATTAACTGGCATAGCTGGAAACCAATGCTCAGAAAATCAAGCCATAATGCATGAATGTTTAATTTTGTAAAGAAGTAAGTGACACCGACTCGGTGTCAGGTGAAATTACACAATGATTGCTTTTGCCAATGATATGTGAGAAAGCATCAGACAGAGACTTTATCACTGATGAGAGTGGAATAGAGGAAATGGGATGGTGCAACTAGGATGTTACTACACTTGTGGAAGCAGCTCATTTTCTACCTTCAAACTGCAGCTGGACTTCTGTCCATCAACCCTTTTGCATTCTTTTTTGACAATTCTAGCTTTCTTTGTGATCTTCTGCTGTGACCCCAGATATGTAACATTTATTTTTCTAAAGAAGCCTATTTAAATTTCAATACACTACACTATCAAGGAAAGGCAGCTTTCAACAAAAGTCAAAAATAGAAGCTCTGAAGTTCACTGTCAATTTGACAGGCAGGTAATTTATACAAGAAATGAAGCAGCACTAGTTCTCTGAATGCATATCAAGCATTTGTCTTATTCACCAATCTTTCACATGGATTTCACAGTATGTCAATGTGACACATGGACAAAATACTTTCTGAAACATTTTTCCCAAATCATATCAAAATAAACTTAAATGTCAACAGTTTAATAAGATTTGCAAGTCAAATAGTTTTGGATTTCATTACAAATGACAGTTTGTAAAACTGACTTAAATTTGAAATCTGCTTGGGAAATGCCAGTTCTCTTTGTCAATAAATCAAAACTAAACTGGTCCCTTGATTTCCATCAACAGCAATAAAGATTTTAAGTTGTTGCATTGAATACCATGAATGAATGAAGTAAGGTGCCTTATCCAATTCTTCTGCACACAATACAACATGTGCAGAGACTATTATTGAAGTGAATAAATGACAAATTTAATGTGCATTAATCCAGCTCCCTTCTTCTTGCTATCAGCTAATTTGGAGTGTTTAGTAATGATGTTTAGTTACTGTCTGAAACAACTCCACAGAGACAGAGATAATGGGAACTGCAGATGCTGGAGAATCCAAGATAATAAAATGTGAGGCTGGATGAACACAGCAGGCCAAGCAGCATCTCAGGAGCACAAAAGCTGACGTTTCGGGCCTAGACCCTTCATCAGAGGGTGATGAAGGGTCTAGGCCCGAAACGTCAGCTTTTGTGCTCCTGAGATGCTGTTTGGCCTGCTGTGTTCATCCAGCCTCACATTTTATTATCCACAGAGACAGAGGCTGGTATGTTGTCACCAAATCACCCTTTATTTATTCGTGGAGTACTTGACGCTGATTCAGCTTCCTCAGAGCCAGCTCTCAAGAGTGAACAGGATGTCTGACACTCCTGTTTATTTCTGGCAGCCAGGGCTCCCTGATTGGACCAGATTAACAGCCTTAATCAGGGAACTCATATTCTATGAGGTCGACCTGGCTGACCTCGTTACAATCACTGTATCCCTCCCCCTCCCCCTCCAAGTCCGAGGACATAGGCTCGTTTTTTTTTGCAGCTCCTCATGGGGCATTTTTGGGTCAGGTTCCTCCAACTCTGCCTGATAATGGATGGTGCATAACATAAAGTAGCTCACCTCTTGCAGCTAGAGCATCTCAGAAGAAATTCATTCTCTTCTTCAGGCAGCAATGGTGTTGAGGCAGCGACAACCACTGTGTCCATCTCCAATTCTGAGGTATCTTCAATGCTTGACAGAGAAAGATCCACAGGTCCGGGGACAGCTGAACAGGCTGTCAAGGAACTGGGAAAATTTTGCTCCCACACTGTTTGCATGTTTGCAGCTTTCATATGGTCCATAGGATCATTGCATCTACCTGAACTTTATATGTCACTGGCCTGACCGTATGTTGACCATGCCTCTTACCTTGCAGGACCATTCCCGCAAGTCTTATGCCAAATTTTGTCCCTGAAGTAAATTGTTTTTCTTGCATAATGGAGACTTGTGTCTGGCACTGGCGTTTCTGCTGTTGTTTCACTCTCCCCCCGCCTCTGGGAAGATCAGATTTAACTAGGAGTCTTCTTCCCATTAGCAACTTTGCTAGAGCTATCCCAAGAAGTTCAATGAGGGATGGTCCTGTAATCAAATAGGAACTAGGACAGTTTGGTATCTCCTGAAGCTGTTTCTTTAAGTCTGTCTTCAAAGTTTGGAATGCTGGCTCTGCCAGATCATTGGATGATGGGTGGTATGCATCTGTCCTTGTATGGTAAATACCATTCAACTTTAGGAAATACTCAAATTCCTTGCTGGAAAATGATGGCCTAAATTCCATGACCAACACTTTCACGTGTTGCAACAGAAGCGCACAGCTTTTCTATTGTCATCCCTTTGGTTGATGAATAAACTCTATGCACAACCAGCCAATTTGAATGGGCATCCACGATGACTCAGAACATTGAGCCCATTCAAGGACCTGCACAGTCAACATGTAACCGAGTCCAGGGCTTACCCAGCCATTCCCACAAAATGTGGGCAGGTGCTGCTGGTAATTTTTGTTCTTTCTGGCACTCTGGGCACTGCCCCACTAATGCAACTATGCCTGCATCCAATTCTGGCCACCAGACATAACTTCGCACCAACATCTTCAATTTGGAAACCCCTGGATGACCCTGTTAGTGTTCTGCCAGTATCCGGTGGCGACCTTTGCTCAGGATAATCACTCTCGCTCTCCATAATAATATGCCGTCCTCCACTGAGATCTGGTCTCTCCGAATCCAAAATGGTTTCAGTTCTGCATGTGACAGCCCTTTGGATTTCCCCCATCACCAACAGCTGTTTCAGTTTTGCCAGGACTGGGTCTTTCTGTGTCCAAAGTCTGATATTGTCAACTATGACTGGAAGTGTGTCCAGAAACTTTAAAACTATTCCGGACTCTTTCAGTGACTGTACCACTGGTGTATCAGTCAACGGGAGGCTGCTCAATGCATTCGCATTTGCTGCTTGGCGTCCCGGATGGTGTTCCTTTTTGTAATTATGTGTACTTTGTATTAGAGCCCACTGCTGAATTTGGCTTGAAGCTATGTATGGCACTGCCTTCTCCCCTTTAGGGAGACCTAGCAGGGGTTTGTGGCTGGTTATTATTACAAATTTACATCTGCAAAGATATTGATTGAACTTTCTGATCCACATATCACGGCCAATCCTTGCTTCTCTATCTGGACATATTTACACTCTGCATTAGCCAAAATCCTGGATGCGTACACTGTTAGGTATTCCTCTCTGTTAGGCTAGCAATCAGCTAATACTATCCCAATACCGTACAAGGAGACATCGCATGTCAAGACCAGATCTCGCTTGAGCGCATAATGTGCTAACACCATGGAGGATAATAGCTGTTTCTTCAATTTCCTGAAAACAATGGCTTGACTACATGAGCATTTCAAAGGCTGGCCCCTTTTTGAGCAGTTAATGCAAAAGTTACAAGATGGAGGCCACATTGTGTATGAGCTTTCCATAATAATTCACCAGCCTAAAGAAAGACCTAGGCTCCAGCACAGATGTGGGACCCAGGGTGCCTTTGATCATCCTCACTGTATCTTAAAACAGGTGTAGCCTGATCTTGTCAACTCTGCAGCCCAAGTTGATCACATTTTTTCTATCTAAGGAATATGCTCACCTGGGAAAAGCCTCTAAGGACTATGCTCATGTTCTCTCGCACATCATCCTGATAAATGGTGACCTGGGGTAGACTTTGTAAAACGTTTTCCATCATTTGCTGAAAAATTGCACAGTCTGATAACACCTCAAATGACAGTCTGATATATTAGTACAAACCGTTATGGGTATTCTTTGTAGCATACTTCTGGGAATCCTGATTTAACCTCAACTGCAAGTACGCTTGGCTCATGTACATCTTCACGAAGAACAGTACTGCACCAGCGTTGCATATAAATCATCTATGCGAGTAGTTGGGTTTTAATCCAGTTGAAAAAGTGGTTTACTGTTTGTTTAAAATTCGCACAAATGTGAACTAACCCATCAGACTTCACAACTGGTGAAACTGGTGCTGCCCTTTCGAGAATGTGGACTGGTTTGCTGATTCCTTCACTTTCCAGCCATCTGATTTGTGACTCCATCTTTACTGGTAGGGCAAATGGCACTGGGCGGACCTTGCAGAATCGGGAATTGTTTCCTGGTCAACATGTAAGGTGGCCTTGGCTCCTTTGATAATACCTAGACCTTCCTGAGAAAGGTATGGGTATTTAAATAGGATTTCATTCACTCCACTCGAAAAATGTTGAGCCAATCTAGGTGAATCTTTCTCAACCAATTTCGACCCATCAAGCTTAGGCCCTAGCGTCTTACTGCAAACAGTTGTAACTGAACCAGTGATAATGGGAGCTGCAGATGCTGGAGAATCCAAGATAACAAAGTGTGGAGCTGGATGAACACAGCAGGCCAAGCAGCATCTCAGGAGCACAAAAGCTGACGTTTCGGGCCTAGAACCTTCATCAGAGAGGGGGATGGCGAGAGGGAACTGGAATAAATAGGGAGAGGGGGGGAGGCGGACCGAAGATGGAGAGAAAACAAGATATGTAGAGAGGAGAGTATAGGTGAGGAGGTAGGGAGGGGATAGGTCAGTCCAGGGAAGATGGACAGGTCAAGGAGGTGGGATGAGGTGGTAGGTAGGAAATGGAGGTGCGGCTTGAGGTGGGAGGAAGGGATGGGTGAGAGGAAGAACAGGTTAGGGAAGCAGAGACAGGCTGGGCTGGTTTTGGGATGCAGTGGGGGGAGGGGACAAGCTGGGCTGGTTTTGTGATGCAGTGGTGGGGGGGAAGAACTGGGCTGGTTTTGGGATGCAGTGGGGGAAGGGGAGATTTTGAAGCTTGTGAAGTCCACATTGATACCATTGGGCTGCAGGGTTCCCAAGCGGAATATGAGTTGCTGTTCTTGCAACCTTCGGGTGGCATCATTGTGGCACTGCAGGAGGCCCATGATGGACTTGTCGTCTGAGGAATGGGAGGGGGAGTTAAAATGGTTCGCGACTGGCAGGTGCAGTTGTTTATTGTGAACCGAGCGAAGGTGTTCTGCAAAGCGGTCCCCAAGCCTCCCCTTGGTTTCCCCAATGTAGAGGGAGTCACACCGGGTACAATGGATACAATATACCACATTGGCAGATGTGCAGGTGAACATCTGCTTGATATGGAAGGTCATCTTTGGGCCTGGGATGGGGTGAGGGAGGAGGTGTGGGGGCAAGTGTGGCACTTCCTGCGGTTGCAGGGGAAGGTGCCGGGTGTGGTGGCGTTGGAGGGGTGTATGGAGTGGACAAGTGAGTCGCGGAGAGAGTGGTCTCTCCAGAAGGCAGACAAGGGTGGGGATGGAAAAATAGCTTGGGTGGTGGGGTCGGATTGTAGATGGCGGAAGTGTCGGAGGATGATATGTTGTATCCGGAGGTTGGTGGGATGGTATGTGAGAACGAGGCGGATCCTCTGGGTGCGTTTGTGGTGGGGACGGGGTATGAGGGATGTGTTACAGGACTCCTTTGCTGTCTCAAATCTGCATACTGGCAGTAAATGCAATGGCTTGCTGGTCCAGATCATGATGAAAATTTTATCCATTTGGCAGAGGCTTGCCTTTGTTTTGGGTTTTTTTTTGTGGTGGGTTGACCTCAAGTTCCTCTGCTCAGGATATGTCCTGAGTGACACAATGCAATTGCCTTGACTCAAGTGGTGCTCCCCCAGCTCAACTGGACTGGTAAGGGAGTCCACTTCAATTGGAATATCCCGTAACTCAAATGTTCCACTTGCCATTTTTTTCCAATAATAAAGCCAGCTGTTGTGCCTATTTGAAGTAAGTGTTTTGCATGGTTACATGATTAATTCCAGATACCAAATGTTCTTTCAGAATCTCATCAGGAGTTAAACCAAAGTCACATGCCTCTGCTAGTCATCTTAAAGTCATTAAAATTCCCAGTACAGATTGCACTGGTTCTCGAATTGCCAAGTAAAACTGATAGTGTCGCAGAATTAGAGGACACATGGAATTATAATATTCCTTAACTGAATCCATCAACTCTTGCAATGTTTTCGTATCTTGTGCCTCAGAAAAGATAGGCTCCTAATAACTGAGAAAGCTGTGGATCCACAAACTGTAAGGAGAATTACCCATTGTTTTTCATCTGCCCGGAAAAACACATTCCTTCCACACAGTGGGCCCAGTGTCTGATGGCAGGATCAAAAAAGTACAGCGTGCCAAATAACGGCATAATGCCAAAAATGCTTAGTCAAATTCAAAGACGACTGTTGCAAGTGAATTTCTTCAGGAGTGTGCTTTTCTCTCAGCCCTACAGAAATAACTCCACAGAAGCCAGTATCGTGTCACTGAATCACTTTTATATATGGAGAGTCCTTAACACTGTTCCAGCTTCTTCAAGAGCCAGATCTCAGAGTGAACAGGATGCCTCTCACTCCTGTTTATATTTGTTAGCCATACCGCCCTGATTGGACCTGATTAGCAGCCCCAATCAGGGAACTCACATTCAATGGGTCCACCTGGCTAACCTCATTATAATCACTGTACTGTCCATCACGGGATGGACATCTCAGGGATTCTCTGTAGGGTCCAAAGGCTGCAATTCAGAATGGGGGTGTGAAGCAACAGAGATGTTTTCTAGCCTCAACTCTTCCAGGAGCAATCTGCTATGGAGAATGAGATTTATAGAGTTTCAAAGAATATGGAACATTTATAACAGCATATGACTATGAGCAGGAGCAGGCCAGTCAGCCTGCTCCATCATTTAAAACGGTTATCACTGATCAAACATGTCAATGCCTTTTTCCCACATCATCCCCATAACCCTTGAGACCATTAGCAATCATAAATCTATCAGTCTGTACTTTAAATAAACTAAAAGACAGAGCTTCTACAAATCCTCTTGGGTGCATAGTTCTCAAAATTCACAAGCCTTTGAGTGAAAACATTTATCTTCATCTTGATCTGAAATGGCAGTTCGTGTATTTTCAGACTCCCCAACCAAGAAACTGTTTTACTTGCATTGACCCTGTTCAGCCCCTTAAGTATTTTGAAGATTTCAACAAGATGACCTCTCATTGTTCAAATCCCAAAGTCCGAGAAACAAATTTGGTGAACCTAAGTTGTACTCTCTCTATGCCAATGGTACCTTTCTTGAGATAAGGAGACCTAATTGCACACAGTACTCCAGGTGTGGTCCCACCAACCTTCTATACAATTGAATCAAGACTTCATTACTTGGGTATGCAAATCCTCCTCTAACAAATGGTAACATCCCATTCACCTTCTAATTACCTTGCTGTGCCTGAATGATATATTTCAGTCACTTATTAACAAAGACATTTTTTCCTGTACATCTACACATTCCACCCAACCTTTCATCATTTAAGAAATACTCTACAATTTTGTTTCTCCAACCAAAGTAGATAACTTCACTTTTTCAACATTATATTCCATCCACTATGTTCCTTTCCTCTGTCCAGATCCTCCTGAACCCGCTTTACAGCTTCCTCACAACATATCTCAGTTACTTTTGCCTCATCTGCAAGTCAGAAATATTACAATTAGTAATATCACATCCAAATCATTTGAACATCAATCAAGCAAGAAAATGTTCAAGCAAAAGCTGCTTAATTGTAGTGTTATTCAATTAACACAATGTGGAAGGGGTGTGGACTCTTTTGCCACCTCAGAATACAGTAAAGTGTAAGAAATATTCTTGTAGTAACTTACTTTCTATTTTCTGCATTCCAATAATTTAATAGAGATTTAATTGCACTTGGAATTCTGAATGGTACTGGTCGTAGAGTTGTGTGAATAGCATTTTCCATGACTTTGTGTAGCCTTTACAGACAAGGGCAGCACAGTGGCTCAGTGGTTAGCACTGCAGCGTCACAACACCAGGGACCCAGGTTCAATTGCAGCTTTGGGTAACTGTCTGTGTGGAGTTTGTATGTTTTCCATGTGTTTGCTCCAGTTTTCTCCCACGGTCCAAAGATATACAGGCTAGGTGGATTGGCTATGCTAAATTACCTGTAGTGTTCAGGCATGTGTAGATTAGGTGGGTTACAGGGGTATGGGTCTGGGTGGGATGCTCCAAGAATCAGTGTGGACTTGTTGGGCCAAAGGGGCAATTTCCACACTGTAGGGATTCTATGATTGTGAATTCACATCTCTGAGTGGGAAGCCTGTGATCTCTTATGTTTGTTTCTGCCCAACTACAGGGGCATAAGAGGTGCTAGGTAACATAGAGGTCCAGCAAAATTTATCAATTTTTTAGAAAATTGAAAGCCAATTTTTCTTTTAAATTATTCACTCATGGGATGTGGGTATATTGGCTGGGCCAGCATTCATGGTCCATCCATAGTTGGCCTTAAGAAAGTGGTGGCAAGCTGCTTTCTTGAACAGTTGTCATGCATGTGTCGTACGTAGACGAACAATGCTATTAGAGAGGGAATTCCTGGATTTTTGATCCAGCAACAACTGAAGCAACCAAGTCAGGATGGTGAGTGACTTGGAGATGGTGGTTTTCCAACATATCTGTTGACCTTGTCCTTTTAGTTGGTAGTGGTCGTGGGTTTGGACGGTTTTATCAAGGATCTTTGGTGAATTTCTGCAGTGCATCTTGTACAGCACACACTGGCACTGCTGACTGTCAGTGGTGGAAGGAGAGGTCATTTGTGGTTGTGGTGCCAATCAAGCAGGCTGCTTTGTCCTGGATGTTGTCAAGCTTCTCATGTTGTTGGAGCTGCACTCATCCAGATAAGTAGGGAATTTGGCATTACACTCCTGACTTGCGCTGTGTAGATGGTGTTCAGGCTTTGGGAGTCAGGCGGTAAATTACTCAGTGCAGGATTCCTAGCCTCTGACTTGCTTTTGTAGTCACTGTATTTATATGTCTCATGCAGTTTCATTTATGGCCAATGGTAAACCCCAGGATTTTGATAGTGGGGGATTCAGTGATGGTAACAACATTGTACATCTAGGGGTGGTGGTTACATCATCTCTTACTGGACATGGTCATTGCCTGGTATTTGTGTGGCATAAATGTTATTTGCCACTTTTTAAACCAAGCCGGAAATATTTACCCAGGTCATGTTGCATTTGGATATGGATAGCCTTAGTATCTGAGGAGTCATGAATTAAATTAAATTTACACTAACCTCTGAATTAGCTTCACATGTGAAATAGGGCCAATGTGTTCTGTTAACAAATACACAACTTTGCAAACTTTATTCTACTTTGGTGGTTGACAAGTATCTGCCCCTTACATAACATAGTTGTTCATTTCTGAAGTCCACGTACATGATGTTCATACTGGGTCAAAGAGGTCACTTGTTTTTGAATGGTGAAATTTTTTTCATAAATCTGCATTTCTTCCTAACTGTACATGTTTAATGAGGCATACCTGTGGAAGGGAGACTTATGACATGCTATTAGGCAAGTTCTGCCAGTTCTGCCAAGTTGCACAATATCTGCTGAATACTCCCAAGTGCGCAAAGAATTATGTTGACAATCAATTTAGGATTGTTGGTCAGGCTCACAGTGTGACACACTTGCATGTGCTGGAACTACAGGTCCCTATTCTTTGCAAGCAGAAAGAACATGTGAATGCACTACACCTGTTTCAACTCAATAAAATAAGTAGCTGCCATTTCTAAGACAAGTTTCTTTGGAACTCCTTGCCACAGAGAGCTGTGCAGAAAAGTCCTTCTGTACATATAAGACAGAAATGGATAGATCTTGATCAATAGGGAAATCAAAGGTTGGGGAAAGGACAGGAACATGGACATGACAAATATCAGGTCAGCCATGATCCTTTCAATGGCAGAGCAGGTTCAAGCAGTTGAACAGCCTACACATGTTCTTAGTATAAAGAAGAAATTCTTACTCATCTCAGTCTTAAATTGGTGGCCCCTTACTATGAGACTATGCCATTTAGCCCTAGACTCTCCAATAATGAGAAACATCCTCTCAGAATTTACCAAACCGCTGAAGAATCCTCTGCTTCAATGAGACCAGCTCTCATTCTTCTAAACTCCAATGAATTGAGTTCCAATTTGTTCAGTCTTTATTCATGAGGCAATCCCTCCATATCAGGGATCATCCTAGTGAACCTGGTCTGAATGCTTCCACTGAAATCATAGCTTTCCTTAAATAAGGGAACCTAAACTATTTATAATAGTCTAGGCGTGGTCTCACCAGCACCTTGTACAGTTGCTCTAAGACTTTCCCATTTTAATATTTCAATCCCCTTGAAATGGCCAACATTACATTAGCCTTCCTGATTACCCACTATACATGTATGCTAGCTTTCTGTGTTTCATGCACAATTACCTCCAAATATCCTCTGTGTTGTAGCTTTCTCCTCTTAAATACTATTGTTATTTTCTTCTCCCTTCCAAAATGAACAATTTCACATTTTCCACATTTGGCAAATGTTTGCTTATTTACTTCAACTATCAATAACTCTGTAACTTGTTTGTATCCCTCTCACCTCTTGTATTATCACCATTTTATATCGTCTACAAAATTTGCTGCAGTACATTCCTCCAAATCATTAATATATATTGTGAACAGTTGCAGTCCCAGCCCTGATCCCTGTGAAACTGCACTAGTCACGAGTCACCAAAAAGTAACCACTTATACCCACTCACTGTTTCCTGTCAAGAGCCAATTCTCTAACCATGCCAATATACTACCTCCAACACTGTAGGGTCTTATGAATTAACCTGATCCATTTCTGAGGGCTATCAGAGTTAACCTTTATGGCTTAACAAAATCTGGCAGTTAACAGTCAAATCAACTTTATGGGCACATTCTTCATGGTAATGCCTCTATTGATCACAGTCAGTTTGCTAAACAATCAGCACTATCCTCTCACGAAGTATAAATGTTGGTTTTGCCCTAGAATTGGTATTCTTGCAAATTGTCCTGACAAGGGCAGGATGAAAAGTTTTGACAAAATGTGCCTTTTTTCCAGCAATAATAAATTTCAATTCGAGTTAAGGTCTTTAAGAGAGTCCAAAACTAAAGGGCATAGGGGAAAGATTTAAAGGGACCTGAGAGGCACTTTTTCACACACAGAGTGGTGTGTGGTATGGAATGAGCTGTCAGAGGAGGTGGGTACCACATTTAAAAGGCATCGGATGGGTATATGAATAGGAAAGGTTGAAACGGATAAGGGCCAAATGCTAGTGAATGGAACTAGATCAGCCTAGGTTGTCTGGTTGACGACTTAAACCAAAATATTTTTGCGCTGTATATCTCCATGTATCAACCATGATTTGGCTACACAGGGAAAAAAAACAGAAATTCTCCTACTCGAAAAGTGGAATACCAATACTACGCGCCATGGCCTGAAACTGTCCAGTTGGAAGGCCTGGGTTCAAGTCCTACCTGTTCCGGGCTGTGTAAAAACATTTCTGAGCAGGTTGATTTAAAACAAAACGCACGCTAGAGGTTAGACAGTAACTGACGATGAGCTATCCGAGTTCAGCATCATGTGCGGTTCTGCGTGAACCGTGCAATGCCAGCGTGTCCAGGAGGGATTAGTTCATTGAGCCCCCTCTGTCGGAGACGCTGAACACCGGATGACAACACCAACATGGCACTCGTGCCGCGTAATAAGGTGTTGTTCGATCGCTCCCACCCCTCCTCCCTCACGCACAGAAGGCAGGCCTCGTTACCATGGGAACTCTCACTTCCGGCTGTGCACGTCAGCCGGAAGAGGGTGGTCGCGATAGAGGAGGTGGGTGGGCCGGAGGTGGCCTTCGCACTTCGGCTTGCTTTAACGCATTTTATTTGTTTACGGTGAGGAGGAGGAGAAGGCTGGAATACCGCGAGCATGGAGGTGAGGGGAAGCGAGGAGTTAGCCATGTCGATGGCTTTGGGATGACAGTTACCGAGAGCGGTGGAAAATCAAGCGTTCAATTATTTCATAAATGATGATCCAGTGAGGGCTGTGAGTGAGGAGAAACTGAGAAACTAATCCAATGATTTGCCGGTCTGCGGCAAAACCTCCCACAGGAGCTACTTTGTTATCGCCATTTAAGTCGAGTTGCCAAAACTGCAGTGTAATAGACATTTCAAAGTAATTGCTAGAAGGCATTTACTTTTATTTATTCACTACACCGGCATTAAGCCGGATATTTGCAGAGCGAATCCTGGTCGATGCACTCTACCAGATATGTCATTTGGTTCCGGTAATCGAAGACTGTAATAAATAGGATGGTGTCGCTGTCTTTTGTAGCATCCGAGGTGTTTTCTGCTGGTATTTGTCAAGATAGTTGTACCTCCGAAAACAAAACAAACCAGAAGATGAAATTATCCATTGTATACACGTCTGTAGTTCAGACTGTATATCACTTCCTGTTCAATTCATATTTCCTAGGCCATTCAGAAAACGCTGCATCTGAGACGTTACATATAAGCATTTATTTTGCATTGTTGAACGTGTTTCTGAAATATAAACAATGATTTCCACAGTTCTGGAACTTTGGTGATCCTGTAGTATATATTTTGTACTACTGATAATGCACATTATTATTGGTGCTTACTGTGATCTGATCTATAGTTTGCCATTTAACATTGTAGAATAAAAAGCAACTTACATTTACATGATGCCTTATGTTCAGAGAGACACACAGCAACCTAGCTAATTACCTTTGCCTACGTAATAGTGTGCACTTCAACGTAGCCACTCGTTTGTCATTTCCTTAGGAAAGAATATTGTGATACTGGGATAATTCCCATTGACTATTATTCCTGTTCTTGGGTTCGCACATTTTTAAACTTTTTGGCCAGCATTCATGAGATGAGGGTGATAGGTAAGATCCTAATGAGGGTGACATCAGATTGCTTCCAACTGAAACAATTGATGTTATTTCTCAGTGGAATTTCTGAATTGAAGTGAAGGCAGCATTCTGGAAGTGACATTCCAATAGGCCAGGTTGCTAATAAGTGTTCTACAAACGTCCTCTGATATTGATGCCTGCATCATCAATGCTGTGTCATTGACATTGTTGAGTTGCCAGGATTTGACGCAGGACGGTTCTACCACAAACCTATTGACATAGGCCAGTGTGAGAACTGACACTTATCACAAACCATTACTGAAAGTTTGTATTCAGCTGCTGTTATTGCTAAACCTAGAGTGTTGATAAATCTAAGAGTTTTACACCACTGAATGATAGATAAAAGCCTCAGCACGTTGCCTTTGTGTCAGTTTTATCTGCATATAACAAGTTCCAGTCTCATTTGTTTCTGAAACCCGACCACTAGTTGATGTAGGTCCCTCCACTCTCAATGATAACTTTCAGGATGTTGACAACCAGGGATTCAATCATCATAACTCTGTGGAATGTCAAGGATTGGTGGTTAGATTGTCTCTTATTGGAATGGTCATTGCCTGGCATTTGTGGTATGAACATCATTTGCCACTTTTCAGTCTAAGTCTAGATATGATCTAAGTTTCCTTGCATTTAGATACAGACTGCTTTAGTATCTGAGAAATCATTAATGATGCTGAACATTGCGCAGTCATCAGCAACCATTCCCACTTCTGACCTTTAAGATGGAAGGAAGGTTATTGATAAAGCAGCTAAAGAAGGTTGGGCTGAGGACACTGCCTGAAGAACTCCTGCAGAAACGTCCTAAGGCTGAGATGACTGACCTCTGACAGCTGTGATCATGTTTTGGTGCCAGGAATGACTCTGATCAGCAGAGACCCTGCCCAATTGCTAAGGCTCCTTGCTGACATATTTGGTCAAAAACGGTCTTGATATGAAGACCTGACTCTCACCCCACCTCTAGAATTCCACTCTTTTATTCATGTTTGAACCAAAGCTGTGATGAAGCCAGGAGCTGAGTGGCCCTGTTGGAATCCAAACTGCGCATCAGTGAGCAGGGATAATGTTCAGGTCACTGACTGAACCATTAACTCTGGTTTTTTTCCTTCACAGATGCTGCCAGACTTACTGGGCTTTTCCAGCAACTTTGTTTTTGTTCCTGATTTACAGCATCCTTTCGGTTCTTTCAGTTTTTATCAGTAAGCGGCTGTTTGCTGAACAAGCACTTCATGGTAGCACTGTTTGACTATGCCTTCTACCACATTCCTGATGATTGAGAGTAGACTCATGGGGTAGTAATTGGCTGGGATGGATTTTACCTGCTTTTTATGTACAGGACATACCCGGGCAATTTTCCACATTGTTAATTAATTGCCAATGTTACGTCTATACTGGAACAGCTTGGCTATGGATGCTGCAAGTTCTGGAGCACAAATCTTCAGTATTGTTGATGGGATGTGGTCACCTATCCAGTATCCAGTGCTTCCATCAGTTTCTTGATAACACAGAGTCCAAAGTCTGAAGACTGGCACCTGTGATGCTCAAGACCACGAGAGAAAATCAGTGTTTCTTGTTGAAGATTGTTCAAAATGCTTCAGCATTTTTTTAATGCCCTGATGTGACATGAGCTGCCCTCTCCAGTGAGTTGTTTGATTGTCCACCCATATTCATGACTCGTTATGGCACAACTGTAGAGCTTAGATCTGACCTGTTGGTTGTGAGATCACTTAGTTCTGTGAACCATTTGCTGTTTATGCTGTTGGCATGCAAGTAGTCTTGTTTTGTAGCTTCACCAAGTTGACACCTTTTTAGGTATTTCTCTTGCTACACTTGGCATGTGCTCCTGCACTCTCCATTGAACTGGAGCTTGATGAGCACAACTGTCATCAGCCAAGGGAGGTTGGAACGTGGCAGTCAGCAAGAGGCGTCCTTGACCATCTTTGACCTGATGCCGTTTGACATCATGGGGGTCGGGAGTCAGTGCTGAGGACTCCTCCCAACAGTGTAGCTTAGTGCTGCCCCCTCTGTTGAACCTGTCCTGTCGGTGAGCAGGGCGTGTCCAGGATGGTGATGGTGTCTGAGATATTGTATGATTCTGTGGAGATGACTGGGTTAGGTTGTTGCCTGACCAGTCTGTAGATCCACTCTTTTGATTTTGGCATTAGTCACCAGAGGTTAGTAAGGAAGACTTCACAATACCAACAATATAATATAAGATAATAAAGTGTGAAGCTGGATGAACACAGCAGGCCAAGCGGCATCTCAGGAGCACAAAAGCTGACGTTTCGGGCCTAGACCCTTCATCAGAGTCTAGGCCCGAAACATCAGCTTTTGTGCTCCTGAGATGCTGCTTGGCCTGCTGGTGTTCATCCAGCTTCACACTTTATTATCTTGGATTCTCCAGCATCTGCAGTTCTCATTACCTCTCACCACAGTACCAACAAGGTTGTTTCTGCTATTGTTGTTTCCGGTACCTAGGTCGGTAGTCTGACCAGTTTCATTTCTTCTTTGAGACTCTAGTGATTATTATCACTGAGTGGCTTGCTGGTCACTTCAAAGAGCAGTTGAGAGTCAACCACATTGCTGTGGCTCTGGAGGTCATATAGATGTCAGAACAGCTAAGATTGGTAGATTTTCTTCCCTGGACATTAGTGTACATGATGGATTGTTCTGATAATCAACAGCTTCTTTTCTACCACCTTCAATATTTTGTCTCACTGAGCAGGGAAAGATGATTTATTGAACCTGTAAGTACGTCAAAGCTGTTTAGAGTGAACAACATCTCGTAAAATGGGATAATAGAGGTGAATGTATGTAACTAATTGAGCTGCCGTGCAGCATGGAATTTTATACTACAGTGCTTACAAGTGTATAAACTGAGTTATGGTAGTGTCAGTCATGGAAACGTCAGTCATTTATTGTTTTGGATAAGTTGACAAAAATTGGAAGTTTTTACACAATATAAAAGATATGGTAAACAATTGCGGTAATATCTTCATACAAATCTTTTAAATTATTAACCTCTACTCTAATCTAAAAGATCTGTTAAGATAGGTTCCATTATAAAATTAAGCATATCTTTCAAAGACTGCATTATGTTAAGTTCTGGGCAGAACAGCAGTAACTTGTATCTACAGCCAAGGTACATTTTGAAGCTGCCTAATTAATCTAATGACGCTGTACAGGCGATAATTAGATTTTGTTTTTGTCAGATGAAACCACTATTAGTTGTACTTGAATTCTTGCACGAGTTTATGAAGGCATTTTATAGCCTTGAGATGTTTGGCCTCTTTACTAAACTGAATCAAAAACAGTACTGAAAGCAAAACATGTTATTTAAATTTATTTTGGCTGAATTGAACCATCAGCAGTAGAAGGTAACAGGAAGCTTATTTGAGCTGGTTATATAAGGTTTTGGGATCTCACAACAGGACAAAACTACCAGTACTTTTGCCATTATTCTTAATGAATTTCAAACATATGTTTTACAGTAGAAAGAATACATTGCAAATGGAGCCTCTTCTTAAATGTTGAAGTTTTATTTATTGTTGTTCAGGTGTCTGATATACACAGAAAGTCATAACCATTTTTTGGACTTTCTGAATAAATCATTGAAAAATCCAAGAGAAGAAATTCATTTTGCAAAATAATGATGTGCACATTCTGTCTTTACCAAAATTGACATTTAAAACCAAAATTTCAGGAATCTGAAGTCCACATAGGTCATCTGACGTGGAGGACATGTTTTCAGACATCTCACTATTTTAAAAGTGGTATAAAAGTATATATTACTCAACTGTGAACTCCTGACCCACGAGTACATCAATTTGCATAGTACCTAATTTGCAATGAACGGAATGTTAGTGTACTCATCAAACTTCCATTTATGAAACAGACTGGTGGCTGAACCTGTGTCAGTGAAGATGGCTGGAAGTAAATTTTTTGTCAACCTTTCTCTTTAGCAATATATCTAAAAAAAATATAATGAATGGATTTCAACAAAACCTGGCACATAGATGACCTAAGGAAGAACTATTTAGATCTTGATGAAGGTTTGGACCTGGATCTTGGAAATTTTTAAAGAATTTCTTAACATTGGAAGATAGGGTGAATTGATTTTTTTAGGATGAAGCAGGTTAATCAAATTAGAATGTTAAACGTTTCAGAATACTGTGGATTGTCTCTGTTATGAAAGTTTACAGCTATCAAAGTGTGAGCAAAATTATCAGAGCAAGTTGTTTGGATGTGAATTGACCTGGAATTACCTCAGTGAAATGGAAATGCTTAAATGATTTGTTTCCAGCTTCATAGTTACAGAGCATCAGTAAAGTAAGGAAAAGCTTCAAAGAAAAACTACATAATTATAATAACATTAAGTTAACATTGTGTTGATATTGTGCACTCTAAATGCCCTTGTTGTAAAAGGTATTGTTATTTTGTTGTAATACATATTCTTGGTGAGGCACAGTACATAGATAGGAACTCTGATCACTGGACAGAAATTAGATTCTGTAACTATTTCTGAATGATGTTTTTATTGGTGGAAATTTACATTACAGGGTTAATTTTAAAAATGTGTTTTTTTTAAGTGAATTTCAACCAATTACAGCCTTTTCTAATTATTTCTTACAGATGCAAGATAATGTGTGCATCATTGTATTGTTATTGCCCTGGTCATTCTGTGTATTAATACTAGGTTGAAACAGTGCAAATACTTCAAAATTGTAAAACTTCTGTTTGTTTCCGTTTAACAGGAGAGTGGTCAGGATGGCGTGCCTTCACCAGCAGCTCCTGGAACGGGAAAGTCTAAGGTTTGCAAGAAAACAAATCTTAAATGTTAACTTGTGATTCCTATAGAGACTGATAGCTTTTATCAAACAAAAGATTTAAATTCTCGGTTAACTATTTAAAAGAATTGCATAAGATTTCAAATTTTAAGACTTGTACTATAACAAGCAAACTAAATCATTAATTGCACATTACATAATAGGCACTTAATAACCTAAGCAATAGAGAACCTCTTGTAGAGTCTTAACATGACAGATAAACTTGTATCAGTTATGTATCAAATGTAACATACACTCCATAGAGTTCCACTCTTAAAGAAAACGGATCAAACTGTCTCCTTAGTTCTTAAGTTGTAATACCTGGTGACCAACAAACATCCTGTTCTTCAATGTTCTGAGAATTTTTGAACCAACTTCGAGCAACAAAGTCTGTTCACATGATTGCTTCTCCTGAATTCATCATGGTAAATTTTTGAGTGATATTAAAGCTCTGCAGGTTAATCATCTTCACAAAGGAGACAGGTTTTTGCCAGCATTTTGTCTGGTAACTAGCATAGAACAGCATTTTTTTGCAGCGGTTTCCCTGTCTGTCAATAGTTCTTGTTTTCAGATTTCCTGTGAATCAGTACATCTGCATAAAACAAGAACAGCTGTCTCAGAATTTGCATGCCTATCCATGTCAAAGCCAGATCAGCCATCCTTTTGTTTGCAGGTGTTAAACTTGGTATATGATTTTCAACAATGTTTGACCTGGCACCATCCCCAAGTTAATCAGGTCACATTGCTTTATCACTGGGCAGAAATAACAACGGGTCACACATCCCTTTCTGGCATTTTTCCTTGAAATTTAAAAAGACAGTCTGAAACACAACTATTGTATGCATGCTCACATTCATAACAATGTGCACCAGTTTTTTCAGTTTGTTTTTAAAGAGCTCCTAAATCTTAATCTCTTCTAAATTAACAGTGGAATATGTTGAATCCATTCTGCTGTATTTAATTGTGTTTACAGCTGGACACCTTACCAAAGGAAGAGCTTATAAAATTTGCGAAGAAACAGGTTGTGCTTTTGCAGAAGACAAAGTCAAAATGCACCGGTAATGTATATGTTGAATAGATCTCTGAACAGAATTCATTGTTGGCACCTCTTTTTGTTTTAAATAATTATAATGGGCCAGATTTAGACCATAAGACATAGGAGCAGAAATAGACTATTCAGTCTTTACAGTCTGCTCTGCCATTCGGTTCACTCATGGCTGATCTGATAATCCTTAACTCCACTTCCCTGCCTTTTTCCCTCCATAATCTTGATTGCCTTACTGATTAAAAATCTGTTTATTTCGGCCTTGAGCATACCTAATGATCCAACCTTAACAGCCCTCTGTGATATGGAATTCCACAGATTTACAACGCTCTGAGAGAAGAAATTCCCTCATCTCTGATTTAAATATATGATCGCCTCTCTTGCAATTATGTCCTCTAGTTCTGGTCTCTCCCACAAGGGAAAAACAATCTTTCTGCATCTATCCTGTCAAGACCACTAAGAATCTTCTTGTTTCAATAAAGTTGCTTCTCATTCTTTTACATTCCAACGAGTACAAGCCAACGGCATGAGATGGAAAGGTGTGGTAGGTGTGGAGTGGGAGAAAATGGGGATCAGATTGGGTCCTGAGTGAGGCAGCTGTGTTGGTTTCCTGGGGGAGAAAGGGAGAAATTGATCAGGATCTGGGGAGGATTAGTGAGGGGTCAGTTAAATAATTAGGAACAAAAACAGCAGTTGCAGGAAAATCTCAGCAGATCTGGCAGCAGCCGTGGAGAAAAAAAGTGTTAACGTTTCGGGTCCAGTGACCCTTTTTCAGAACGTTCTGAGTGCTGCACTCTTTAAAAACCTGATTCTTAAGTTTAGATTGCTGTGAGTAGAATCCAAACATTGGTGACTCACACTTCCATTAGACAACTGGCTACCCAATTCCCAAACATGTTCAATGACTCTACTATTAAGACAGGAAGTTAAAGAAGTAGTTCATGGATATCAATTTTTCAAACTGAACTGCTGTAATCACTTGCATTTACAAAGAATCGTTAATATTTAATGCCCCAAAACACTTCATAGAAATGGAATCAGTGAACCAATTTTCTTTAAGGCTTTGCATAGAACCCTATGTTTAATCATACTTTTGGTTAACCCTCCTAATATCTCATTCTTTGTAATTATGTGCATTTTATTCTAATAACTATTCTGAAGCACTGTGAGACATTTCACTGCATTAAAAACCAAATATAAATATAAGTTACTGTGACTAACTAGTTGTAACATGCATTAACAGTATCTGACTGAATCATGGATGTTCTAAAATCTATAAAAACAACCTGACCTGACACACTGTCGTACTCCAACTCAATTATATGCTATTTATTTCCTAAATTATGTAAAGATTAAAATTATATTTCACTTGTGCATCCTAACTATCAAGTTTGCTTTGGCAAATTTAGATTTAATCAAGCAATTTGTTTTTTAAAAGTGTTTCTATACATATAATGTCATTTCAGCTCTGGAAAATGAAATTCAACTGCTCAGAACAAAACCTGATGTTGATTCTAATGATAAAGTCATCCAGGTAATAGCCATGAAGCAGGTTTACATCATTTGTAATTTTTATAACACTTTTTATAGTTAACATGCCTGTGCTTAATCACTTTGCTTGACGAAAACTAGCATAACAGAAAGAGTGAGTGCACAATTGTGCAAATAGTTTCTTGGGTGCCTGATCACAAACAGAATGATATAATTTTAATTAGGATGAGGGACATCACTGGTAGACAGAGTACTTAGTTATGTTCATAGATTCACCCAAAGCCCACACTTTTTTTGTTTTCTTTGAGACTTTTCATGAAAATCTCCAATAGTTGAGTAGGAAATTGTTTTGCTTGCAATGAGTAGACGCTTATGTAATTGATTGTGAAATAATGGACTACACCAAATCACTTGTCTTCACCATTTGATAGTGGAAATGAATGTTTGACTGAAATCTTTCTTCACTGTTTAATGTCTCATCATAATGTGTATTTACTCATTTGCAATCTTTACTTGAGTTTTTCTGTTCAGACTTTTTCTCATTATGTTGTGTTTTCCTCAAGTCCAGAAGAGCATGAATAGGTAGTAATATCCTGTGATTACCACAGACTGAGTGAAAGAGCTTAAAATATATATAGATCATAAGAGAAATAATAGTCAATCATATCGTGGGAGGAAATTTGTCTATGTTCTGTATCATGTTTTTTACATGCTTTAAAAATAAAACAAAACAATTCTGAGTCAGAACTGCGGCGCATTTTGTTCCTGGAAATTTCTGATCCTGGCTGTCAAAGAAATACACAGAGCAGCATCACTTGGAGAACCCAAGAGCAGAGGTGGGAAGAGGACACAGCACATTCCCTCTTTTGTTCTTATGGAACCATTTGCTATATACTAAGTTCAAAGGTCTAGTTTGAATGTTATTGAATAGATGAAGTAGATAGTCAGTTTGGGAAGCACAGTCAGGTCTGGTTGTGGGTACTGATCATGAAGTTCGGCTGTAAGGTTGTCATGCCTGTTTGAAGGAAGACAAAAAATTAAGCTAGTGAGTGGTGTGGTCTGGTGAGGTAGTATTTGGATAGCTAGGAGGGGGTAGTTGGCTGGTCTGCGGTTGGTTAGGAATGAGCGGTAGTCAGGTTGGATGACTGTTGCATGTTCTGTGAGGTGGTAGTTCAGTTAGGTCAAGAGGTGGGGTAATAATTAGGTGCTTAAGCTTGGGGGAAGATTGGTCAGTTATAGAATGATCCAGTTGTACGTGTCAGGGTGGATTATTCGGGTCAAGGTGATATTTGGAGATTAGCCAGGTTCTGGGATAGTCAGGGATGATAAATTGTGTTGGGGCATTAATCAAGGTGTTGGGAATAATGTGGAGGAAGTTGATAATTATTTGGTTGTCTAGCTATTCTGCTAGATTGTAATCCATCTAACGTTTCCTGGGTGACTGTCAATTTATGTAACGCAGAATTGTCCAGAGTTTAGGACTCATCAGGGACATTTGCAGAAGGTCTTGGGGAATTTCCCAGACAGCTTTCACACAGGTCTGCATATCAAGATTTTAGCAGTGTCTTGCCATGCATTTTCAGTTGTACATTGGTGTCCAAGATTTGTCCCACTATCATAGTTGGATGAGTTTAATGTCACTATTTGCATGACACTCAAATATGTTTTTTACTTGTCCGTGGGATGAGGGCATTGCTGTGATATTTTGAATAGAAGACAATTTGAATAATGAAATTGAAATACAGCCAATTTTTGAGTTATATGCTGATATTTTTTGGAAGTGTAACGTAACTATGTACAAACTTTGTATATGGATGAGGAAATTACTTCCGTTCACATGAATACAAAAATAATTCAAGAACTTTTATCGCAGTTTTGTAACATTTTAAAAATTAATTTGACTCCTTAATGTAACTTGTACTGTTCTGCTTTTTTGACCAGGAACTGACAACCAGGCTGGATTCAGTACTTCTGGAAAAAGCAGAAGCTCAGCAAAGTACGCTTTTGCTGAGAAAGGAGCTAGAAAAAAATAAACAAGAGTTGAAGGTAATGACTGTCTTAATTTTTTAAAAACAAAAACAGTATTTGCTCCATAAGGTCCTCCCCACCCCTCCCCTATAATCTTTTTTTTGACCAAATTTTAATTGCCGCTTTTAATATCCCTGTAAGCATACAGTACAGGGAACCTTGCCTTGTCAGTGTCCCCGATCCTCTTATCCCGCCTTTCTTCAATTCCCCTACCTTTCATTTACTGGTCACTTTATGCTTCAAACTATCAGTATTACATATTTAGGTGGTGGCTAAATAATGAATCAGGCCAGGGGACAGTCAGACAGTTGAGGGGCTGTTGCATGTTTCGTAGGGTGCTAGTTCAGTTAGGCCATGAGGTGGGGTGATAATGGGGTGCTTAGGCTTGGGGGAGATGGGTCAGTTGTGAAATGGTCTAGCCGTACAACCAGGTATTAAACTAGGATTTCCAAGTTAGTAGACAGATAATCTCTTGTATTTAATATAAGTCTCCACCCTGCCAAGGCTGTGGAGAGTTCTGGACTGCAAGAAATGTAACTGTTGGAAGTTTGAACTTCAGCCGGTGTCCATCAGCTACAAGATGCACGGCAGGTATTAGCCTTAGAGACCACTTTCCAAACTATGACCATTTTCGTCTAGAAAATAAAGGCAATGATACATGGGAACATCATCACCTACAAGTTTCCCTCCAGGCCCGTCACTATTCTGACTTTGCAGGAACTGTGATGTATTGGCGTCACTGGGTCAAAATCCGGGAATTCCCTCCCTGATGATATTGTGATGTGTATCTACAGCAAATAGACTGTAGCATTTCAAAAATGCAGCTCACCACTACCTTCTCAAGGAAACTAGGCGAAGGGCAATAAATGCTGCACCCAGTCCATGATGTTCACGTCCCAGAGTGAATACAGAAAAACATATTCTGCAGCTTCCAGACTGGACATCTGTGGGCAAACATCCCAACTTCAAAAATTCAGAAACATGAAGATTTATTCTGCGTTCAGGGAAAAAGACGTTGCATTTTATTTGCATTTAGTACCAAAACTTCTACGCTTCTGATTGACTGTATTCAGAAGTTTACAATTGCTACTGAGGTAGCGAAGCTTGTATCTGTTAAGATTCTCTAGCCTTGAGGATCATTGTGGCTATCCTGTAATATTTTTTTAAAATGGCTTTTTCTTTAGTCTTGCCGATTTTCGCAATCTATATTTGTAAACTGTTTTGTAATTTCATTTTGAGACGAACAGAGCATAAGTGCATGATGTAAATGTAATCTATCTTTTGCTTACTTTTAAGGATGCGCTGTCAAGAGAAATAGAATCCCAGGAGGAGATGAAGTCATTAAAAAATCAATATTTAAGCAAAATTGAAGCTTTGAATGTGGAATTGGAAGGTGTTCAAGTTAAACACACAGAAGAAGTAACCAGGTTGGAAAATGCCCTTCAAGTATCAAATCAAAAACACAGTATCAACATTGGAAAACTTGAACAGCAGCTTGAAATCTATTCAGTTCAGCAAACTGAAGCAAAAAGATTGGGAGAAGAATTAAATGCTGTTAAAATTGCATATGAAGATCAGATATCACAATTGAAACGACAGTTAGAAGCTGGCGTTGAGAAGCAGAAGGAAGAAATTAGAAAGCTGCAAGAAAATCATAAGGATGCTGTTGCACAAAACGAACGTAAAATGAACGATCTCCAGAAAGAGCTTGAAATTATGCAAATCTCCCATCTTGAGGAAGTGACAACATTGAAGCGACAGTTGGAATCTTCAGTTAAAACACACGAGAAGGAACTTAAGGAATTAGAGCAAGATTTAGCAGAAAAACTTTCAATAAAAGAGAAGAGCCTTGAGAATGAACAGATCACTAATAGGACCAACTATGAATGTCAGTTGAATGAACTGAAGGAACAGTTAAGAAAAATGACAGAAGAGCAAACCAAAGTCCCAAAAGACATCCCTAATGAAGTAACTGCTGAATTAACTGAGCAGGTGAAGCATCTTGAGAACTATGTGAAAAAGGTGGAATTGCAAAGAAGTCTGTTACATGATGAACTTTTGTATATGAAAAATGAAAAAGAAAAGCTAGAGTTAGAACTATATCACACAAAAGAGGAGTTCTTCCATGAGCGAGAGGACTGGGAATTTAAGATAAATGAACTCCAGTTATCCAAGGAAGAATATATGAATATGGTTGCAAAGCTGACAGGTGAACTTCGATCTGCTAATGACCGTTGTGAAATGGCAGCGGCCCAGCATTCCTATGAAATGCAAGTTACGACGGAACAGAATAAAAAAGATATTTCAGTACTTGAGCAAACTTTAAATGTCGCTGCTGAGAAAGAGAAATTGCAGTCTCTTCTTGAAATAGATAACCTGAAGATGCGATGCGATACATTATTGAAGGAGAAAGAAGAGACATTGGGTCAGTATGAAAACTTGCGTAAAACCATGGAAATGTTACAGACTGAATTAGGAGAATCTGCTTCGAAGATCAGTTATGAGTTTGAAGTTATGAAGCAGCAACAATCTGATGAAATTCATGACCTGCAGCAGAAACTCCGAAAAATTTTTAATGAGAAAGACTCTCTTCTGGAAACCATCAACAGGCTGCAGTCTGAAGTTGAGGAGGCTAAAGAACTGAAGCAAACTGTCAACAATTTACAAGAGATGAATCAAGAATTGATGTCATCAATGCAGAAAAAGGAGGTAAATTTAAATGACTTACAAGAACAAGTGAGCACTCTAATCGAAGAGAAAGGGGAACTGGCCACAGCAATGAATGACTGTGAAGGGTCAATACATAGTCTGAAACAATCTCTAGTGATGGAGGAAGGTAAATGTGCAGAACTTGAGCAGCAAATACAAGTGCTTGATAAGGACAAATGTGAATTGAAGCAAAGATTGGATGAAATTACACATCAATTACTAACTGCAGTTTCAGAGAAGGAGTCTACTTGTCAACAACTAAGTGACATGGAAAGCAGACTTGGTGCTGTTATGACTGAGAAAGAACACTTAGACACTCAAACAAAAAATCTGGAAAGCTTTATTGCAAAATTAGAAAAAGAAAAGGAAGCTTTACAAGAAGAAATGGCAATGACCAGTTTACAAAATGAAAATTTGGGAGCAAATGAAGAAAAACTTCAAGATCTTAGTAAACAGTTACAAATTCTGACTCAGGAAAGAGACAATCTCCAACTATCAGAGGGAATTGAAAAACAGAAGATTTGTGATGTTAGACTTGCAATAAATGGTATTCTTGAACAGGAAATCTTCAGTTTTACAAATGATGCTCCTGAATTAGATATATTTGAGGCAGTGCAATTACTGAAAGAATCAATGTCAAAATACAGGGAGGAAAAGCAGTCTGTGACATTACTGTGCGATGAGCATTTACTACAATTGCATCAACAATTGGAATTGCAATCTAATGTAAATAGAGATCAACAAGCTGAGTTCAGTTCTTTGATAGATGATCTTAAAAAAGAGAAAACCCTTTTGCAGAAGAATCTAGATGAAGCGCTGTTTGATAAGGAAGGATTGCAAAGGGATTTGTTAGAGTTGCAGAACCTAAGTGAAAAAATCACTCAGGAAAATGAAGATCTGCTTGTTCAGGTTCAAAATGTTTCAGAGAAGCTTGAGAACATGAAGACAGAAAAGCAAGAACAGAATGAAAGAACTGAAAAAGAAACAACAGAAGCAAAAGAGGAACAGTTAAAGTGCCAGCTGAATGAGAAAGAGTCTGAGCTATCAAAGTTTAAAGAGGAACTTCAAAAATTGAAGGTAGCTGTTTACTAAAAATTGTAAATTTATTAAATGAGACTAAAATATATAACTGAGGGACCAGAATGGCGTATTGTGGGCTAAATAGTTTTAAATTTTTTGTATTTCTATTTCCTGTGAATCTGTGTTCAAGCTGAGCTTCCAGGAACTGTTGAATCTTTTTTAAATATCTCACTGAGAACTGGAAGTGAGCATATCATGTATTCTCTGACGTCCCAGGGTATCTTGCACTTGGACATCTATAAAATACCGAAGACCATGATGCAAGCAGGTGTCATTTGTTTAATTTCTCAATATCGTCTAATTTATTTTCTATGCATCAATTTTGTAGTTTGAAATACCTGCTTTGAATGTTACTTTGAGAAACCATCTCTCTGTGCAAGAGCCAAATTGATTTGAAATGAAAGCTCATGTTTTTTATGATCTTTCTAAAGTTTTATTTATTCTTTATTAAAACTTTAAGATGAAAGAAATTTAACAGGTCTTCAATGATTCAGTTTAGACTCAAAAGTCTTTAGTGGCTCAATGTCAGTTTGCATTGTTCTGAGAGTTTTTATGCTAGTGCTAAGTCTCCTACCACCCCTCACCACCATTTTATGTTTGCGTATCACAGTTAAATGTGTGAAAGAATTTAATCCCTCCAAAGATGAAAGATGCACCTTGTAGAGAGACTTTGACGACGAATCTTTACTGTGAGCATTGGATAAGACAGGAAGAAATTGCTTGTAATGATCAGACAAAATTTTTACAAATACGTTTGTAAATAAATGCATATGTTTAAGAGCTATACTGGATTAAGAAGTTAAACTAACAATGACTTGCAGTCAGTCTATCTTCAGCTCATCTATTGGTCTAAATGTCAATGATAAGATTTAATTTTTCATATTTGGAAACAACATAAGCAGTTTATTTATTTTCAAGAGAACACTGGTTGGATCCTTGCTGTTGATTTGGAAAGGATACTGGTATTTTGTTTTCTGTTTCAAGGAGTTTCATTATGTAAATAATACTGAAATGTGAAACACCCAAAGATGGAGGTGACCTTTGTTTTCTTGAATTCAATGCAGGAGTTGATGCAGAAAACATCCAATGAAGAGAATATTTTACAAAGCACAATCGTGGAGCTGAATAACAAAATGGGTATGATCTACTTTTGGTTATTATCACTCCATTGAAATTTAAAGTGTAATTATTGACTATTGTTTCATAAGAGAGTTGAACAACTGGTACTGCTGAATCACAGTCAACATTGAATATGCCCAATATTATTAAGGCAGCATTATTTTGTAACTTTTATGGGCATATGCCTTATTAGAGAGTTTCGTTGAAAAAACTCCTTAAATTTTTTTCATGACCCTGTAAAATGCAGTATTTAACAATTTGCAGTGCTTTGTTCCATTTCAGTGATGTAAGGCTTTTAATTTCATATGTATCTTTTAATTATGACACTTCATTTAGTTAGGAGGGTTTTTGCCACTCTTGAAGCAAGGTTGATTTTTATAAAGCAGCATTATGGCTGTTTTAATGCTGGGCTTCAGTATTTGACTTTAGCAGTGGCTGAGTGAATTTGTGCACTGTCTAGTGAGAGACAAACTGGGAGAGGTCTGTTGCCTGATAATGGCCAAGCCCCTCAATAGGATTTCACTCACTTGTAACTGATCAGCAACTTTATAAAACTGAAAGTGCGTTTGTCAGAAAGCCATTTTTAAAACTAATCCTAGCGTAATGATTCTTTTTTATGGCTTGTGCCACATTGAGCATCATTTTCCTGTTCGAGATATCTATAATAACAGTATTTTAAACTTCCTACAATGTTGCTTTCAAATTGTGCAGTTTCTTTTTCTCATATTTTATCTATTCTTTCTTCAGTCCATAGTTTTTTATTTACATAGTATTTAGATATCATGACACAGGCAATATTTTTACTTGACCCTAATTGTTTTTGACATGGTGCTGGAAAGTTGGCTTCTTGAACAAGTCCAGTCTGTGGGGTGTAGGTATACTGTCCTGTTCAGTTTAAAATTCCAGATTATTGATCCAATGACATTGACCAAATGGCGATAAATTTCTGAATTGGGAAGTCTTGAGACTCCGAAAGGAACGTAAGGGTACTTGCGTTCCCAAGAACTTTGCCTTTGTTCTTCTCAATGTAGCGGCTTTGACAAGTGGTGTCGAAGAAGAATTGCTGCAGTGTATTGTGTAAATGTTACATGTGATTAGCTGCTATATGTCATTGGTGGAGGACATGAATGTTTAGCTAATGGATAGGGTGCCAACCAAGCAGGTTAATTGGTGTTCAAGCTACTTGAGTGTTGTTGAAGTTGATTTTGTGTCTGAAATGATAGAAATATGTTAGGATATCAGGAGATCAGTAGCTGCCACACATTACTGAACTTCAGACTTGCTTCTTGTCACAAGGTTTAGCATGGTAGTCCAGTTAAACTTCAGGCTAATTATGACCTTTTGGTGGTTGATGGTGAAAGATTTCACAATGATAATTGAATGCCATTGGAAGATGGTTGGACTTCCCTGTTAGAAATCATCACTACCTGAAATTTGAATGCTGCAAATATTATCAGCTGAAGTGAATTTTGCTGTCTGCAGAAAGCTGATTTTCTGCAGTCTTACAAATGGAATTGAAAATGGTGAAATCATCTCCTGTTACATCTTTGAATGGAATGTCATTGAAACAATTGAAGGCATTGGATTTAGGAAACTGCCCTGAGCTGACATTTGAGCTCTCTAAACCTATTGCTTTATGTTGATTATGCTTTCAGCCTGTTAAGTTACCCTGATTCCATGGACTTATTGTACCAGGTCATGTTGAGGGCATAATTGGTTAAATGTTGTCTTAATTCAAAGGATGGGTGTTTTTGCCTCAGCTCCAGAATTCAGCTTCTTTTTCCTTGTTTAATCAAAGCAGTAATGAGGTTTGGAAGCGAGTGATGAGCAAAATGCAAACTGTAATAGAGCAGGTAATTAGTAAATGCGCTGGATAATACAGCACTTTTGCAGTACCTTGCACTACTTTGTTGATGATTGAGTGCGCTATGTTTGATTTGTTCTTGTTTTTTTTCTGGGCAAAATATGCTCTACCTTGATGAGAAAAGATATGCTTGAGTTTCATTGAGGCTTTTGATATTTTTTATTCCCTGGAAAAGCTGATCCTGAAAACAATGAAAATAGGTATTAAAATCCTAGCTGGTGGTAAGACTGGAATAAAAACCTGACTTGATAAATAAAGTGATCAGAGTTAATGGGAACTGCAGATGCTGGAGAATCCAAGATAACAAAGTGTGGAGCTGGATGAACACCTCCACTCGGTTCGCAATGAACAACTACACCTTCCAGTTGCGAACCATTTTAACTCCCCCTCCCATTCCTTAGACGACATGTCCATCATGGGCCTCCTGCAGTGCCACAATGATGCCACCCGAAGGTTGCAGGAACAGCAACTCCTATTCCGCTTGGGAACCCTGCAGCCCAATGGTATCAATGTGGACTTCACAAGCTTCAAAATCTCCCCCTCCCCCACTGCATCCCAAAACCAACCCAGCTCCTCCCCTCCCCCCGCAACTGCTTCCCAAAACCAACCCAGCTCATCCCCCCCCCCCCACAGCATCACAAAACCAGCCCAGCTCATCCCCGCCTCCCGAACCTGTTCTTCCTCTCACCTATCCCCTCCGCCCACCTTAAGCCGCACCTCCATTTCCCACCTACCAACCTCATCCCGCCTCCTTGACCTGTCTGTCCTCCCCGGACTGACCTATCCCCTCCCCACCACCCCACCTATTCTCTCCTCTCCACCTATCTTCTCCTCTATCCATCTTCAGTCCGCCTCCCTGTCTCTCCCTATTTATTTCAGAACCCTCTCCCCATTCCCCTCTCTGATGAAGGGTGTAGGCCCGAAATGTCAGCTTTTGTGCTCCTGAGATGCTGCTTGGCCTGCTGTGTTCATCCAGCTACACACTTTGTTATCTTGATAAATAATGTCTTCAGTTATTGCAATTAATTACCATGGTGATTAGTTACTGAAGCATATTGATATGAGGTAGTAGCTGATCTTTAACAACCGAGTTTTTATTACTCGGTGGGGGGGGTGTGGATGGGGAAGAACAAAACAAAGCTATCTATGAAACAGAAAAATCTTAAAACAAACAGCGAAATAAACAACCTGTTTCTCAATGCTATTCCGCCACAGACACTCAAATCTAGAGAAATATCACTCAAACTTGAGTTTTATTGTTTACTTAACTGACATAATCCTGCTTTTTTCCCTTGAACTGCTATGTTGGTTTATGATTACTTTCTGAGTCTGATGATATGAGCGTTTCACTATTCTGATGGCATAAACCTTTTTGGTTCTAACAGCTTGAAGAACTCCCTCATCTTGGAACCTCCATGTCATAAAATCACTTCTGATAGGGTGACTGATTTCCCCTAAAATGAACTGAAAATCTTCATCCTCTTGCCAGGAAAAAATTGTTCACCCTTTGGAACCAAAACCAAAAGCTAAACCAATAGCCTTAGATCTGTTGTAAAACTCTGCAGTATAAACCTTTGATCCGTTACTGATACAGGTGTCCTGCCAGACACTTCATTGACATCACGTGCCATATTGAAAAATATGTATTTTGTTATGCCCTCACCCCCTGCATCTGATGTTACTTTGGATTTCTAGTTTTATTTACCTCAATCTTGAACTACCTTTGTTCTTCATTGTGACAAATCCGGTACATCCATTTACCCTGTGGTTGCTGACCAAAACAGACTCCTAGTTAAACACTATCTGCTTCAAAAATTCTCATCTTTGATGTCACATTCCTCCATTTCCCGTCTTACCTCTCTTCCTGCCATTTATTCCAACCCTGCATAATATTAGCAGCCCTCTAATTTTGGTTCTTTTATACCCCCACCCAGCTGACCACTCTTACTGGTTAATGTTTTTCATCCTTCTTTTTCAAACTGGACAAATTTTAGTCAAAAATTAGCCCAAGGAGGATGCAGATTCTGGATTTTTGTGAAGAATCCTTTTAATACCTTGAACAAGAGGGTAAGTTGACTTTTGATGGCAGGGGTTTGTGCAGTGGGCAGGAAGAAAATTATGTGTTCCTTATTGTTGTAGATTATCTTGGCTACATGGTACAGTTTACCACAGTTGTTAAAACATGAGTTTTCTGAGCAGGTTGATGGATGAGGATTAGCCTGAATCATCCTGTGAAACAGAAACTCTTAATGGGAATTTTTGTGTGCTTTGTAGTTAAAAAGCATCAACCAGACAGGGAAAATCCTCAAGAAATAGCTGCATTATTATGATAATAAGTCTGGCAGGGTAAGTACTCTACTGATTGCCCTCTTTGCTTTTACAAATTTGTGCCATTCTGAATATAGAAAAGGAAATTTGATAATTTACATGTAGTCCCTGGATTGTATCCTAAATTTTAAAGAGAGTCATTCATGAGGCTTGCACATGATTTTTGTGATTGTTCTGTTGATATGACTGTAGTGTGTGTGGCATCAGTCAGTCTCAAGAGGCCATGGATCTGCGCCTGAAGAGTTTTGGTTCACCTGCTGATAGCGCAGCGTCTCTTGTGCCTGTACAGGCCCACACGGGAGTTTGTGCCTGTACAGGCCCACACGGGAGTGACAGTCTCGGTTGCAGTGACTGCAGTTGAAGACACTCTCCTCCAGTGTTTCCGTGTTGCTTTCTTTCCGTCGAGCTTGCTTTTCCTCAGTGGCAAGCCTCAGTTTCTTCTTTCCTCGCTTCAGCCCTCTGCGTAGTTCCCATCTCCAGCGTGAACGATCTTTTGCGACATCTTCCCATCTCTCAACGTCCAGGTCCATTGACTTCATGTCCCTTTTGCAGACGTCGTTGAAACAGAGATGAGGTCATCCTCGTGCTGTCTTGCCGATGTCCAATTCCCCGTACAGTACATCTTTCGGGATCCTCCCGTCCGGCATACGATGTACGTGACCCAACCAGCGGAGGCGGCGTTGTTGGTGTAGGGTGAAGAGGCTGGGTACCTGGGCACGGGTGAGGACTTCAGTGTTGGTGACTCGGTCAGTCCACTTGATGTCCAGAATGCGTCTCAGGCTGCGAAGGTGGAAAGCGTTGAGATGCTGCTCTTGTCTGGAGTAGAGGCTCCAGGTCTCGCTGCCGTAAAGCAATGTGCTGAGGATGCACGCCCTGTAGACTGCAATCTTGGTGTTCGTAATCAGCTTTTTGTTCTCCCAGACTCTCTCGGTCGGCCTGGCGAATGTGGAGACTGCTCATCCGATCCGCCTGTTGGTCTCGGAGTCCAGGGAGAGGCTGTCTGTGATGGTGGAGCCGAGGGATGTGAATTCATGGACTACCTCCAGCTCGTAGTTGTTGATGGTGATGACAGGGGGGTGCTCAATGCCTTGACCCAGCACGTTGGTGGTCTTCAGGCTAATGGTCATGCTGAATTCCTGGCAGGCTCTTGAGACGTTGTCCATGAGGCGCTCCAGTTGCTCTTCAGAGCGTGCTGCCAACGCTGCGTTGTCTACAAAGAACATGTCTCTTATGAATACTTCACGAACCTTGGATTTTGCCCTCAGCCGGGACAGACTGAAGAGCTTTCCGTCCGATCTGGTGTGGTTGATGTTCCAAACGCGTGTTTCAGCATGACTGCAAAGAAGGTGCCGAACAGGGTGGGGGCAAGCACACGCCCTGTTTCACACTGCTGCAGATGTTGAAAGCCTCCGAAGAAGAGCCATCAAATTGAACAACGCCTTTCATATCCGTGTGAAACAATTGGACTATTCTAAGGAGTCTCGGAGGACACCCAATCCTGGCGAGGATTTTGAACAAGCTGTCTCTGCTTACAAGGTCGAATGCCTTTGTGAGGTCAATGAAAGCGATGCTGAGTGGCTGTCTTTGCTCTCGGCATTACTCTTGTAGCTCTAGGAGGGAGAAGATCATGTCGATTGTAGAGCGTTCTGATCTGAAACTGCACTGAGATTCGGGGTATACCCTTTTGGCGATTTTCTGTAGTCTATTCAGGACCACATGGACAAAGACCTTCCCAACGATGCTCAGCAACGAGATTGCCCTGTAGTTGCTCCAGTCGCTTCTGTCCTCTTTGTTCTGATAGAGGGTGACGATGTTGCAGTCTCTCATGTCTTTCAGCACCGTTCCCTCTTCCCAGCACTGGCACAGTAGTTCCAACAGGTGGCTAAGCAGAACTCCCTTTGCACACTTGATGACGTCTGGTGGGATGCCATCCAACCCTGGTGCCTTCCCAGCGGGCAAGCTGTCCATGGTTTTGCTCAGCTCGTCAGCAGTCAGCAATATATCCGGTTCCACCATGACCAGTAGGCATTCCACAGTGTCTAATGCGTTGTACGAGATGTCATTTTCCCTGGAGTAGAGTTCAGAGTAATGCTCCACCCACCTCTCCATCTGCTTGTTTTTGCCTTTGATGATCTTGACTGTCCTGGATTTTAGTGGAGCTGTCTTGTTCTGGGTTGGACCGATGGCTTTGCTTTCTTGATCCCCTCATACATTCCACGTATGTTGCCTGTGTCAAATGATAACTGGATGCTTTCACATAGTTGTAGCCAGTAGTCATTTGCACAGCATCTGGCTGTCTTCTGTGTGTTGTTTCTTGCTGTCCTCAGCACTTGCAGTGTTATCTGGGTAGGTTGGTGTTTGCATTTCAACAATGCAGCATGCTTCACCTCAACAGTCGCGTTGAGTTCATTCGCGTTTGCTTCAAACCAATCCTGTGTCTTGCTCCGCTTCTTCCCAAAGGTCTTCACCGCAGTGCTGTGGATAGTGTCCCTTAGAGTGTCCCATCTCTGCTGAGCAGCTCCTCCTGGTGGGTCTGCAAGGAGGGCGTCCTCCAGTGACTTGATGAATACTGCCACTTTGTCTGAATGTTGGGTCGTAGTAGCAGTGATACACTGCTTGCCTGCAGGCTTGGACTAGCACATCTTCCTTGGTTGGAGTCTGAATTTGCAGCAAATCAGGGACTGATCCGTGTCACAGTCGGCACTCTGAAAGGACTGAGTCATGAGCACGTTTTTTCAGGTGGCTGCGTCCTGTGAGGATCAGGTCCAGCTGGTGCCAGTGTTTGGAGCAGGGATGTCACCATGAGACTTTGTGCTGAGCTTTGGCCTGGAAGTAGGTGTTGGTGACATATAGTTCGTGGAGCATGCAAAGCTCGAGCCGTCGTTGTCCATTTTCATTCATGTTGCCGATCCCATACCATCCCAGACAGCCTGGCCAGGAGTCGTGGTCGACACCCACTCTGGCGTTGAAGTTGCCATGTAGCAGCAACTGGTCCTGATTCGGGATCACCTGTATTTTCCCTGAAAGCTGGTCGTAAAACTCATCCTTTGTATCTTGTGTGGAATAGAGGTTTGGAGCATAAACACTGATAAGGTGACAGGTCCATCAGCAGTGTGCAGTCGAAGTGAGAGGATCCGCTCCAATCCATCCTTGCTGGGTTCCACCAACTTTAACAGCAAGTTCTTCAAGGCAAAGCCGACACCATGCTCTCTGGTCTCATCTATGCTTTTCCCCTGCCAGAAGAAGGTATAGTCTCTCTCACGTAAGGTCCCCGATTCTGGGAGCCTTGTCTCTTGGAGTGCTGCAATGTCCGCTTGGAGTCGTAGCAGTTCGTTGTTAATCACTGCTGTCTTGCGGGTGTCACTGATCTCTCAAAGCTCGTCTGGTGGACCAGTTGTTATGGTCCATACTTTCCAGCATCCAAGTCTGAATGCTGGCTTCTTTCCTTGTTTCCTTGTTGTTTTGCTTGGTGCAGTGTTTACAGTCCGCGATTCAGGATACTTGTATCGCCTAAGCCCCATGCACCCAGTGGAGCAGGCGGACTGTGGTGGGACAGCACCTAATTGGCTGGGGGCTGCCCAGCTTAAGGCGGGCGGTAGCTGTCCAGTGAGGCGCGATGGCCTCTCTCTCCATCAAAAGCAACCCCTGGCGCCTCGCTCTATGCCAGTCGAGCGAGGCTTATAACCAGTAGACTGCTGCTTTCCGTGTTTTGCCGCCGCGGTGAGGCAACGCTGGAGTGCCCTCTCCAGGGCGCAGGCCTGGGCAGCGTTTTATGAGAGATCAGCAGTTGCCCATGCAACACGTCTCCCCCCTCCACACCACCAGTGTTGTCCAAGGGAAGGGCAGGGGCCAATACAACTTTGCACTGGCGTCGTGGCAAGACTTGGCAGAACGAGGTTGGATATAACATCGGACTATCTAAGGGACTCCGGCTCTGGATTTATCCTCAGGGTTTACTCCTGAAGGCTTTCCCGTGATTGGGTATGGCCGCAAGTCAGCGGAGGTTTAGAATCAGTTTTTTCCTTCTCTTAAGCAATTTAAGATGTAAAAAGTAAAGATTTAATGTTTTAAAACAAAGTTTTTTAAAAAATACAGTGAACAGTGTGCACCTTTGCTATGTGTACATGGCACATTTAACTTTGAATAAGAGAAGAAAAAAAAGCCAACTTAAGAGAGCCCAACTTCCTTGCCACCGCCGCACTCACATTCAGGGCATTCCAGTCCTCGCCATGTCTCTGCTGGTGTCCTGCTGTGAGCTGTCTGACTGGCCCGATGTTGCTGGCACTGTCTCACCGGCTGGCTGTCACTTGATCCACCGCCTTTGCTCCGGCCCATGCTCGATCCACCATTGCTGCTGGACGAAGCCCACATGTTCAGCTCCCACCATGTGATTCCCGGTCATGACCTGGCTCCTTCCCGACTCCTTAGGTAAGGAATTACAAGCAGTGGTGGGGTTTGAACTACGAGGGAGGGAGGGGGAGAGGAGGAGGGGGAGAGGGAGAAACAAGGAAGGAAAGACGAAGAAAGAGAAAGAGAACTGGCAGGCAGACCTGCCGCCATCTTGGGGGAAAAAAACTGTAGTAATATCGTTTTATTAAGTTTAAATTTGAGCAGTAATTTCCACTGGAATTTACTTGATCTTTGGTGTAATTTGGCTGAAATCTGTTGAGGTGAGATTTAATTTCAATGTAAAACATAACAAAAACTATTCCAAGGCATTTATGTTATCAGCAATGAGTACCACCCTGAGTTCCTACCTTCATCCATACATCAAACTGCTATTACTACTACTTATAAAGAATGACACAAGTAAGTTCAGGAATCCATTCATGTTGCATCTGAGGGACAGTAGCCTTTACCCTGAATGCATCACACAATAATACTGAGATGAGGAGTGATTCACATATCGTGACACTTTTGCTTTCTTGTTTTCATCAAGACTCTCTAGGTCCAGAATTTTTCAAGAAAGATCAGCTCATTAACTATTTCTTTGGTCTGGTTCAGTAACCTCTGGATGCTTAGAAGTTGCTTCGTAAGTCAGTAGGTCTTAGCAAACCCCCCAAAAGGATGACTAAGTACAAGAGCTTTCTGGCTGTAGAATCTGAAGTAGAATTACATGTATGTTGTTTGGTCACTGCATCTATATATTCTTCCCTCGAATGTAATTTATCATCGACTTTGATATTTAGATACAACAGTTAGTAACTATTTCAATGTCTTGGTTGACCTATTCAACCAATTCTGGTTGTGGTTTCTACAGTCTTCGCCCTTATCCCCTCAGGTAGAAAATATAGTGTACCTTTTTGATTAGATCAATTATTCAAAACCCATTTCTCTAACTCACCTTTGCTGTGTACAGTATAGATCATAGCCAACCTCATTCCGAATCTACACCTCTTTACAAGACTGCTGCTTTCCGTGTTTTGCCACCGCAGTGAGGCGACACTGGAGTGTCCTCTTTTGAACAAGCTGTCTCTGCTTACAAGGTCGAATGCCTTCGTGAGGTCAATGAAAGCGATGCAGAGCACCCCCCTGTCATCACCATCAACAACTACGAGCTGGTCGTAGTCCACGAATTCACATCCCTCAGCTCCACCATCACAGCCTCTCCCTGGACTCTGAGACCAACAGGCGGATCGGACGAGCAGTCTCCACATTTACCAGGCTGACCAAGAGAGTCTGGGAAAACAAAAAGCTGACTACGAACACCAAGATTGCAGTCTACAGGGCGTGCATACAATGTTTGGATGTTTGTTCCCAACCCTTATGATAACCTTTCTTCAACATAAGCACATTGGCGCAATTCAGACCCTCAAGCCTCAGACCCTCATTCAGTACAATCATGGCTGATCTTATCTTGGCCTCAACTCCACTGTACTGTCAACTCCCCATAACCCTTCAGCAATCTGTCTATCTCCTCAAATTTACTTGATGTCTACGGCCCTGAATTCCACAGATTCGCAGCCCTTTGAGAGAAGTGATTTCTCCTCATTTCTTTATTTAGATCTGCTAGCCTTTATCCTAAAGCTATGAACTCTTATTCTGGATTGGCCCACAAAAGGAAACATCCTCTTTACATTTACTTAGTCAATCCTCTGACTTTTCTAAACACTAGAGAGTATGGGCCTAAACTGCACTCTGCATAAGACAAACCCCTCACCTATGGGCATGTATTTTAACTCTATTTTTCTGTGATAGAGATCTGATATGGAGACTTCACTGTGGACATGTTTATTCAAGCAGTTTCATTGTTCACAAACTCCCTCATGCCAGAGTCTGGAACATGCAACCTGCTTTGTGATGTAGTCTACATTTGTTTACTATGTGTTAAGTTTTCTTAAACCATGCACTTAATTCCACCAAGTGTTAAAACTCTGGCAAAAAAGTTTACATACTCATTTCACCAAGTTTACTTTTTATTTCTAATGTTTGCATTGTGATATTTTTCCCATTGCACTGAATTCCAACCTGTACCAAACATTTAGCTTTGCACTCTTTTATTTGCAATACCTGTTTATGACTACTGTGCATGACCCAAAGTAGAAACTCTTGGACACTACCAAGGTTTACTTTAATTCAAGCAACTCCATGTAAGTAATATTCAAAGAAAAATGTTTTAAACACACAATGCAAAGAAAAGTTGGTGGTTGGCTTATTTATAATGTTTTAATTTTAAACAGTTGCTGTAGAAAAAGTAAGCAATGATAAGGAAAACAGAATAAACAAGATTAAAGCTGTAGCAGTGAAAGCTAAAAAAGAACTCGATACCAGCAAAAAACAGGTAAGGTATCCAACAAAAGTTTTCTGTTTCCATTTAAAAATAGTGCCAGTACATTATTCTCTTTACATAAGAGATATTTATTTTCATTTAGGTGCTACAGTTAACAGAAGAGATGGAGATTATAAAGTCTGAACGAGACAGATTATCTTCTTCTGTGAAAGACATTATGCAAGGTGCAGAAAGCTACAAGGTACATAAATAAAATTGTGGAATGGAAAATGACAAAATGTCAGCAAAAGTATGACCTATCTATATGTTCCCTTTTTGTGAAAATAATATTCAGAGTAGGTAACAGAAAACCATACATTTTACTTGCCGGAAAGTTCTCTTTAAAGTTTTCATTCTGCAAAGCATGTAATGCATTTATGCAAGTTGAAGGAAATTAGTAAATAATACTCTGGAGGTGGTTATGAATTTACTGAAAAGTAGAAACAACAGGTAGTAGCTGGGCTGAAGAGATATCTGATAGGATTGCTCCTATTGCTTTTTAATCTAGATAAATTATGTAATAGTGAAAATCAACTTCATGTTCCCTTTTTAATTATCCCGTGACCCCTTCTGTATGTGAAATAGAAAAAGTTCCTGCAGATTCCATTATGATATTTAATACAGGTAGTTTACTCTTCAAGATTCAGATCATTGTTGGAACCCACATCAGTTATCTCTCGGGTGATGGTGATTTGACTTCCCCCGCCCTCGCCGACACGTCATGAAATTTACACTTCTAATCATTGTCAGATAGCTGTTATTCACCGTCTGTACAGTGATTTTGAAAATCTTAATCTTATAATGGCTAGTTAATTTTTTTTATCTGTAGGTATATTTGTTAAATGAGTAAACATTTTCATTTGAGCAACGTGGAAGACTCACTGGGCATAAGGTTAATCACCACCTCAAGATGCTTCGTTCAGCTCAGTCAATTGAGCATATTTATATTGTTTCCATAAAAATCTTGTGATTTCAATTTTAACCTGAATTGTATTGAAGTTGATGATTGGGTTGCAAAGAGTAATACAAATGGTCATTTGTTCAGTTTTGTGTTGCTGATAAAGGCGCCTTGTCTATTTAAAAGAAGCAGCACTTGCAATTTTCCTATCCCTTTTTCATTTGTTTCCCCAATTTCCTCAATAACATTGGCTTCTCACTGAGCTATGGTCCCAATGTGGCAGTTAGCCTCTACTACTTCCCTATAGAGCCCTTAATTGTATCTACACCTTGAATGGCAGCTTATGTAAAGGCAGTAACTGCCAAGCAAATTCTGTCCTCATCCAACATCTACACATGCAAGTCCAATTAAATAGGAAATAAGGTTTTCTGATGAAGGGTCAAGGCCCGAAACGTCAGCTTTTGTGCTCCTGAGATGCTGCTGGGCCTGCTGTGTTCATCCAGCTCCACACTTTGTTATCTTGGATTCTCCAGCATCTGCAGTTCCCATTATCTCTGAAATGTATGCCTGTTTTTTTTAAACCCTGATTGTATTTGCTTTCCCACTTGAGGGCGCTGAGACATTCTTACCACAGTTCCAACTGGAAACCGCCTTCACTCTGCCTCATCTGTATGACTGAACAACTTAATGGCAAAGCTTATTATGCAATTAGTTGTATAAAATGGCAGACAAATTATTTTTAAAAAAAAGTTTATGGAACAGGCTAACTGTTTAACTTCTTCATTTAAGACCCTGTTTCTTTGCTTTAGAACCTTTTGCTGGAGTATGAGAAACAAGGAGAAAAACTAGATCTGGAAAAGATGCGAGCAAATAACTCTGAACGTCAGGTGGAGGAGCTTACACAACACTTGCATGCTTGTCTTCAACAGGTACCAAGCTATCTTCCTGTCCTGCTGTCGACTGAATAATAATGTTTCATCTATTCACAATGCATCTTCATTTATTTAAACTGCATTATTGTTACCTTTTAAGGAACTGCTGTGAAAATCTTGTAATAGGACCGTGTTGAGATTTGGTGTCAACGGCAATAGTGTGCATTTCAATAACCCTTTAACATAGACAACAATGAAAATTAAATCAGAGGGAGCATAGCAATATGAGTTAAGAAAGGTGTCCAAAAGCTTGTTTGACGTTTGAGATTTTATTTTATGTTTGTAACTATGTCCACTGTGACCGAGGAAGTTTTCGATGGGTTCTGGAAATTGAATCTTGGCAGGCCAATGTGGTGAGGAGGTTTGAAGAAATTAATTCTGTATATATTGAAAAGTTTGGGTTAGCGTTTCAGTGGCAGTCATGAAAGATAGCCTAAGTAATTTGAAGCTATTGTAAGGGCCATTCCTATGGATGGAGTGGAGGGATTCCACAAAGTGGTCACCCAGTCTCTGCCATTTCAGCCACCTCCAACACAATACCAACCCCAAACACGTTTCCCTCTTCTACTCTAAAGCTTCCGCAGGGACTATTCATTCTGAAACTTGCTGGTCCACCCCTAACATTCCATTGTTCCCTGTGGCACTTCGCATGCAATCACAGAAGATGTAACACTTGCCCATTCACCACCTCCTCCTTCATTGTCTCAGGCCCCAGTCACACCTTCCAGGTGTTGAAGCATTTCATTTGTACTTTTTTTTCAATCCAGTCTACTGTATTCACTGCTTGCAATACGTTTTCCAAAACAATGGCAAGGCCAAACACAGTCTGGGTGAACTCTTTGAGAAACACCTCCATTCTGTCCGAAGAAATACACGATAAACGTAGGACCTTGGGAAGCACCAGGGTTCCACTGGTCCCTTAAGGTAGCAGGTAAGACAGATAACACAGTTAAGAAGGCATCTGGGATACTTGGCTTTATTAGCTGAGGCATAAGGTTTAAGATCAAGGAGGTTATGTTGGAAGTGTATAAAAGGTTTGTTAGGCTACAGCTGGAGTATTGTGTGCAGTTCTGGAGCCCACACAATTGAGGGACGTGATTGCATTGGAGATAGTGCAGAGGAGATTTACCAGGATGTTGCCTATGCAAGTGCGTTTTAACTGTGTAAAAGGATTGGACAGACTGCGGTTTGGAGCAAAGGACCCTGAAGGGGGCACATGATTGAGATATATAACATTAGAAAGGGCATAGACCAGGTAGATAGGAAGAAACATTTTCCCCTTGGCAGAGGGGTCAGTGGGCAGGGAACATATATTTAAGGTATGAGGCAGAATGTTTGGAACGGATGTGAGGAAATTCTTTTTTTCATTTGAGGGAGGTTGGAATCTGGAACTGTGTCCGTAAGGGTGGTAGAAGCAGAAACCTTCAGCATTTTAAGAAGTATTTAGGTGTTCACCTGTGATGCTGAGCATACAAATCTATAGACCAAATGCCAGAAAATGGGATCAGAATTCTTAGGTGATAGAACCTGTGCCAGTCAGAAACAATGGTCTTTTTTCTGTGTTGCAGAGCTCAAAGTCCTTCAAAGGAAATCAACAAAATGGCTTTGGTTTTCTCAAATTTATAATTGTTCATGAATTAATTCAGATAAGTAACCTGACAACACCAAAACAGTCACTGGATCAAGACGTGTATGGGTATTTCAAGTTTGGTATTAATAGCAAAATGTAGATACCAAAAAAATCCCATTGGATGTATTTGCTCGAGGACAGTTGTGGTAAAAGAGGGGTGAGAAGGTGAAACTTTGGAATACTCAAATTGTTTGAGGGCATATGCCGACATGGAGATATGTTGATTCAAGTTGCAAGATGTGGGAACAAAACCTGAATGGCATTGCTGCAAGCTACATCATAGGAAAGAAAGACAATTGCAGAAGGGACAGAAATTACAGATCTGAGAGCAAATCAGATAAGACAAGAGAATACAGAAGTAATTTTTTTTTAAAGGTACAAAACTTAATGCACTGTATTTGAATGCACATAACATTCAAGACAAAACAGATAGCTAGATAAGTAGTACAAATTGACACAAATAAGTGCAGTCTGGATGTGAGTTTGCTCGCTGAGCTGGAAGGTTAGTTTTCAGACGTTTCGTCAGCATTCTAGGTAACATCATCAGTGAGCCTCCGACGAAGCGCTGGTGTTATGTCCCGCTTTCTATTTATCTGGTTAGGTTTCCTTGGGTTGGTGATGTCATTTCCTGTTCTTTTTCTCAGGGGATGGTAGATTGGCTCCAAGTTAATGTGTTTGTTGATGGAGTTCCGGTTGGAATGCCATGCTTCTAGGAATTCTCGTGCATGTCTCTGTTTGGCTTGTCCTAGGATGGATGTGTTGTCCCAGTCGAGGTGGTGTCCTTCCTTATCTGTATGTAAGGATACGAGTGATAGTGGGTCATGTCGTTTTGTGGCTAGTTGATGTTCATGTATCCTGGTGGCTAGCTTCCTGCCAGTTTGTCCAATGTAGTGTTTGTCTCTTGAGAGGATTAAATTACAACTTCCAGGATGCGGACAAGAAAGATTTCTTAGCAGCGTTAGAAGCAACACTGAAAGACAACAAACTCTCAGAAGAAACCCAGCAAACCATCAGACAGACAGTCGCACCAACATTAAGCAGGAAAAAGGAAGAAAACACACTCAATACACAAGAAAGGAAAGCTCTAAAAGGACTCAAAAAAGATAAAAACGTCGTTATCCTACCTGCAGACAAAGGACGCTTGACAGTCATCTTAAACCGAACAGACTACATTGAGAAAGCGAACGCACTGCTTGCAGATACCGACACTTACCAACAGGTGGCGATAGACCCGGCCCCACAACTAGAGAACCGAATCACAGCCTTACTCAAAAAAACTTCAAAAATCTGGAGAATTAAACAAGAGAGACTTCCAAAAAATGAAACCAGATGGATCCAACACACCACGCTTCTACGGACTACCAAAAATTCACAAACCAGGAGCCCCCCTCAGACCCATAGTCTCGCTACCTGGAACACCAACCTACAGATTAGCCAAGGAACTACACCAAAGACTAAAACACCTAGTAGAAGACTCCCACCACGCCATTCACTCCACCCAAGAATTCCTGAACACCATTAAAGACACCAAGATAGAAGAGGATGAACTAATGGTCTCCTTTGACGTAACAGCCCTGTTCACATCCATCAACATCAACCTGGCCAAAGAAACACTGACTACACTATTAGAAGAACCGAAGACACATACGCCAGACACCACCAACCTCATCAGCAAGGACAACATCATCAAGTTAGTGGACCTATACCTTACCACCCACTTCACTTTCAATAACAAAACCTACAGACAAACCAACGGTACACCCATGGGATCTCCAATATCAGGGTTCTTAGCAGAGGCAGTAATGCAGAGACTCGAACAAACAGCTCTGCCAATCATCCAATCCAAACTTTGGGTCCGCTATGTGGATGACACCTTTGTCATCACTAAACAAAACAAACTAGAGGAAACCTTCAAGACCATCAATAATACCCTTTACTGGCATAACATTCACAAAAGAGGAGGAAAACAACAACAAACTGCCATTCCTAGATGTCACCGTAGAGCGAACAGTCAATGGGGAACTTCAAACCAGCGTCTACAGGAAAACAACACATACGGACCAAATACTGAACTACAGGAGCAACCATCCCAACACCCACAAACGAAGCTGCATTAGAACATTATTCCAACGAGCCACCACACACTGCAGCACAGAGGAACTACGCAGAGCAGAGGAAAGTCACCTATACAGCGTATTCAAAAAGAATGGGTACCCTATGAACACAGTCCGCTGATTCCTCAGCAACAAACCCAAACAAACAGACAAAACGGGCTCAGAAACCATAACCACTCCCCCCTACATCAAAGACATTTCTGAAATGACTGCCAGACTACTCGGACCCCTTGGCATCAGGGTAGCCCACAAACCCACCAACACACTAAAACTACAGCTAATGAACTTAAAAGACCCTATACAGACAACAAATAAAACGAACGTCATCTACAAAATACCTTGCAAGAACTGTGACAAACACTACATTGGACAAACTGGCAGGAAGCTAGCCACCAGGATACATGAACATCAGCTAGCCACAAAACGACAGGACCCACTATCACTCGTATCCTTACATACAGATGAGGAAGGACACCACTTTGATTGGGACAACACATCCATCCCAGGACAAGCCAAACAGAGACATGCACGAGAATTCCTAGAAGCATGGCATTCCAACCGGAACTCCATCAACAAACACATTGACTTGGAACCAATCTACCATCCCCTGAGAAAAAGAACAGGAAATGACATCGCCAACCCAAGGAAACCTAACCAGATAAATAGAAAGCGGGACATAACACCAGCGCTTCGTCGGAGGCTCACTGATGATGTTACCTAGAATGGTGACGAAACGTCTGAAAACTAACCTTCCAGCTCAGCGAGCAAACTTACATCCAGAACCTCAACCTGAGCTACAAATCTTCTCAAAACTCAAGTGCAGTCTAGTGGCCATTTCTGAGATGTGGCTGTGGGATCATCTGGATTGGGATCTGAAGGGAATGTGACAGGAAGGATAGGAAACTAACAAAGGGTCTGGAAGAGTGGCTCTGTTCAGTTAAAGATAGGCCATCCCTCTGTATTATGCTAGCACTAAGTTCAGGAAACTGTGGTTAGAAGTATTCTGGTTAGATATGAAGAATTATTAACACAGGTTACTTGTAGAAGTTGTGTAGAGGCCCCTTAACAGTAAGCACGTTGTAGGACAAGTATCAAAGAAGGAATAATGGGAGCTAGTGAAAAGAGTACAGCGATTGCCATGTGGGATTTTAACCTAAATATAGACTGGAAAAATCAGTTGGGGGAGAAAGTTAATGAGATGAGGAATTCATGGATGTTTGCAGAGCAGTTTCTTAGGCCAGCATGTTTTCTCACCGATCAGAGAGCAGGCTGTACCAAACCTGGTTTTGACCAACGAGATTAATTACTGACCTCTATGAAAGAACCCCTGGGTAGCAGTGACCCAAATATGATTGAATTTTCTATACAATTTAAAGTAGAGAAACGTAGGCCCAAAGCTGCTACTTGAATTTAAACCAGGGCAGTTATGAGGGCATGAAAACAGACCTAGTGAAAGTGATCTGGCAATATAAGTAAAGGAATAGGTCTCTAGTGTTGTCGTGGCAAATATTTGAGGGGATATTCCAGGAAAGCACAGAATCAGTACATTCCAGTGTGTAAGAAAAATTATAGGTGGTGAACACACTACCCATGGTTAACTAAAAAAGGAAAAGATAGACTCAGAATCAAGCAAAATTATATAATTGCACGAAGTTGGGTGGCAGGTCAGAAGATACTATGGAAAATAGTGTGTGCAATTAGTAATGAAGGTTAAAGAGATATATGAATGGAACAATGCTTTGCCTCTGTCTTCACTAGAGAAGGTAAAAGTAATACCCTGGAAGTTGAAAGGGAGGGAGGAACTCCAGAAGTAATACACTCCGGGTAAATTTTGGAACTGCAACTTGACAGGTCCGTGGTCCTGGTGGATTTCATCCTACGAGCTTAAAAGAAGTAGCGAGTCAGCTAATTGATGCATTGGTTTTAATTTTCTAAAATTTATTATTTCAGGGGAGATTCCTTTAGATTGAAAAATAGCTAATGTAATTTTTTATTCAAAAAGTGAAGGAGGCATGAATCTGAAAACTACAGACTAGCTCCTGTCAAAGAGAAAATGTTAAAAGCAATTCTTAAAAATGTTATATCCAGGGATTTGGAAAAATTCAAGATAATTAGGCAGGCCCAACATGTTTAGTCGAAGGTAAATCATGTTAAATAAATTTATTTGGAGTTCTTTTGAAGAAGTAACTTGTGCTGACGGTAAAGGGTAGCCGGTTGATGTATTGTACTTAGATTTCCAGATGGCATTTGATAAAGTGCCATATCATTACAGAAAATAAAATTTCATGGTGTTGTGGCTGACACATTGGCATGGATAGAAAAATGGTTGGTTAACAGGAAACGGAGTAGGAGTAAATGGATCTTACAGACTGGCAGGTTGTCATGAATAGTGTACCATAAAGGTTGGTGTTGGGCCTCAACCGTTTACAGTTTGGATGAAGGGATTGGAGGTATGGCAATAAAATTTGTTGATAATGCAAAGATAAATAGGAAACTGAATTGTGAAGAGGATATAAGAAGCCTGCAAAGAGATATATATAGGGTAAGAGATTGAGCAAAGATCTGGAAAATGGAATATAATGTGGAAAATATGAAATTGTCCAATTTGACAGAAAGAATAAATAAGCTGCACATTATCTAAATGGTAAGAGGATGCAGAGAGATCTAGGTGTCCCAGTGCATGAATCATAGAAGGTTAGAATGCAGGTACAACAAGTAATCAGGAAAGCTAATACAGTGCAATGCTTTATTACACAGGAAATTGAATGCTAAGTAGAGAGGTTAAGCTTCAGTTAGACAGAAGGCAGATGGATTCTTGATTACTAAAGTGATGAAAGGCATATGCAGGAATGTAGATGTAGATAAAATCACATCAATCATGATTTTATTGAATGATGGATCAGTCTTGGAGGCAGAATTCATGGTCACCCGTGCCTGTTTTTGGAGAGAGGGGATGTAGGGCTACAGTGACATGATTGGAATTGCAAACGATCTCACTGTTAACTTTGCCTGTGATGGTCTCATTGTTATGGAAAGAGTAAATGTCACACTACAGGGATTGTAACTAGAAATCCTTGTAGCTATGAGCACATGTATGGTGGCAGTGATACATTCAGCGAAACAAAACAATTCAATGCTGTGGACTAGTAAACAAATCTTGACAAATGGAGATTTTAATAAGCTCATTTTTATAGATTTTCTGCTTTATATAATTGTTTCATGGTTTCGCTTCGAAGTAATCTTTTGGGACTTAATATTGTTCAGCATTTTAAAAACAGGTTCGCAGCTGTAAGTGTAGTATGTATAAATAGCAACATATTTGGGTCCATTCAAATTCCTTGTGGAAAAGGTGAAAGTTACTTTAAGTTCATTTTGATTCATTCAATCAGAAATTCTCAGTTTAAACTCTACCATCTCCAAATAACACACATCCAAAAAATGTCACTTCTCTCCATGAGACAGTGCAGTGATTTTTAACATTGCCCTGTACTCATGGAAAGAAAAGTGTTTTGTGTAACCTCAAAATGATTCCCATTTTAAGTGAATGTGCCATTTCATGTTACTCTTTACAGATGACTTGGAGTTGTTTCTTTCAAAATATGTATAAACAAACGTTGCAAAATGTTATCTCCTGAACTTGTGTAACCTTTAATTAATGTGTGAATAATAGCATGTTAAAATGTATTATATAATTCCACCTTAATATCAGGAATAGACTGCACAGCCTTTGCCTTTTCCAAGTTCTTTGTGTTTTATGCTGAAGAAGGCGGCAATCTGATTGTTGCTTAAACTTCATAGAGTGAAATGAAGGTTGAAAGTCAAGTCTTACTGTTGTTTGTAGATAAGTTTTATGTTTTTATTTTTGAGTAAATAGAAATAAGAATTATCAGCTTACTCTGCTACCTATGCAGATAAGATGGTTTCATGTCCTTTCAGGAAGGCTGAATTAAGGTGGACAAAGTGATCTTTCTGAAATGATCTTCTAAAGAGCTGGATTATGTGACCTCCAAACTTTAGGAAGGTGGGCAGTTCAGTGTTTTGTTTCTCTTGTGCATTGGTCAAAGGTTGTGCAGAGCCGCCTCCCTAAACCTGTGAGATAAGGCTTGTGCGGTGAAAAGGATCCCTTTTTTCTTCTTTAAAATCTGTGCATGCTTTGGTTGTGAGCATATGCCATGTAATTACAATTTCAAAAGGTTTAATGCTGCTTGGAAAACAGTAAGTCAAGCATCGGTCACAATAGTTAATTTCTTCCAATTTTTAATTTTAGGTTGCAATAATTTATAAATATTTGAAATGATGAGAGACAATGTTTTTCTAGGATTACAGCATTTTGCAGGAAAATATTGTCCATTATTAGGATTTTCAAGGCGACTTTGCCAAACAAAAAGTATCTTGCCATGCAACAAATTATCTTTCATCCTTGTCCAAACAATATCCTCTGTTGCTGCAAGAAATATCAGTAGATTGAGTAAACTAGATAAATGGTCTGGATGCTTTCGTACTACTTTGTGGGTAAGAGAAAGAAAACATTGTACAGCCTTTCTTGACTGATGTTTGAAACTACGTAACGCAACTCAAAATCATTCCAGATCAGAAAGATCACTGACGTAATTCAGCCCTTCCAAATGACCCATCACACTACCTTACCTGCATTCTTTGTAGAATATACAGATTTCTTTTTACATTTCTATTCATTTAAAACAAAAAGTCTAGACAAATTGAGTTTCTTTGCAATAGTAGCTGCATTAGATAGCATTAAAAGATTAAGTTGATTGATTTAAGACTTTGTTTAAGTTGATGTATAAAATGTTGCTTGAATTAGATATTTTGGCTGTTAAGTGGAAAAATAAGCTCCTGTAACTTTTCTGAATTAATCTATAGCAATATTTCTAATGTTTCCTATTCAGCACAAACAATTGGTTTCAGAGAAGGAAGATATGTTTGCTCATTTGGGAACTCTCCAGTCAAATGTAAAACAGCTGGAAGCAAAAGTTTTAGAATCTGAGAAAGCCAAGAATACTGTTGAAAAGGAGTTTGAGGCCTTAAAACTTTTCAAGGAGCAGGTTTCCAAGGTAATGGAGTCATGATGTAGACAGGTGCTGTGTTTTTAAACAAATTTTCTGAAATTTCTCATGTTTTCTCCAGTATTTACATTTTTTAAAAACTTACTTATGTATTAAAATATGTGACAGGTAGACAGGGTGGTTAAGAAGGCATTTAGCGCACTTGTCTTCTTTGCTCAGACCATTGACGACAGGAGTTGGGGCTCCATGTTGCAGTTGTACAGGACATTGGTGAGGCCACTTTTGGAGTACTGTGTACATTTCTCATCACCCTGCTATAGGAAAGACATTATTAACTTGAAGAGAGCTCAAAAGTTTTACCAGAATGTTGCTGGGATTGGAGGTTTGAGGTATAAAGAGAAACTGGATAGGCTGGGACTTTGTTCACTGGAGCTTAGGAGGTTGAGGAATGATCTTACTGAGGTTTATAAAATCACGAGGGGCACTATTGGAGGGGTGTTCAATACCAAAGGTTATAATTTTAAGGTGAAGAACAAAGATTTAAAGGGGACCTGAGGAGGAACTTTTACCACACAGTGTGTTTCGTATGTGGAATGAACTGCTGAAAGAAGTGATAGATGCAAGTACGGCATGGACGTGTTGGACTGTAAGTTCTGTTCTATGCTCCATGACTCTATCTACACTATATATGCAAACAGCTGAGCACCACATTTCAAGGGCAGTTAGCGATAGCAATACCAGCAAAACCCACATCCTGTGAATAAGTAAAGATTTAAACTGTACTCTTCAGGAGAATCATGTACTGTTGAAAGATGTTGAAGAACTGAAAAAGCAACTTCAAAATGAGAAACAACAGCTACAGCAGACAACACAGGAACTGGAACTTGTAAAAAAGGTAAGAAATTTCAAAAGGTACAAAATATATTGCTTTTGGTGGATAGATAAAACATCAATTATTTGGCCTTTGCTTAGCTGCAGTTGAATTACTGTGCTTAAGACACAGCTTTCTACATGTCTGGGCAAATGCATAGGTAGAGTTGCCACCCAAAACTTACAACTGGAAAAGTTAACAATAGTTATAAGGTATATACACCTGTGTGTAAATTGAGTCAAAATAACATATTTCCTTTCTCCATACTTGCTACCTGAGTGCCTCCAGTATTTTGTTTACATAGATTTACAGCATACAATTCTGTATTTTTCCTGTCATTACAACCAGAAGTGATAAATAGATGTAGAACAAACAATGATGGCCAAAGTGCATGCCTCCTAATCTCTACCATACAAGTCACCAATAAGTATGAGGCTGAGTGGTGAGCCAGGACTTGGACTGATGTGATTGTTAAAGAAATTTGATTTAAACCACAGGAGGTATGGCTTGATTGATGTTTGAAACTCTACCTACCAGACCTGCAACCATATCTAGTTTGCGTTTCCTCATAAAGGATGATCTTGAGAGATACTTGAAAGTAATCCAATTGCTAGCTACAACCAGTTTGCATCTGGTGAAATTTAAAGCCCTAGATCTTCCAGGCCACAAATTGCAATTGGTTAATGCCAACATGTATGCCATAGGGTATAATCAATATGGACAAACCCGAAACGTCAGCTTTTGTGCTCCTGAGATGCTGCTTGGCCTGCTGTGTTCATCCAGCTCCACACTTTGTTATCTTGGATTCTCCAGCATCTGCAGTTCCCATTATCTCTGAAAATAAATAGCGTTGTGTTTTTCATAGGTTTAAAAACTCTTAAACCAATATTACCAGTGTTATTGTGTGTATTGTGACCATTGCGTTGAAAGAAAAGTATCAGCAGCAAGGTGCTAAATAAATTTGTGTGGTAAACGGGGACCACTTTTCAATAAGAATGTGAACTTCTTTAGGAGGATTGTACTGAAGAGCAAACTGTCTACTCCTGCTCCACCATTCAATAAAATCACAACTGTTTTGATTATGGCCTCCGCTCCACTCTTATGCCTGCAGCCCATAATCCTGTGTCTGGCAAATATCATGCACTTCATGTCTAAAAGAGTTCTCACAGCCAATAAATCTCATTTTTTGAAAGACTTTTTTTTTAAAGTGGTCAGTTAAATTAGATAATTTAAGCTGAAAAGGAAGACTTGGAATTGTATAATCCTTTCCATTACCAAGAGGTGTAACACAGTTTTTGTCAGTCAAGTACTTTTGTAGTATAGTCACTGTTGTAGAGGAAATCTTTGTCAGTTTTCATTGAGTAAGCTCCCACTATAAGCAGGCAATCTATTTGTGATGTTGATCAAGGGTCAGAAATTGGACAAGTTATTGGACATAACTTCTTTGGTCCTCTTTGAAATACCTCCATAGGATCTTTTACGCCTATGTGAGAGGGCACATGGGGCCTTGATTTAATGTCTTATCTGAAAGTCAGCCCCACCAATAGTGCTCCCTCTGTACAGCACTGAAATGTCAGCCCTGGTATTTTATTTTGTGCTCACGTACTGAAATGAGACTTGAGTCCATAATCTTCTGACTTGGAGGCAGGAGTGCTACAAACTGAGACCTAATGTCTTTTTAATTTGACTTTTTTGGTGGTTTTGATTGACTGACATGTAATCTTAAGGCAATAAGTGACTCTTTCTCTTCAAATACTGTAATTGGATCTTTTTGGCTGCTCGAACAGATAAGTAGTGCATCATGCACAAAATAACACCTCTGGCAATATGGCACTCCCATAGGTTGCATTAAAATGTCCATCTAGATAATGCACTGAGACCTGTTAGTGGGCTTTTATTTCATACTTGTGCTAAAAATCCAGTTTTACATCACTATCAGTGCAACATGCTTTGTTTGAGATCTAAAAAGCCAATGTAGAAATGACATAGTTCAAATCAAATAGTTACTGTTCTGAATGTGGCACTAGGATGCTCAAAAAACTACGCTGATGGACATGGAGATTGCAGACTACGAACGTCTTGTGAAAGAACTGAACCAGAAAATTACTGATCGGGACAACCGGATTGTAGAAGTGATAGATGAAATGACATCATGCAAGCAGAAACTAGAAACAATGGATTGTGATATCAGTAAGTTCAGCAGTTTGAGTACTTGGGACACGTTTTGTGAATCAACAGGGAAGCAGCAAGAAATCTTGAATAGTAGCTACATTCCTACATTTTCTTTTGGTTTCCATTTGCAAAACATGGATATATACACCATAGCTGGATAGTAGAATACTTTTCTAGTCGTGGACGATTCCTAGATTGTGGTCGTCAATGAAGCGATTAGAATCACTTTGGTAAAGTCAGCTGTTCTACACCGTGATATCCTTAGCATCGTAGAATGGACCCAATTGATCTGTAATGCCCATGCTGACAACCTCTGAAAGAGCAGCTTAACTATTCCCATTTCCCTGTTTTTACTTCTATGACACTTCTCACTTCAGACAATTAAACAAATCAGATTTGAAAACCACATTTGAATCATCTCCAATAAAATATCAGGCAGTGTGTTCTGAATTTTAACCATTTACTACTATGCTAGAAGTTTTTCATGCTGCCTTTTGTTCTTTTGCCAGTCGTTCTAATTCATTGTATTTTTGTCCCACAATTTAAAACAGTTCACTTTATCTCTGTCCAGATTTTGAATGTCTCTATCAAGGCACATTTTAATCTGTTCTAAGGAGAACACCCCCACCTTCTTCAGTCTGTCCAAATAACTGACACCCATCATCCCAAGAGCCATTCTCATGAATCTTTTCTGTGCCCTGTCCATTGCCTTTGCATCTGATGTGCTCAGAATTAGACATAATACTTAAATTGAGGCTGGCCCATTAACCACAAGCCTTTATTTATTAAGCCCAGAATCCATGGGGAATTTGTAATTAGTTCCTCAAACTGCCCTGTCACCTTCCTTTTATTTTTGGACATCAAACTCTGAGATCCTCTGCTCCTGCACCCTCTTTAGAATTGTATGCTTTAGTTTATACTGCCTTTCCTCATTCATTTCGCTAAAATGTATCATTTTACAATTCTCATTTTTGAATTTTTTCTTCCATGTGTCTATCTATTTACCTGCCTGTCACTGTCCTTTCGAAGTCTAACGTGATCGCCCATGGAATTCACAAAATTTCTTAAGTTCTGTCATCTGCATAGCTTGAGATGGATGTGCAAAGACACAATTTTAATATCGTTAATATAGATCAAGAAAAGCATTGGGCCTTGAGGGAACCTAGCTTTTTCCCTTACTTCAGTACAAAGAGCCATTATCCATTACATTGTTTCCCTGCTTTGCATATCACTTTTGTCCATTAGCTAAAACTTGGGCACTTTTTCAAATGCGTTTTGGAAGCCCATGCTGACACATAGATGCAGCAAGCTATTAGGAAGACTAATTGAATGTTACCCTTTTATTTCAAAAGGATGAGAAAACACAAGTAGCTTCAGTTGTGTGGGAGCTTGGGTAGACCACATCTTCAGTAGTATGTGCATTTTTGATGTCCTTACCTAAAGAAAGACATTATTAGCATAGATGGAATGCATCAAAGGTTCATCAGATTGTTTTAGGGATTGTGGGATGAAAAAAATTTGGGCGAACCAGAATTGTAATCTTTGGTGATTTGAAAAATTAGAGCTGATCTCATTGAAACCTACAAAGCACTTAAGGCGTCAGACAGGATAGACTTTTGCAAAGTCTAGAATATTTTTCTATTTTAGAAGGATGCTAAGGTGCATTGTGTATATAATTTGATGATGGTTATGTTTATTTTGGAGATTCTCCTACTTGCAAATTATATTACTTAAGAATATAGCAAATACGTTGCATGTAGTTTACGTTCTGTATCAATCTTTTCCACAGATGTTGTAATATGTTCCCTGTTAGAGAAATAACCTGTTTATATGGTATTGTTACAGAATCTCTTCAACTAGCATTGGAAGAATACAAAGAGAAAAATACCAAGATGAAACAAATCCTAGTGAAAACTAAGAAGGAACTTACAGATTCAAAGAGAGCTGTGAGTAACATGAATAAGTCCAAAATTATCTTACTCAAAATATATTTGCAGTGATTACAAATATTTAATGTTATAAAAATATATACATAATTGAGTACAATGTGTGAATGGCATATTTGTTTCCTGTCAGTCACAGTTCAGGAAACAACTCCTACCTCTGTAATGAGGCCTAACTATGACAAAATGTCTGCTGAAATTTAGAATGTCTACAGTTCCAAGTAGATTCTTTCTTAAATATTGATGGTGGTTGTTCTTGTTGTTTAAATCGGGTGTTTGAAAGAAATCAACACCAGCCTTGCAGAAGAGGGGGGAAAGGTAACAGATAAGCAAAGGCGAATTCAAACAATCTCCAGAAAAAACACTGAAAAGAAGTAAACAAAAAAAAGGCAATAATCAAATGTTTTGCATGTTCAATTAAACCATAATTCCAAAATACTAGAATATGTTCAAGTTGTCCACTTATTCTGCGTCAGCAGTTTTCCTTTGTGTAAAAAATCCACTGAATTTTTGCAATCAATAAAATAATGCCAAATATTATGCAAAAATTCATTAGGTACTTAGTACTTGAAATGTAATTTTATCTCCTAACCTTTACCTTAACCTTTTGCAGGCAGCAATAGAATTGACTTGATATTATGATGTTTTCAGGAAGGAGAGCAATTAGCTGCCCAAGCTTCTATTAAGGGAGAACTCGAAGCAAACCAGCAGCAAGTGGAAAATTACAAGGTACCTTTAATTTGTGATTTTCAGTTAAATTGTTTGAAATGCATTCTTTGGAAAAAATGTTTGTGATGAATAGTAACTAGTTTGACCTTGTTTATCAACTGTTTGTATAATGAAATTGTTGATCTATTTCAGATCTCGTCAAGAACTCAGGAAATGTGAATAACTTTGAACTGCTGTGCACTGAGATTTGTACAGTTCATTTTGTTAGTGTTAGATATTAAGGCCATTCCTTGTTTTTAATTTTTTTAAAATTAGACAGCACCAAACGAATAATCAAGAGAATTGCCATGTTATAACAGAACTGTTATGGCTAAAAGCCTTGAAGAAGAATAAAATAAAACACCTATCTAGATGTGTGATAAAGGAAATTGGCATGGAATTATGGGAAGAAGCCTTGCCCAGCAGTTAAATTGGCATTCATAAAGAAGTCTTGCTGACAGTTTTTTTGGATACCTTGTCCTTAAATTGTAACAAATGCTTTACTACCGTGCAATACATGCTATTACTTTACAAGGCACATAACAGAAGTTGGATATAATTTGAACTGGATTAAAAATTGGCTAAAGAAAGCAAAAGGTGATTGTGCATAGAACTACTTTTTTTTGGTTCATTCATAGGATGTGGGTGTCACTGGCTGGTCCCCAACATTTATTGTGCAATTCTAGTTGCCCTTGAGGTCATGGTGAGCTGCCGCCTTGAACCGTTGTGGTCCATTGCTAATAGAATTTACCCATAGTGGCTATGAGGCGTAGGGTGGATGTTTCAGGATCTTGTCTTTGTGATGCTGAAGGAACAGCGATTTATTTCCAAGTTGGAGGGGAGTATGCAGATGACCGTGTTCTCATGTATCTGCTGCTCAACTGGCCGAAATGGAAATGGTTGCAGGTAGGAAGGTGCTATCTAGAAAGCCTTGGTGAATTTCAATAGTGTATTTTGTAGGTGGTACACACTGCTGCTACCGAGCATCAGGGCTGGAGGCAGTGAACATTTGTGGATGTGTTGTGTCAAGTGAGCTGCTTTGTCCTGGATGGTGTCACTATCTTAATTTTGTGCCTTGCAAGTGGTGAACAGGCTTTGGAGAGCCAGGAGGTGAGTTAGTCACTGCAAGCTTCCAAGCATCTGACATGTCCTTTGCTACAGTATTTTTATGACTAGTCCAGTCCATTTTCTGACCAGTGATAACCACCTGGATGCTGATGGTGGGAATTCAGCAATGATAATACCATTTACTATCCCAGGTTGATGATTAGATTCTGTCTTGTTGGAGATCTCTTTGCCTGGCTTTTGTGGTCCAAGTGTTATATAGAAGAAATAGCATTTTGTTTTCTTTGAGGAAACACTGGGTTAAAATCTAGCTGATAATGAGAAATCATCCAGAACATGATGGTATTTTGTCATTATTCAATGTGATTTGATCTGAATTCCAAAACCCATACAGGAGTAGAGATCCATTATTTTAACCAACCAATCATTACTGCAGTATTTTCTCCTTCATGTTTGTACAGATTTTGTTAATTGCCATTCCTGCATTGGCCAACTGTGTCAGCATGCTGTTCATGAGTACAACAAAGTAGTGGCTACTTAAAACTGGGTAGGATGATGAGAGATGCTTTAGAGTTTTTAATGGGTAGCTGATGGGCTCCTCACCATATCTCTGAAAACTTTACAACCTGTCTGTGCATTCAGGAGGCAAGGTTTCTTTGTGGAGTGAAATGCCAAGTGCAGTGTTCTTACAAGGACCAGTCTGAAAGATCTTGGTGATCCCCAATCCGACTTTGAGCCTCCTGGATGGTTACAGGTCTGGGGCCTCCTGCAGTTCTAGCAGTGACCACTGCTCATGTGACAGTAATAGGAAGAACTACCGGCTCTCTGACACATCCAATGTTGAAGGGTCTGAAGCCATCATTGCAAGCAGTCATAAAATATGGTCATAGCTTTGAATGTTAGCAGAGGTAGTGTTATAATTCCCACTCTGGGCAGTGGGCCAGGACATAACCACTGCTAAAATCCAGGTTTTGTGTTCAAATCATAAATGGGTCAATTGAGTGTTTAAATTCAATTTATAAAGAATGAAAAGTTATAAATAGAAAGTAGTATCAGTAAAATTAGCTACGAGACTGTTAGATTGATTCTTTTCAGAATGTTCAGAGGGGAAGTAACAAAATCGCCACTTAGTGTTGTTGATTAAACAGTTGTTTAAATATAGCAAAATTTTAAGTGGGAGATCAGCTAGGAATGCTTTGAAATAGTCGGACCTGGACGTAACAAATGTATTAGCAGCGTTACAGCAGTAGGTGAGCTGAGACTGGGGACAAAGGTGATATTATGGAAGTGGAAATATGTGGCCTCAGTGATGACAGGATTGAGGTTGTCTGAATATCTCTGGATCAAATGTGATAGTCTATTCACAAGATTCGGTGTCTTAATTGCTGATTGTTGACCTGAGAGTGGGATGGTGTCAACAATTAGGGAACAGAGTTTAGAGCAGGAGTGAAAACGGTGATTTTAATCTGTTGAATATTTGGCAGAAATGTTTGCTCAACCAGTGTTGGATATTGAATGAGCAGTCAAATAATTTAGCAACAGTGAAGGAGTGAAAGAGATGATGTTGAGATTGTGTTGGGCATCTGCATAGATGAAAATCAAAGCTGTACCTTCAGATATTGCCATCAAGAAGCAGCAGCTAGTTGATAAACAGGAAGGAGCCAAAAATAGATCATCTTTGGTGGGGTAAAGTCAGGGGAACAGTGCAGGAGCAAGAAGAGAAAATTGTAACTAATTCCTTTGCTAAGGTTTGTTAAGTAAAAATGGAGCCAGGTGAGAGCAGGTCCACTCAGTTGATGATAGTACATGGAATAGTGTAGTGTAGGTTAGATGGGCTTCTGATTGGTATGACAGGTCGGCACAACGTCGAAGGCCGAATGGCCTGTACTGTGCTGTAATGTTTTATGTTCTATAGTGAAGAACCTTTGCAGGAGGATGGTGTGGTCAACTGTATCAAAAGCTATAGACAGATGAAGAACAAACAGGAGGGAGAGTTTACCTTTGTATTGGATTTCATTGTAACTTTAATGAGAGTTGTTTCAGTATTGTGGCAAGGATGAAAACCTGATTATATAGATTAATACATGGAGTTGCTGGAAAGATGGATTAGATGTGGAAGGCACTTGAGTATTTTGGACAGCAATATGACTTTGGAATTGGGATAGGAGTTTGCAAACTTTTTTTTAAATCAGAAAACCTGTCATTGCCCAGATTGACCAGCATATGAATTCATTCTCCAACATGGAATCAACTCTCACATAACAATACAACCGATTCTTAACTGTTCTGTATGGGATAGCAAAGTGTGGGGCTGGATGAACACAGCAGGCCAAGCAGCATCTTAGGAGCACAAAAGTTGACATTTCAGGCCGAGACCCTTCATCAGAAAATCTGATGAAGGGTCTAGGCCTGAAACGTTAGCTTTTGTGCTCTTGAGATGCTGCTTGGTCTGCTGTGTTCATCCAGCTCCATGCTTTGTTATCTTGGATTCTCCAGCATCTGCAGTACCCATTATCTCTGTTCTGTATGGGAGCCATGCAAACCAATGTATTGTAGCTAATCAAGAAGTGCAACACTCTGAGGGAAACCAGGAATGGAAAATAAATACTGCTTCACCAATAAGGTCTTGTAACAAGGGAATTACCATGCAAGTGGCGTTTCAACAAAATACAGTATACTTCCATCCATTATCTATGGTTGTGCAGTCTTAGTAGGCATCGCTAAATAGGAGTGAAAATTCTTCATCATTTTACTCTTTTCCCATACTCCAGAAGATACCAGCAAACTTCTCACTTTCCTGGGATTGATTCTGTAAAGTCAGTCCAACAATAAAACTCTAATCTTTATGATAATGTAATTCTTTCCAAAACCCATTAAAATTGTTCATCTGTGTGCTTGTAATTCAAAATACCAAAGCAGCAGTGGTATTAAAATATAAAGGTGGATTTTTGGAGAATGTATAATTGAGAAATTATTATTAAATGTTGCAGATTCAGGTGGCAGAGTTAATTGCTGAAAACCACAAACTTCAGGGACAGTTGCGCCAGACAAATGAGCAGAATCATCGGACAGTGAATGCATTTACACAGAAGATGGCAGCTCTTCAGGAAGAGTGTAATGTTGCAAAGGTATAAGTCTGAAGTGTGTCTGAGATACACTCAACAGATTAAAAACACAATCTTTTGTTGAATTGTAGAATAAATTTAGACGTTTCTATGCAGAAATCAGGTGACTACAATTTTGATTTGAAAAACAAATGCAGTTTATTTTCTGCCTGTGGCATGCATAATCAGTAACCATAGCCATTGGTACTTTCTCAGCCTCTCATTTGCCTGTAGTTACTATGGAAGATTGATGCAAAATCTAAACTGTAAAGGTCAGTTGATTTTCATTAATTTTTAAGCACCATAGCTGTCAAACTTTCTGAAAGTAATGTGCTGAAATTTTCAAGATGGTTACTGAGAATTGGGAAAAAGACAATTTATGAAAAGGTGTAAATATTTTTAGGAAAAATTAATCAATGAATAGGGAACAATTCTTGTTAAAGACACTGTCCTGGGTTTTCGCCATGACAGAAGGTTTTCCATAAACATGAAAATACCAAAAATGCCCACAAATCCAGGTTTCACCTTGCATATTTCATTTCTGATTTTCATGGAGACCAGTTTGTAGGTGTCCCAGGCTTCTCTCGTGTGGTTCCTGAGACTGTTGTCAATTTAGATGACCAACTGTCCCTATCTAAATAGGGATCATATATTCCCGATAACTGGAGCCCCAGAGAAGACCAGATCATTTCTTGGTAGGGCCGGACTTGAAGACACTATGCCAAATGCATGGGGTGGGAGTTACCTTTGGTATTCTGTGGGATTGCGAAAAGTAGGCAGCAATGTGCACAAACCCACGAAGGCTGTTAAAACTACCAAAATAACTGTCAAGCTGTCAAAGTTATCAAACAACTTAGAACACAAATGTTTATATTGATAAGAGAGTGAAAGTTCTTTAACTAAAACCAATGTATTCAATGATTTTGTTCTTTAAATTCATGCTTTATTATATCATCATGTCTTCAATAGATGCACTACTTTATCTACTGTCAGAATGACTCCTGATGTTACGCCATGTTGAGTACTTCGTTCATTGACATGGAGAGGGTGCAGCAAAGGGTGATGGGTAGAGGGGTATGAATCCCTACCAAGTAGGGTTGTTATGGGGTAAAGGTTAACATAAAGGGTTAGGGTGGTGGGTGGAAGTTTTATAGAGAGTATGAAAGGCCATGTAAGTCACCAAAATTTAATTAATCTTTATCAGAAGATAAAGACAAAAGGATTATATCTGATGCACTCTTAAAATTACTGTTGGTATACTTCCACCGGAGTGATTTCATGTTGCTTTTACAGGCTGAACAGGCTGCAACTACTGTGGATTTTGAAAGTTACAAAGTTCGTGTACATAATGTCCTAAAACAACAGAAGAGCCGATCAGTTGCTCAGAATGAACATGAGTTGACCCAGGAAGAAAAGTGAGTTAGACTTTGAGAAAATGTCCCTCAGTATAACATCTCCTACTGCTATATTTTTGTGACTTTTAAAATTTACTCTTCAAGTTTTCTTATGATTTCACACTTATTTAAAATTAATGGTTTATAGGAGGATCAGAAAACTATCAAGCACTGTGTTCAGTTTATGGCTTAACTAGGTAAACAAATTAATATATTTTCAATCAGGGTAAACAGTAACAAGATATCAACTGGATCCTTACGCAGGAATTGTTCTCCTATGGATGGTGATGAGACCTGTTTCTTACATCTCCTATATCTTGTGGGAATTTCTGGATACTTGACAGATTTCTGGGCTGAGGGTGAGGAGTCAAGTACATCCAAAGTGTCTGTATCATTTGAGCTGTAATCATTGTGGACATTGGAAAGGATGTGGATTTCCTGGATCATATATTCCAAGAGTAGGTCACCCCATAGTTATCAATGTTCAGGGTAGTAGATGGGTGGCTATCTGAAAAGTAAGAAGAGGCCAGAAGTGCAGATATGTTTACATATGTGCTGCTGTCAAACCAGTTCTCAGCTTTGGAGATGTCGGAGACAACACTGTGAAGGATGTCGTCCTAATTCTAATAGCACTGTTAAAGAAATACACAGGAGGGAACAGGAAAGTGTAGAAAAGTCGTATTTCATTGACAGGCAGGCATTTGTGCAGCAACTGTCATGACTCTCAAAGTTGTCTAGTCTCTATGATGCCAAAATAAAGGACGTCATGAAGTGGGTACAGCGTATTCTACAAAGGGAGAAGGGAGTGTTTCAGAAATTGTGATAACATTGGTACCCATGGTATAGAAAAAACAAGTGTCAAGACTCCACAACCAGTACATCAGATCTAAGCTCTGCTGTCCTGCCAGTTGTGAGTCGAGGTGGGCAATTAATCAATTCAAATGCCCTCATTATGCATAATGGGGGAGCGCACAGATTGGTGCAAAAGAAAAGGCTTAATATTTGCAGACACCAGCCAGAAAATGCCAAGCTGATGATCCATCTAAGCCTTCTAATGTGTTCCCAGCTTCACAGATGCCTGCCTACAGTCAGTTTGATTCATTTGATATCCTATCAAGAAATGGCTTAAAACTCTGGATATTGCATAAGCTGTGATTTCTGATAACATTCTGGCAATTATACTAAAAACTTTTGGTTCAGAACTAGCTGAGCTCTGAGCCAAGTTGTTACAGTATGATCAACACTGGCCTCTATCTGACAATGTAGAAAAATTTCTGAGTATCTGTCTTCAAAAAGCAGGACAAATCCAATGTAGCCAGTTAACGCTCACCAGTTTTTACACAGTTATCAGCCAAGTGATAGAAGGTTATTGTGCTATAAAACGTACTTGCTCTGAAATAATCTGTTCATTAATGCTCACTTCGGGTTCCAATAGGGCCACTCAGCTCCACACCTCTTTAAGCCTTAGTCAATACATGCACAGCAGAGTTGAAGTTGAAAGGAGAATCAAGCGAGACTGCCCTTGACATCAAGACTGTAAGCAAAGCTGGGTTGATAAGAATAAGTGGGGGGGGGGAAATCTCTGCTATAACAAGGTGTAGAGCTGGATGAACACAGCAGGCCAAGCAGCATCAGATGAGCAGGAAAGCTGACGTTTTGGGCCTAGACCCTTCTTCAGAAATGGTGGAGGGGAAGGGGGTTCTGAAATAAATCGGGAGAGAGGGGGAGGCGGATCGAAGATGGATAGAGGAGAAGGTAGGTGGAGAGGAGACAGACGGTCAAAGAGGTGGGGTTGAAGCCAGTAAAGGTGAATGTAGGTGGGGGGGATAGGGAGGAGATGGGTCAGTCCAGGGAGGATGAACAGGTCAAGGGGGTGGGATCAGGTTACTAGGTAGGAGATGCAGGTGGGGCTTGAGGTGGGAGGAGGGACTAGGTGGGAGGAAGGACAGATTAGGGAGGCGGGGACGAGCTGGGCTGGTTTTGGGATGCGGTCGGGGGAGGGGAGATTTTTGAAGCTTGTGAAGTCCACATTGATATCATTGGACTGCAGGGTTCCCAAGCAGAATATGAGTTGCTATTCCCGCAACCTTCGTGTAGCGTCATTGTGGCACTGCAGGAGGCCCATGGACATGTCGTCTGAGGAATGGGAGGCGGAGTTGAAATGGTTCATGACTGGGAGGTGCAGTAGTTTAGTGCAAAGCAAGCATGGGTGTTCCGCAAAGCAGTCCTCAAGCCTCTACTTGCTTTCCCCGGTGTAGACTAGGCCACATCGGGAACGGCGGATGCAGTATACCACGTTGGCAGATGTGAAGGTGAACATCTGCTTGATGTGGAAAGTCTGCTTGGGGCCTGGTAGGAGGGTGAGGGGGGAGGTGTAGGGGCAGGTGTAGCACGTGCTTCGGTTGCAGGCAAAAGTGCCGGCTGGAGGGGAGTGTGGAGCGGACAAGGGAGTCTCAGAGAGAGTAGTCCCTCCATAAACCAGATAAGGGTGGGGAGGAAAAATGTCTTTGGTGGGGTCGGATTGCAGATGGTGGAAGTGCCGGAGGATGATGCATTGGATCCGGAGATTGGTGGGGTGGTACATGAGAACGAGGGGGATTCTCTTTTGGTTGTTATTGCTGGGAGAGGGTGTAAGGGATAAGTGCAGGAAATGCGGGAGACACTGTCGAGGGTGTTCTCAAACATTGAGGGGGAGAAGTTGCAGTCCATGAAAAACGAGGACATTTCAGATGTTTGGGAGTGGAATGCCTCATCCTGGGAGTAGATGCAGTGGAAGCGAAGGAATTTGGAATAGGGGATGGCACTTTTGCAGGAAAGTGGGTCGGAGAAGGTGTATTCTAGGTAGCTTTGGGAGTTGGTGGGCTTGAAATGGATTTTGGTTTCGAGGTGTTTGCCAGAGATGGAGACAGGGAGGTCCAGGAAGGAGGGAGAGAACTCTTTGGATTCAAACCTAGTACAAAGGAAGATGGTGTGATTATTGGAAGATCAGTGATCTCAGCTCCAGGATATGACTGCAGGAGTTCTTCAGGATTGTGTCCTAAATGAAGTTATCTTTGCCACTTCTCACCTTTGGATAATGTTCTCTGCTGTTGGCCATACATTTAACACCATTTGTGAACCCTCAGATCTTGGAGTCATCAGTATCCAAATGTCCTGGACAATATTCAGACAAGGCTTAAAAATGGCCAATGATATTTGTGCCACTGTCATGTCAGACATTCAAGTGAAGATCTGATTATTGTCCATCAGTGGCATAGCCATCGCAGTATGCTCTTCTACCAACATCCTGGAGTTACCATCAACACAAAGTTGAACTTGACCAACATTTTTAAAAATACTGTGGATATAAGAACAGGTTAGACGCTGCATTTTGTGGCTAGTAACTGATCACCTGACTCCGCAAAGCTTGCCCATAATATGCAAGGCACCAGCAAAATGTGTGATGGAATACTCTCCACATCTTTTGAATGTGTGCATCCAACAACACTCAAGACATTTGATGCCATTCAGAGAAAGTGTTCTGCTTGTTTGCTAACCTGTTCAGCCCCATTAACATTTACTACCTGCAGCACCAATGCAGGGTTTTAGTTAGCAGCAGTGTACATCACCTCCAATATTGACTGCACTAACTCCCCAACACTCCTTTGTCAGTACCTTTCAAATCCGCAACCCCTATCACCTTGAAGGGCATGGGCAGCAAATACATAGGAACACTACCATCTATGAGTGTCGCTGATCCCAGACCATCCTGACTTGGAACTACGTTACTGTTCTGTTAGAATGGCCGTGTCAAGATCAGGAGTTCCCTGCATAATTAACAGGGTTTATCTACAATACATGCACTTCAGCAACTCAAGAGTCTACTTGCTTCACTGCTTTTTACAGGATGATAAGGTATAGACAAGAAACTCTGCAACACCCACATCTTGCAGATTAATTTTTTAACAATTGACAAATGTGGTGAAGTAAGTGGAATGTTGAGGTACATAGCAGAATTATTTTAAGTCAGTTGAAGATTATGCTGAAACAACAATGTCAAACTATATTTATAATATATTTTGAATGTTGAATTTGCTGCATCAACAAAGTGTATTGGGATTGGTCCACTGAAAGGGCAACAAAGAATAACTCCAATTTTCAAGGGAAAAATTGAAACAAGTGTGTTAAATAGTATGGTGACAAAGGGTACAGTGTATGTAGGAGGAGTATCAAGGTAAACATCGAAGTTGGACGTCAATTTTCTTTGATGCAGTATTCTAACTAGTAATATCAAAGAAGATAAACATAATTAAAGTAATTTTTAAATTATTTTTAAATGGTCGAAAAGTGAAAACCATTTGGAATAATACGTTCATTTTCGAGGCAAATGATAAAAATAACTTCTTATAGATAATATGGAACAACAGTTTGTTTTGTTGAACATGCTATTGGATTCGGAAGTTAGAGACATTTAAAATTCAGTTGATTTCATTTAGATGAGTTTAAAGTATTCAAAGGCTGAGTTGTAATGGGCTCAACCTTGACTGGTTTGTGCTTGTTGGGGAGTGAACCTCCTGGTACCTGTTTTTCTGTAGTTGATGTGTTGACATTTTGCAGCAGCCCCACAACAATCACTAATTAAATAAAAATAGATCTCTAATTCATTCCCCTTCTGTGAAATTACATTGTGTACACCATAGGGTTGTTTGGTCGTTAGTATCTACCAATGTGCTTAAAAGCAACAGTTGTGCTGCATGAATGTATACATTTTGTCATTTTAGAGAACAACTTCAAAAGGTGGTTGATCAGCTGAAGGCCAAGTTACAGGAAACTCATTGCAATTTACAAGTCAATGCGGGTGAGTTACAGGCTCTACAGTTGGAGCATGACCTGCTGCTGGAAAGGCATAACAAGATTCTCCAAGAAACTGTGTCCAAGGAGGCTGAGTTTCGAGAAAAGTATGTAGTTTTCGGTTTTTCAAGCACTTCAAACTGACAGAAGATGGCCTTAATTGGTTCTAAGTGCTATTAATCATTTTCTTAAAAACAATCTCTTGATGAATTAATTTGACTAACTTGAAGTTTATGCTGTAACATTTGTACTGTTACCAAATGATATTACAAATATCTAATTTTCTATTGTGATATTGCATGTTTTCTACACCCTATAAACAAGACGTTTCCTATTAGCATCATCCAGAGCAGAAATTCTGACAACATCCATTCTTTAACCTGTAAAATAAATTGATGTTTTTGCACATTTGATGAGAGATGAATGTTATATATCTGATAAATCTGGAGTTGCAGCATGGTAATCGTTATACAACTTAGGTACAGCAAGAGATAGTTTTAAACACTGAGATGCTGGTACTCAAGATTTTTAAGATGTTGATTAAAGTCTCTTTGTAAATAAAAATATTTTTCACAAACCAGTCAAGTTCACATAACGTGCAAACTTGATGTAAATAATTCAAGGTATGCTGTCAATTTTGTGGTTCACAAAGCAAACATTAAACGTTCAGAAACAAAAACAGAAATTGCTGGAAAATCTCAGCCAGTCTGGTTGCATGTAAGGAGAGAAATCAGAGTGTGATCCAAATCTCTGTTTTTGTTTCGGATTCCAGTATCTACAGTTCTTTCAGATTTTTATTAAATGTTCAGAATTGCTTCATGAAACTAATTTTCAACAATTTTTTGACTTTGCCCATTCTATTCCACTGAAATTAAAATTCTAATAATCTTTGCATTTGAATAGCCTGCTATTATTTGAAACACAATGGGCCATTTAATGATTTATATCTCTCAAAACCTCAACAATGTCTATTAGGTACATCAGAAAATGACCAAGTAATTGTGTTACAGAAATATAATTTGAAAAATGAGATCTCACTGAGCAATTCATAAGTATTGTCAATGTTTACATTTAAGTGTACACATATGTAGAATGATTTCTGTTTGAGGCTAGTTGGTTCATTTTAATCCAGTTCATAAATTGTGATGCTTCATTAACTTTTTACCCTTTTTATGCTGTTTGACTAATGTAATATCTACTCACACAACAAATGACATTACTAAACTCCAGCTTTACAACCATATGACATATGGAATAAGAGCAGAAGTAGATTATCCAGCCGTTCATGCTTGCTCTGCCTTTCTTTAAGGTAGCAACTGAAGTGTGTGTTTCAAATTCCATATAAGTTTTTTTTGATTCCCTTCATAACAAAAATATCTACATCTCTTGACTCTGTCCCCACCATCTTTGAAGCAGAAGTTCCAAACACTGACAGAAATGAAGTTTCCTCATCTCTGTTTTAAAAGGTGACCCTAATTTTAAATCCGTGTCCTGAGTTCTGGCCTCACCCACATGAAGCAACATTGTTTTCAATACCTTTCAAATTTTTGTACTCCTATCAAGTCACCCCTTACTCTTCTAAATGCAACTGGAAACAAACCCAGCCTGTCCCATGTGTCCTCATGACAGAGCCCACTCGTTGTAGGTATAAATCAAGTAAACCTCCTCTGAACCGCCTCTAATGCATTTCACATCCTTCATAAAATAAGGAGACCAAACTCCATTCATTTATCGCCAATGCCTTATATAACAGGCACAACATCCTCACTTTTACTGAGCTGTTGCAGGTATGATGGGCTGATGGATGATGCACCATAACTTCTATGATATGTGATATTGGTAAATCCAGGTTTGTTGAAATCCTCAGTTCAATGTAGTATTTCAAAACTGAACAATTTAATAAAGACAGAAAACTGAGGGCATTGCCAGTGACGTATATCTCCTAAAACCAGCTATGGAAGAAAGTGAGCATAAGATAGCATAGTAATCTCTTATCTATTCACTAAATGTATGGGGGAGTCTAGCATGAAATGTTATAAGGAAGATTTAGGTAATGTTTCACAATTGTACTGAGATGAAGTTATATTTTTAAACACTGCAGACTTTGTTGCGTACAGTCTGAAAATGCCTTGCTGAAATCAGAGCATGCTCAGACTGTCAGCCAGATGACTACCCAGAATGAAGCAGCACAAGAAAGCTTCCGTGAGCAAATCCGGAACCTGCAGGAAGATCACAAAAAGACTGTTGAAGTGTTACAGAAGCAATTAACTAAAATGGAGACACAGATCTTCCAGCTTCAAACTGAAAGCATTTCTGCAAGTAAGTAAATCTGTAGAATAACTGTCTGTAAGTGTGAGATTACATAATTATAACAGGTATTATAAAGTGGACGTTGACCTCGCTCTGAGAACTGAAACTGGAACACCCAAAGAGGAACACCTCTCCCTGTAATCTGCAAAATGAGTGTGAAAAGTGGTGTAACCTACTTTTCAGCAATTTCTAGTGGTTAAATAAAACATATCCCTAACAGTCACTTTACAATCAACATGTAACAATTTATTTATCCAACTCTAGCACTGAACTATTAACAAACTGAATAAGCCCCTTCTAACAACTAATATTTCCAAATAAAACAAAATTCTAATGGTGAGCTATAGTTAGAAAAGAACTTACTTTGAAAAACATTGAATTTTGTCTCTCAATTACAACCATGTTACATGTCTTTTGGAACGCGCTGTTCCTTCTCCGTCGAATGTTCTTTCCGGACCACCTTTTCCATCAATTCTTCTGTCAGGAACGTTAACTAGTTGTGCAGTAAGACCCAGAGGAAACTCAGAGAGCCAGTGATTCTCTCTTGAGAGCTGTTAACTTTGGCAGATGGCCATTAGCTCTCCTGTCTTTATCCAACTGCCCTTTTATACCTTGATGACATATTAATTTCCTACAATAGGATTGGTCCTATGTTGTCAAAACCATCAGATTTAAATTTTATTGGTTTTTGGTATCTAAATGCATGGTTCAAATTGATTGGCTAAATTCAAAAACTTGTCTTGGTAACAAAACAAAACTGCTGCTTGGCCTCCTAACTGTATGGCCTCTCGATACAAATGTTTCCTTTCGGGTGCTGTCTGTACTTGCAAACTTTCAAGCTGCTGCTCACAGATATCCATTTAAATCTCGAAGCATGGAAAATGCACATCATTTATTGAAGGGACCATGCAGCACCCTCCCCTCCCCCTGCCCAAGCGTTTTACAAGCACTAAATTCTAATTTCCTGACTCCCAATCCACAGCCACTATTAACCAACTTTGCAACTTCTTGTGGCATAGTGATAAGGTTCCCCTCTCTCTCTGGGCTAGAATATCCAAGTCGACTAGCCCTAAAGGTGTAACGTCACATATCCAAACAGGTTGATCAAAATGACAATAATTTTAGATATATTTAGATACCATACCCTGATTTAAAGAAGACCAACTTCTTGTTATTTAAAAATGGTTCTGATATAAGAAATGCTTTATATTCTTATTATCTGTAATTTATAAAGCACACTACAGATTTGTTATACAAGTTGTTAAAATGTTGTTAAATGTTGCAAATTAGATACAAACTGAAAATGCTGGAGACACTGAACAGATCTGGCAATATCTACGGAGAGAGAAGCAAAGTTAATGTTTCAAGTCCAGTATGACTTCAGAACAGTTCTGTGGTTCTGGCAAAGAATCATATTGGACTTTATGTTAAGTTGGTTTCTCTGTACACAAATGCTGCCAAACTTGCTGAATTCCTGCAGCCCTGTTTCTTTCAGAATCTAACATCTGCAGTATTTTGCCTTATTTTGTGTTGCAAATCAGTTTTTTTTATAAAGTTAATAGAAATATATGATGTGCCTCTTTCAGTTTACTGATGGTGGAATTTAAATAGTGCATTTTTAATTTTAAAAGCTTTTCTGAGCACTTTTCATTCATGGCATTGCAGGATAAGCCAGCATTTATTGCCCATCATTTATTTGCCCTTGAAATGGTGGTGAGCTGCCACCCACCTTGAACTGCTGCAGCCCACTTATTGTAGGTACCCACATTAGGTAGGGAATCCCAGGATTTCGTCCCAGTAACACTGAAGGAATGGTAATTTGTCATAGTTGTTGCATACATTTCAAATTGATACTTCGATGCTTCACATTTTCCAATGAAGAGTCAAAATGTTTCTCATTGCATTTATCTATTGCTTGCAGAATCCCTTCTATTAGAGTATAATTAAATGTTTGCATTATACAGAGGACAGGAATGGGGGGATGCTGAGATTGCATGATCAGCCATGATTGTATTGACTGGTGGTACAAGCTCGAAAAACCGAATGGCCTACTCTTCCTATTTTCTATTTTTCTATACCATCTATTTCTAATTGTGGTATTTGGAAGGTTCTATGTCTCTTTCTCTTTTTGATCTTATCTGCCATATGTTATGATCCCAGCTAAAGGTAACACTAGATAAGTCATCGCTAAGCAAAACCCAGCTTGACAGACCTTGGTTTCTCTTTTGTAATTTTGTTTCCTTTGTAGTCAATCTATGAACATATTTACAAGAGGCTACCATTGTACCTTTAACAATAGAACATCAAAGTTTATTACACAAAAAGGGAAATTAGCAGAAAACTGAAATGAACAATGTATTTTTACACTATACAAGAATTATTTAAGATGGTCTGAGTGCAAATATCAGCAGTAAAGATTTAACCTTTTTCTTTCCTCTTGAACAACTACCTTGCAGATACCCAAACCACAATAAAGGGAAACCCTGTTTCCAGTCTAATTTTTTTCTTCATTTGACACAGCCAGACTTGGTTTCTTTTTGGCAAAGCTAATTCGCTCAATGCTAGCTTCTTCAGTTAATTTGTCTTCATGAGGTTCTTAAACAGTTAATGCAACTCACTTATTACTTAACATATGTTCCTTAAACTCCTTTTCCACAGTCTTCTGTTTCTGGAACTTCTCAGGACTTTAATTTCCTGCCCTAGCTGTTCTGGAGAGTGTTAAACTGTACTGCTGTCCCTCTCTATTCTCTCTCCTTTTTTCTGTCTTTCTCCTTTATTTCTCTCTCCCTCGCTCTCTCTCTCGCTCGCTCTCTCTCTCGCTCTCTCTCTCGCTCGCTCTCTCGCTCGCTCGCTCTCTCTCTCGCTCGCTCTCTCTCTCGCGCTCTCTCTCTCTCGCTCGCTCTCTCTCTCGCGCTCTCTCTCTCTCGCGCTCTCTCTCTCTCGCGCTCTCTCTCTCTCGCGCTCTCTCTCTCGCGCTCTCTCTCTCGCGCTCTCTCTCTCTCGCGCTCTCTCTCTCGCGCTCTCTCTCTCTCGCTCTCTCTCTCTCGCGCTCTCTCTCTCGCTCTCTCTCTCTCGCTCTCTCTCTCTCGCTCTCTCTCTCTCGCGCTCTCTCTCTCGCGCTCTCTCTCTCTCGCGCTCTCTCTCTCTCGCGCTCTCTCTCTCTCGCGCTCTCTCTCTCTCGCGCTCTCTCTCTCTCGCGCTCTCTCTCTCTCTCTCGCGCTCTCTCTCTCTCTCTCGCGCTCTCTCTCTCTCTCTCGCGCTCTCTCTCTCGCGCTCTCTCTCTCGCGCTCTCTCTCTCGCGCTCTCTCTCTCGCGCTCTCTCTCTCGCGCTCTCTCTCTCGCGCTCTCTCTCTCGCGCTCTCTCTCTCGCGCTCTCTCTCTCGCGCTCTCTCTCTCGCGCTCTCTCTCTCGCGCTCTCTCTCTCGCGCTCTCTCTCTCGCGCTCTCTCTCTCGCGCTCTCTCTCTCTCTGTCTGAGAAACCTTTCACACTAACTCAGTGTCACTGTTTCTGTGTCCTTATGCTATTGGATACCTTGTCAACAAATCAATTGCATTTTTTCCACTTCTATCCTTATTTTTCGAAGCGCTGAGCTATTTGCTTTAAGAGTGTCTTGAAAATCTCATCAAAATGTATGTAAATAAACTTCAGACAGCCCAACACAACTGAGTTCAGATTCAAATCAAAGCATCTTTCCTAACAAGCATAACATAGAAATGCAAATCAAATTTAAAGCTATAGCTTGCTCTGCCCATTCTAGAACTCAAATTTTCCAACAATAATATGTCACGAACCTTTGTTTAAAAGTAGTATTATGATAACTCTGCAGATTGCATAGCGACTGATCAGTGAAAAACCTGATAATTCATCTGGAAAAGAGTTATCTAGTGGGGGAAAGGAAGGTTTGTGGGGAAGAAATGTTTATTATTTGAGTCAAAAGATCAAACAGTGGTAACAGTGTCAAATTTAGAAGAAATGTTGAGAAGATTGTACTGCATATGATTAATTTAGTCCAGCTAATCCATCTCAGCATTTTTGCTCCATGCAAGCCTGCTCCCACTCTTCTTTACATAGCCAAATCCATTCTCCTTTAGATGGTTGTGGTTTCCCCTAAAAGGCATCTATGCTTTATTCCTATAATAGTCTTTGACTAAATGGAATAATATATTGTAGTGGTATAAAGTTGAGGTGAGAGTAACTACCTCATCAGCCTAGCATTTAACCAAGTGTGAGATTAAGGGGAAGGAGGAAAATTGAAGTCAACGGATATCAGGGGAAAAACACCTTGCTGGATGGAATATTGTAGCAAAAACGATGATGATAGTGGTTGGAAATCAATCATCTAAGCTTGTGGACATTGTGCAGAAATTCCTCAGGGCAGTGTCCTGTGTCCACTCCACTTCCGATACTTCTTCAATGGTCTTCTCTGCATCATAATGAGAATGTTCACAAAAAAGTTCTCTGGAATAGGCGTATTCACTAATGACAACTTAGCATTCAGAATCATTCAAAACTCCTCAGGTACTGAAGCAGACCATATTCAAATGTAGCAAAACCTTGTCTGCCCAAGCCTGTTGACAAGTGACAATTAACATTTGTGCCAGAGGTGCCTGGCAAGACTATTTCCTATGAGATAATTGAACTATTGCCCCTTGATGTTCAATGAAATTGCCGTGGCTGAGTTCCCACAATTAGTGTCCTGGCGTTAAAATTTAACTAGAGCAGTGATATAAATGTTGTGATTGCAAAAGCAAGTCAGAGACTCTGAATTCTATGGTGAGTTACTCATCACCTGATTCCTATTAGTCTTTCCATCACCTGCAAGGTATAATTCAGGAGTGTGATAGAATACTGTCCACTTGCTTGATGGATATTACTCCAACAGTACTTAAAGCTCAAGACCTGCCAGGACAAAACTATCTGCTTGATTGGTATGCCGTTCTTCAGCATACATTCCACTCTGCATTGATGCACTGTGACGGCAGAGTGTACCACCTATAAGATATGCTGCTGTCGATCATCAAGGCTCCTTTGACAGCAGCTTTGAAAGCTGCATCCTCGAACACAGAGGGAAAAGTGCAGCAGGTACTTGGGAACTCCACAACCTGCAAATTGCCCACACCGCCCTGACCCAGAACTATACCACAGTTCTTCCATTGTCTTTGGATCAAAAGCATGAATACCCTTCCTAACAACAGTGTGCATATCTCCACAATTCAAGGATAGCGGTAGTTGACAAATACAGCTCAATATCATATTTTCAAGGGCTGTTGGGGATGGGTAAATACTGATCTCGCCGCAACACCCCCATCCCATGAATGAACAAAAAAAATGCCCGCTCTAATTTTGTAATTAGACTTTGTGAGCACTGCAGTGATTCAGAATCCAGCTCAACACTAGCTTCATGAGGAGATATTAAAATGACACTATGCAATGTCCAGATCCTGCAAATAAATCTTAGAAGTACCATCAGGAAAACAATGTGCAGTGATCGGTAGATAATATATAATATAGTTATATAATATATAAATTCCTATAAATGAGAACATTTACTCCATTGTTGATGTAATTTATGATTTTGAAAAGTTATTGTATTTTGAATAATATGCCTCTTTGCAAGAATGTATGGATAATTTTGATCAAAGCCTTTACAATGTCACCCTAAACATCATGCATGTATTTACATAATATTTATTTAGTGTTAGAGCGACAGTTCATCATGAGAATGTCTTATTTTTGATCTTTTTAAATTGTCCAAGACATTGCACAACTCGAGCCATCTGGGAAGATTCCACGTGACCGAAGAAACTTGGACATATCTGTGATAGATATCAATTCCATTGACCGTGGAGAAGGCGAAGGAATGGAGATGACTGAAACAGAATCGGTATCTTCTTCCAATACCCAAGTTGCCTCTCTTGAGCAATTACTCACTTCCCCGGAGACAGTATTAGGTTGGTTGACAGTTTTAAATTCAGAACAGACTTAGAATGTCAGGTAATTTGTCTGATATGGAAAGTTACCAAATATATTTGTAAAGCAAGAAAGTTCGTTGGTGTTTTCTTCCTTGGTAATTGTTTTAAGAGGACTACTACTTTCTTTTTTTTACGTTACAAATAAGGGCATTTTTCTTGAAAAAGTAGTAAGGCTTTTTTAAATCTTAAGAATTGCTATTCCATGTGTTCATAAAAATTGCAATAAAATGTATTTTGATCTTAAAGTGCCAACTAAATCTGTCTGAAGTGGTATTCTTTGTGTATTGAAACTGACAAAGAAAATCTTGTAAAATTAACATTTTCCCAACAAGGAAGGGCAGACAGACCTGAGGATGAACCATTTAGGACCCCATTTCTATATTTTGTGAAGTTTTGGTTGAGAACAGTGTTGTTAGATATCTAGAAACACACCAGTTGCTTTTCCCCTTAGTCAATATTGATGGATTAGTTATGGAGGGAAGGAATTTTGGAAAAGATCAAAATTGCAGATTTAAAATATCTGCTGGTCCAAGAGGTTTAAAAAAAAAACCAAGGCAAGTTACTTTTGATTTCCTCTTATAGAAAAAGGCATAAGAAAAGCAACCAAAGTTCTTCTACGCCTAGGTTAACCGGAGAACTGTTCTCCCTATCCCAATGATTATTTGCAGATGTTGCACAATGGCAGCCAGAGCCAACCAAAGAAGAAATAACACAGAAATTAAATACAGCTACAAAGAGTATTGACCATTTAAATGGGCTCTTGCGTGAGACTGAAGCTACTAATGCCATCCTTATGGAACAAATCACGGTAGGTGCACACACAGTGGGATGGAACACCTAATTAAATGTTGCCAGATCTGCTTATTTTCAGGAGTTTCTTCATGGAATATAATAAAGTGTGCTTTGTCGTTCTTTAGTTAATCTGACTCTTGTTAGATGTTATCAGAGTAAATGGGAATTGCAGATGCTGGAGAATCCAAGATAACAAAGTGTGGAGCTGGATGAACTCAGCAGGCCAAGCAGCATCTCAGGAGCACAAAAGCAAAGGGTCTAGGCTGGAAACATCAGTTTTTGTGCTGCTAAGATGGTACTTGGCCTGCTGTGTTCATCCGGCTCCACACTTTGTTATCTCTTGTTAGATATCTTCCTTGATATCGGGGAGAGAATCATATGCAAATTGGTTGACCTTTAGGATTATTTAGTAAAATATGTAGTCCTGTCTTGTTAAAGTTGTTCAAACCTGAGAATTGTAGTCTGTTACAACAGACATTTCCTGATGTATTTCAAAAGAGCAGTCAAGAGTAAGCCATCTGCAATTTTTTTAACCTTTCCTTACTGAGTGTTATAGACATCTGTTTCTGTTCACTGAAGTTCTGTGTCTTATTTTCCTCCCTCCATTCAGTTTTGATGATGTCATCTACTCTGTCCTTTTCTCGTATATTCTTCTTTCTGATCGTGTCCTACTTCGATATACAGGTTACAAAGTGTTCTTTTCCCCACATAGCTGCTGAAGAATGAAGTGAGAAGACTAGAGAGAAACCAGGAACGTGAAAAGTCTATTGCAAACCTGGAGTATTTGAAGAATGTTATGTTGAAGTTCATATTCCTAAATGCAGGTAGTGAGAAGCAAAGCCTTCTCCCAGTAATTGATACAATGTTACAACTGAGCCCAGAGGAGCGAAGCAAGCTATCTGCTATAGCTCAAGGTAAAATTTGAAATTTAAAACTTGAGCATAGACCGTTGTTCTCTAATTGAGGGCTCCAAACAGCTTGTGAGCAATTCTTGAACACTAAATCAGTGGTTTCCGAACTGTTGTATTTGTAACGCCTCTACAAATGTTAGCATAGTGGGTGTTGTCTAGTGCTAGCCAGAAGACATGTTCAAATCTGCCCTGCCTAGGTTGTCATAAAATGTCTGAACAGGTTGTGTTTTTGTTTAAAAACGTATACAGATTTTGGCCTGGATTTCAGTGACAGACTTTGTTCAATACATACATGTGCAAAGACTTGTAGATTTTTGTAATAGAACTTAGAGTTTGTAAACTGCTGTGTACAATGGGTGCAGTTGCTGTAACCAGCACAAGCAAAGCCATGTTACCTTAGCCATTCTATAATGTTATCTCACAATCCTACAAATTAATGAATTTCAACTACGTGCCAATTGCCATTTGAAAATTCCTGTAGAATCTGATTTCACCACCCTTCCACTCCGTGTTACACTCCTCCATATAAAAATGTTTTCCTTTCTCTTTACTCTTTATCAGTTATTTTAAACTGTGGTCTTGGGTTATTGACCCACAGCCTCTTATAGGGTTGGGTTTTGAAGTCCGCTGTCTTTAGTGAAAAGAGTGCCATTGTCATATGTTGCACTTGCAGTTGCCCCACAAAGTTACAATGGGGTTTTACACTTGAATTTGCAGCTGTTAGAAAATGGTGTGTGTACAGGGCCCTCTGCTGGAAATCATGGAACTGTGTGAACATCACAAGCAACTGTGTATCTCCTTCACCAATCAAATTGAAGATATGTTACTGAGTGCTGCAAAGTCAAAATTGGGAAGTATAAGCATGGTGAATTCAACATAACAATGACTTTTTTAAAAAAAACAAAGGGAAGAAAAATACATTTTGAGATGGAGGGGGGAATACAAAATAATAAATGTAAGAAAATTAAATTTATTGTTTTTTAAATCTACGAAATTGTTTTCAAACCTGAGGGAATGGAACACCATACTTCTGAAAGTTCATTTGTTCAGTGCCAGACCCTATCTGTCAATAATCAAGACTAATTATAGTAAAATACACAGTTTGAATGGCCTGTTTAGTGACTAGGCACCACAACTACACAGGGTTCCTTGTATTTCAATAGCAACTCTTTCACAAGATAGTTATTGAAGCTACAGGGGGAGCAGGGCAACATACACAACGACTTTGATTTGCAAGTTTGACAGCTTGAGTATCGTTGCTACATGTTAATTGACTGACTGACTTCTATTGTCTGAAAATTAATGCCCTTACTGATATTTAAACTGCAGAATCTAGATCATTGGCACACCACTGTCCAGGCAAATAATGTCAACTATTGCAAATGTTGTTCAGAAAATCTGTTTTTATTATTTGTATAGTATAGAAGGAACATACAAATAAGGCACAAATGCAGAAATTTCATCATCCAGGCTCCCTTCACAGACTCACTAAAGTTTCAGTTTACCAGATAATAACTTAAAGAAGGCTTCCTTACAGCAAACTAAGTAACATACTGTGTGATTGGACTGGAGAAAAAAGGTTCACACTTGTTTCCTGCAAAGAGAATTCTCAGTCTGTCAAGTGTTTTTCTCTAAATGAAAAGTAAATTGGCTTGTATTTCCCTCATCCACTGGCATCAAGATAGAAGTTGTTCATGCGAGATTTTGGTCATTAGTGCAACAGATTTGACAGGGAAAAACTAAAATTAAAATTTTACATTTTTATTTCAAATGTGTATGTCAGTAAATGTTTACCAATTTTGTTGCTTGCTCATTGTCATTGGCAGCACTTCAGAAAGGCAATGAAGCACCAAACAGATGCCAGGTGTTTGCCCAAAAGTGTTAGGAGTGAGGCCAGGTTGAAAGTCATTTTGAGTCCTACTTCTGTCTCTAATTGTGCAGTTTCAATCAGCCAGTATTAAAACATCAACGGTGGCTTACAAATATGTTGCTTGCTTGACAAACCAATGATTTTACATGACATGGGGAGATGCACAAGGTGCTGTTTTTCTTGTTGAACAAAACAATACTCTGTGAAAGTTGTGTAATTTGCCCATATTTAAAGTTATTGTAATAAAGTCCACTTATTTAGTTTTGTGTTTTTTTTTAGGAGAAGACGAAAGCACTTCACGGTCATCAGGTTGGGCTTCATACTTTCACAACTGGTCTGGACTGTGATAAAAATTGATGGGGCAAAATGTTTACGTTTCATTCCAGCCATTTTGTAAAGAGAAGATGATTGTTGAATTTATGAAGAGGAAAACTGCCTTATGACGAACTTCTTCTCAAGCCATTTGTTTAGTGTTTCTTATTTGGTTTGTAAGTTCATTGTACATTTGTTGTTTTGTGTATTCAGTTTTTTTCATTCTTCTAAATTTTACAATACTCTAAGGAAGAACTGCAACTGGAAAGTAAAATGTTGAAGTAACCTGTACAGAATGTTTATTGATCTTTAAATTTGAAGTAAATTTGTAATTAGCTTTATTCCAATAATGTGAAAGCAATGTTAGCATTCAGCTGATAATACTAAACATGACAAACTCATTTATTTTGTATATTATTGTAAAAGGGTCTACAGTTGTTTGGTGTTTTCTAATGTGCAATGAACTTGCGGAAGTGGTAATTTAGACATAGCAAGAACTATTCAACTAAAGTCATGATCTCTGGAACTAAATATTTTAACATATTTAAAAACTGGATGGAGTGTAGAATATATTTTGTATTCAAAATTCAGAGTTTATTGATTCTGTAGATACTTCATACAGATGCATGGAAGCCTATAAATCCAGTAACGCTGGAATTCTAATTATCACATAAAGCTCCTTAGCAAATCTATTGTGTTTATTGGGATCAGCAGTATGTTTAAATTTATTTAACTTTCCTGAGAAAGTAGTAATCTCTGCAGAACAAATCAATAGCAAAAATAAACCATGTTAAAGAATGTGGAGAAATCAAAGTGATGCACCTGAAAGATTGAAGGATTTGAACACACTTAGTAAAGGTGAAATTGATTTCTGGAACCTTGAATAATGAATAATTTTTTTAAACAAATCACATGATTTCTTTCAGCATTATATGTGAATTATAGTGTATTGAGTTTTTCCGTCAAGGGATCAAAATAATTATTTCACATGTACCATATATGTGCACTTTATTCCTTTGTTTTCTGGAAATGTACCTCCATGTTGAGGTACGATGATTCTTCTGTAAATTTTTATTGTCTTTTTAAGTCCTTAGATACAAAGCCTTTCTGTTTCTGCCTCAATCCCTTTCTCAGATTTCCATTAGCCATTCACTAACAGTGACCAAAAAGCTCTTTGGTCAGTTTGCTGCCAGCCATCCTCAATACTACAGGACTAGAAACTGTGTGAGTGGTGAGATGATGGATCCCCTGTTAATTTCCCTTTCCTTCCCGAGAGTGAAACTACAATATTCCCTAGTTAAATAATTTTTCATGCCTGATGTGCTACTTTTATTGTGACATTATACACTTGCAGTTTATTACCAATCATCTAATACTTTGTGATGAGCTCCTGATGATCTTCCATTGCAATTGGGAAAGGGCATCTATTTAATGTACAAAATAATAAACATGAAGACTAATCTCAAGGATCTTCTGTTGCTTGTGCAGGCTTGTAAATAGATTTTTCATCTATAGTCTGCTTCCGTATTTCAGGTTTATTATCATTAAGCGATCTGTCAGCTGTAATTCATTATTGACTATGGGTTCTCTAATAAAACAATATTTCTATTCTAATATACCAGTATTTTTGCTATATAGATATTTTGTGGAATGTTTGAACTGGATCACATTTTAGCATTGTAACACCAATAGTATTGAATGTTTCTGCTATTTTCTTCATGAAATAATCTGTTTTTACAGTATGAGATTATTGAAAACCTGCTCCATTCTCACGACAACATGGCCCTTGAAAACCAACCATTGTGAATTTTCAGTGTTGCGCGTGGCAAGAGAAATTCCTAGAGCTGAACTGTGTTTGTTTTACAATAAAGATATCACCTACATTATATATTTAAGATAAATTTATGCATAAAGGATGCATTTAATAGAAGAGTACTTGGGAACGGAAATACTGAAGCCTGTTTGACAATGTAAATTTAAATTAAATCTTTATTGATAAATTTAAATGGCAACATGTTTACAATTTGCTGCTACTAAAGGATGCTGTAGTAGATGAATCAGCATGTAACACTGCAATTTAAGCAAACTGAGATAATAGGCTGTGTAGATCTTGGTGCTCACTACAGTCCCTTTTCATGAGGGTAGTTTCTCTTTACATTTTAATAATACTTTCTGCTATATTTCCCTTTCAAGATTTTGGTCTCTTTTCCCATCAGACTCAATTAGTGACTACCTTTTAACTTTGTTCTTTGGAATTGCTTGCCAGCAAATTGTGTAAACATGAAACTGACCTTTTAATTTGTTTGTAATTGTCATATTAAAAATTCACTGCACTCTTGTTTAAAGCTATAACATTTTCATGTTTTTAGCATTTTGTCTTGTATTAATTTTGAATGAGTGTTATCGTATGATGGATCCTCAACCCTGCTCCCAAGCATTAAGCTATCTGGTGGAATTGCAGTCACCATCCTCTTTTCTGGTAAGCATTATGGTGCCTGTTTCATAGAGTGATAGAGCTTTACAACATGGAAAGAGGCCCTTCTGTCCAACCATCAAGCATCCATCTGCTTTGAATCATATTCTCCAGCTTTTGACCCATTGTCTTGTATGCTATTCTGTTTCAAGTGTTCATCTAAATGCTTAAAGATTTTAAGAGTTCCTGCCTCTAGTGCTCTTTCAGGCAGCAAACAGCAGATGATAGCCCTACCCTCTGGTGAAAAGAATTTCTTCAAATTCTCCTGACCCTTACATTAAACCTATCTCCCAAAAAGCTGCTGTACATGAGATTGGAGCAGAACACCTCATTTCACATGCCCCATATTGTTATGTACCATCCATGTACTGACCAGCCTTGTCATGAGAGCTAAATTAAAAGAAAACAGCATTACAGTTTCATTTAGTGTGATAGAGAAAGACCACCTGGTAGTTTGAGTGTGTTGCCTTAAAACAAGATGTTCATAGTTGCTACCATGCAATTGATTACAAGTTAATGTGATAGTCTCTGTAGCTATGTGCTGCAATTTTCAAGGAGTTTCACAGTTTGCTACTTTTTTCTTTACACGACGAAGGAGCTCTGCATTTCTGACAGGAGATTCTGATCAGAGTTCCTTCAGAACTGTGCAGCCATACTTCATGCCAACAATTTCTTCATTTTGCAGAACTCTTTGACGAAGGCAAACCACACCCTTTTCACTGCAGTCGGTTGCTGTGTTCTGAAATCCATAGGTCCAGAACTGCACATCGACATTTTGACAGCTGCTGTCTAAAGGTAAAATGTGTAAGTTAAGCAAGAGATTAGGATGCTGACTCAACGAAGTGTCAGGTGCCTAGGGTGCTGCATGAGTAAAGTTGTGTGTCAAATGGGCAGGGTGCAAGGTGTATTTTATGTTTAGATTGGGGGAGGGATTCCTGGGTCATGAGAGTGGAGAAGGGGTTATGGTCGTCCAATGGATATACACTTGTCTGTTTTGTTATGTCTTTCAATTAGTATGCAGTACCACTTTAACAAAACCAGAATTTACAGTTTAAGGATACAGAATAGGTCATTTTTAAATGAAATGAGAAACTTCTTCACCCAGAGTGGTGAACTTGTGGAATTCTTTACCACAGAGAGCAGTTCAGGCCAAAACATTCGATGTTTTCATGAAGGATTTTGATCCCTTTAACCCTAAGAACAATATATAAGGATATAGAAATAAAGTGTGAGCAGGATACTGAGGTTGGATGATCAGCCATGAATGGCAGAACAGGCTTGAAGTGCTGAATGGTTTCTCCTACTTTCTGTGATCCAACGTTTCCACGTAAAGGGGTGTCAGGTTCGGAACGGATAAAGGTTGGGGTCAGTTTTCGAAATGGGGACGAGTGGCAGGATGGGTCTCTTGCACAATGCGGGCTGTCAGGCCTGGTGGTGAAAGAGTTGGGTTATGTATTTGATAGACTAACTTATCCTGAGTACCTCTTTGCTTAACTGTAGCAGATCTCTCCGACTTCTTTCATTTTAAATCTCAAAGGGTCACAAGCAAAAGGAAATTGCCCAAGAGAAACTTCAGGTTCCCAGGCAGTTCGGCTCCAATAGGAATTTTGCAGGATCCCTATGTGCAACTCCAATCTATACTTTAGAAATTATCTTTCCATTGGCAATTCAGACCAGTGTCTATTGGGAAGATATAGGTAAAAAGTCTTACTACTTCAAGATTCTGAACTGGTTTCTCACTGAATCTGACATATTCACCAGTGGGCGCTAATTGTAAATCACTCTTACATATTAACCCTTTCAGACCTTGCACCCCATACAATGTATGTTGCCTATAATTTCAAATACTATAATAATTTGTATATTGAAATCTAAAATCCACGTTTAAAAAAAATGACGTGTCTTAAGTGGATGGTTTCTGGTTGGCTAACAAGTCAAAAGAGGAAAAAGATGGTCTAAAAAGAGGATTTTTGGTTTGAGGGAAGACAGAATTTATTAAAACAAGGCAGGATCTGAGGATCAGGTCCAAGTAGAATGGGAACAGCTACTTGAGAGTAAATCTACAGCAGAAAAGTGGGAAATGTTCAAGAAGAATTGGGGAGAGTACAGGCCCAAGGAGCAACAAGACCAGGGAACCCTGGTTATCTAGAAGTATTCAAACTGGATGAAAATGAAAAGTGAGGCGCATAGCAGGGACAAAGTGAGCAAATCAACTATGGGCCCTAGGGGGTTACAGAATGTGCAGGGGTATCATAAGAAAACAATTGTAAGGGCAAAGAAGAGGCAAGATTAGAGAAAACCTCAAAATATTCTACTAATATATAAAGGGGAAAAGAATAACCAGGGAAGGGTAGGGCCTATCAGGGACAAAGGTCGGAATGTCTGTGTGGAGTTGGAGGATATTAGTAGAATGTTCACCTTTCTTACATCTCCCTCTCTTGGGAGAAGGAAAATGGACTGAGGTTTTTGAGCAGATTGATTATGGGGGGGGTGAGGAGGTTTTAGGTGGTGTAGAAGTGGATAAGCCTGGGGTCCAGAGGAGTTGTATTCCAGGCTGCTGTGGGAGACATGGCAGGAAATCACTAGGCCCTGACCTGACCCAGTTTTTAATTCATCCCTTGCCACAGGAGATGGCTAGTATGGAACGACTTTACAAGAATGTTGAGAGACAAGTGAGGGACTTAGAGAGCAATGAGTACCTCATCAGCAGTAGGGAAACTTTTGGAGAAAATTCTGAAGGAGAGACTTAAAGTCATTTAGATAGGCCAGATTTGATCAGTGATGGCATAGCTTTATCAGAGCGAAATTGTGCCTAACAAATTTAATTAAATTTTTTTTGAGGGGATGATTAAAGGTAGAGAGGAATGTTGTTCAAGTGATACAGGTTATGGATTTCAGCAAAACTTTTTTCAAGGTGCTACATGTGCTTTTACCTTCTTTATGAGTCCCATCAGATCCAGGGTAACTTGACAAATTTGTTTAGTGGCAGGGGACAAGGTTGTCATGAAAAGGCTGTTTGTCTGACTGGATGCCAGTGACCAGTGGATTACAACAGGGATTAGTACTTGATCCTTTGTTCCTGAAGCACATGGAAAATGAAAATGCACATGGGTGGCAGGAAGGAGTTAAGACGATGTGTGAGTTTGAGGATGACATGAATGTTGACTGGGTGGTTGACAGTGAGGGGAAAAAACCCTTGGTTACAGGAACAGGTTGGTCAGATGGAATTTAATCCTGATAAATGTGAGGTGCTACACTTTGGAAGAAGTAACAAGACTGAGTACTTGATGAATGATAGAACCCTAGGATGCTGAGAATGATTTTGGGGTATTCATGCACAAATTTCTGAAGGTGACAGAGTCAATGCAGAGTGTGGAGCTGGAGAACACAGCAGGTCAGGCAGCATCAGAGGAAAAGGAAAGTCAATGTTTCGAACTGGGTCCAGCAGGGCCCCAACCCAAAGTGTTGACTTTCGTTTTCCTCTGATGCTGCCTGACTTGTATTCATCCAGCTCCACACTGCATTGCTTCTGTCTCCAGCACCTGCAGGTCTTGCTATCTGTCAAGGTGGCAGAGTAGGTTAATAGGATAGTTAGGAAAACATGTGGGATGCTTGCCTTTATCAGTTGAGACATTTTATAAAGGTGGAAAGGTTATGTTGGATCTATACAGAACTTTGTTTAGGCCACAGATACTGTTTGCAGTTTAAGTCACCACATTATAGGAAGGATGTGATTTGCACTGGAGGGGTGCAAAGGATATTTACAAAAATGTTGTCTCAGATGGACTGCTTGAGCTGTCAAGAAGGTAGTAAAGCTCAAGTCTTCTTTGGAGCAGAGAAGGTTGGGGTGAGGGTGTCTAAGATTGAGGTGCATTGCTAGGTTGGATAGAAAGTAATTGTTCTTAATTGAAGAGGCAGTAACAAGGGTAACCATTTTAAGGTTCAAGGCAGTAGGTGTATAAGGGATTTAATAAAACATGTTTCACTCAGATTCGTGGAGGTCTGGAATGTACTGCTGGAAGGGTAGTTGAGGTAGATAATCCGTCAACCTTTTAAAAGTACTTGGATGAACAGTTCACCTTGAATAATATTACATTCTATGAGCGTAGTGCTGGAAAATAGGAGTAGTGTAGACTTTAGCCTAGTTTTGGCAGTACAGCCCCAGTGGAGTAGAGAGAATCTGGTCCTCTGATTCTAACTTGTCAACCCACATATAGTCTGCTTTCACACACACACAGATGACTGCCAGCTCTTGTGTGCTTGATGTCCAGCCACAATTGAGCTTTAATTTACTTTGGTTGCACATCTGGTGTCACAAACTCTTATGTTCTTACTACCTATAGATGTCAGTATGTTGGCCAAGCTGAGAGCTTTGACAGCAGATGTTTCTTCCCCATACCAGGTGACATCCTCAGTACTGTGGAGCCTCCTGTGAAGTGCTGTTCTCTTTTGCTAGTTCAAATTTATATGGTCTGGTTTTTGCTGTTTCTGGTAGGTGCCTGTTCCACCTGGGCATTGTAATGGTCAGTATATCTGGTCTAATTCAGTGTGTTTGTTAACGGAGTCTGTGGATGAATGCCAATTCCCTGGCTGTCCCCTGTTTGTCTTGTCCAATGAAAGTAGTGTTGTCCCAGTTGAAAGTGTGGCTTTTCTCGCACCCGTGTATTGAAGCCAAGGACATTTGGTTAGGTCATTTAGTTGCTAGCTGGTGTTTGTGACTTCATTACAAAAATGTACAGGAAATCCACACATGTGGACCAGATCTTAAACTGTCACAGCAACCACCGCAGCTCTCACAAGAGGAGCTGCCTTAGGACTTTGTTCAAATGAGCCGCTACACCCTGCAGTATACCTATTCTGCAGAAGGAAGAAGAACACCTCTACAAGGTCTTTACTAGGAACAGATATCCTTGCAGCTTCATCCACAGATACATAGCCAACAGACAAAACAAACAGGACACACCAAAACCCAAAATAATAATCACTATCATATATTAAATAAAACTTCAGAATTGACAGCCAGCCTACTCAGACGGCTAGGAATCATGACAGCACACAAACTGGCAGCCACACTAAGACAGCAACTAACCAGAGTTAAAGACCCAATAGATAGCATGGACAGGATGAATGTGGCCTACAAGATACCAGGTGCAGACTGCACAAAACAGTACATGGGACAAACAGGCAGACAACTAGCAACTCGCATCCACAAACGTCAACCATCAACTAAACAACCTGACCAGGTGTCCTTGGCTTCAATACACACAGATGAGAAACACTACTATCATTGGACAAGCCAAACAGAGGACAACCAGGGAATTTGTGAAGGCTTGATATTCATCCGTGGACTCCATCAACAAACACATTGAATCAGATCTGACATACTGACCGTTACAATGCCCTGCCAGAACGGGCAGCAAAAACCAGACCATGTAAAATTCAAACCAGCACAAGACAATAGCACTTCACAGGAGGTTTCACAGTCCTGAAGATATCACCTAGTAAGCGGATGAAACATCTGCTATCAAAGCTCTCAGCTCAGCAACACACCAATATCTACAACCAGCTCCCGAGATACATAGCTTCACTCAAAACCTGAATTCTTACTACCAACTGTATCATCATTTGTATTGTGTCAGGCTGAATCATAGTGATTGGTCATGGTATCCTGTCCCAAACCCAATCATTCTTGTCACAAAATCTCACTTTTATCTGTGTAATATTACCATCTGGGGAAATTCTATTATTCAAATGTTTTACAGGCTGGAATCAGATCCTTTAACTTGTATGAACTTCACATCATCTACAATTTGCTTGTATATATGTAATACTGTACCAATTTCCACTCATTTGTTCTCACTGGCCTAATTAGGTTTCAGGTGTCAAAATGTAGATTTTGATCCTCCTGCATAAATTACTCCTTAGCTTTACCTCTCCGTAATGACCACCGGCATTATTCTATCCTGCCACACCCATGGGCTCAGTTTCTTTGTTTATTCCTACTCGTGGTCAATATATAATAATTACTATAATAATTACCTACTAAGCTATTTAGTCTGTCCCTGAGTGAACAAATTGATGTGCTGAATCACAGGGCACAAATATTCTTGTATTATGATGAAAAGTTAAATTATTTTTAAACTGTTGATCCTTGCTAATCCTGCTCTAAAATTCAAATTGAAGAGATAACTAGCCTTAAAATTGAAAATATCTTTTGCCTCATGTGTCAATTGGTGTGTAAGTGTAACAATTCATTTTCTTTTGTTGACTATTATAATTTTACAGATTTGATAGCTAACTGTAGTTCTACATGTGTGTGAAAAGTTAGGAAATGGAAGTAAGGCACCCTTACAACGGCAGTTTAACGTAACTCTACCAGTCTGTGCTGCTAGTGAGAGGTCTCCTGTCTCAACAACTGAAACTGGAGAATTTCCATTTGCATTATTCATAATCTCTAACTACAGTATTGCTGAAAGCACTGTCTGTCTATTAAAACTTTTTGTCTTGTTTTCATCAGCACAAAAATTTAGGGGTGGAATTATTGCTAGACTATAATTCAGAAATTTACCTAATGTCCTGGGAACATGGGTTCAAATTCCACTATGGCAAATGGTGAAATTTGAATTCAATTAAAAAATGAACCTGGAAATAGGAATAAGAACTGACTCTTGACAATGAAATTGTTGCGAATTGTTGGAAAACTCCATCTAGCTCACTAACTGCAATCCTTACCTGGTCAGTCCTACATGTGACTCTATATTGTTTACTCTCAAATGCCCTCTGAAATAGCCTAGCTACTCCCTCAGTTCAATAGCAGCTAGGGATAGACGCTAAATGCTGGCTAGCCAGCAACCCACACATCCCACAAATGAATAAAAGAATGCTAAATTCAATAAGGAAGAGCAATTTATGTTGTGTAAGAATGGTTGCTGATCGGATGTTGTGTGGTGTTACCATGGTGTTTAATTCTTTAAAAATGCCCAGACATATTCATTTTGCCCACCTGTGAATATATTTAGCTTCTACAAGTGTAAGTGAACCATATTGCAAATCCAATTTATAATCTGAAATTTTTATGTGTAATTATTAGCACACATAGAATTATTTGGCAAATACTGTCTAGCTGTAAATGCTGGACACTATTATCTGACTTCTGTAGGTACTGTTTGGTTGAGCTCAGTCACCACTGTGAGCAGCTGACAGGATGTATTGTTTAATATGATCTGCTTGTTATAGAAACATGAAAACTAGGAGTAGGAGTCAGCAAATCAGCCCTTTGAGCCAGCTGTGCTATTCAATAACACCACAGCGCTAGATTTTTGCTTTCTGTCCCTATATCTCTAAGTACCTTTAGAATCTGAAAAGGTATCTACTACTTGAACATATTCAGTGACCTGGCCTCCACAGCTTTCTGCATTAGTGAATTCCAAAAGTTGAATACCATTTGGGTGAAGAGATATTTCCTCATCTCAGTCCTAAATAACTAACTCCATATTCTTAGATCGTGACGTCTCGTTCAAACCAGGGAAAGCATCCTTCCTGCTTCTGTCCAGCCCTGTTAGAATTGCATATAGTTCAGTCAGATTCCTTGTCATCCTTCCAGTTATCAGCAGAATTCCAACTCTTGGAAAAGAGAATTATGCCCTTCTTTTTCCGCCCTTCTTTTTCCACCATGTGCCCGGAGGAGGAGGAGCTGTCTCTCAGCTTCTGTTTGTTAAATCTGAACAACTTGATATACTGTTTGAGATTGAGAGCCACACGCCCCCACCCCCACCCCCACCCCAGCAAGTCGGTGCTGTTGCCATACGATGCCTGAAGAGTACCTTGGATCATCTCTTTCTTCTGGAACTATTGCCACTGGACAGGGATAGGAGGATAGATGGGAGCAGGCTGAGGTGGTGGAGAAACAGGGGCTGGGAGGGAGCAGAAGGAGTACGAGTAGTTAAGGGGATGAGGGAGTTCAGGAGGAGAGCTAGAGCAGTGGACGCAGAAGGAAGTTATTCATTTTATTGCATCAAGAGAAGGACAAAACAGGAGCATCAATAAGAATATTGCTCATGTTAAAAAGTAGTGATTAGCAGTTCAAATATTTACTTTAAAAATCTTGCATATAATGGGTACCCTCTGAAGTTGATCATTACTAATACTTGGCCAGCTCAGCGAAAGCTGTAGGAATAGTTTTTCAAGTTTGATGATTAATGGATGATTGCTAATTCAGAAAAATTGTGATCAACTTCACATGTGCATTTTGCATAGGATTAGTATCTCGAGCCACAGGATGATTAACATAGGTCACCTCTGTTGTTCTTCCAGACTGGTCACCTGATAATTGAAAAGAATTTGCATCCGAATTTTCAAAATTGTTGCTCAGTATTTTCTGGAGAATCATGATTATAAAGCAAAACTGAAGGAGAAAAAAAAAGCAAACTCCCATCCAAAATTCTAGTTCAGCCTCAGTGGAAATATTGCATTGATTTCTGTGCTGCATTTTAGGAAGAATGCAGTGACATAGAAGCAAATGCATCAAAAATTCATGAGAATACTTTCATGGACAAGCAACTTCAATTATGAATATAGATTGAAGAAGTTAGGATGGTTTTCCTGCAAAAAGCAGGACAACTCTGATGGAGGGGATAATGGGAACTGCAGATGCTGGAGATTCCAAGATAATAAAATGTGAGGCTGGATGAACACAGCAGGCCAAGCAGCATCTCAGGAGCACAAAAGCTGACGTTTCGGGCCTAGACCCTTCATCAGAGAGGGGGATGGGGGGAGGGAACTGGAATAAATAGGGAGAGAGGGGGAGGCGGACCGAAGATGGAGAGCAAAGAAGATAGGTGGAGAGGGTGTAGGTGGGGAGGTAGGGAGGGGATAGGTCAGTCCAGGGAAGACGGACAGGTCAAGGAGGTGGGATGAGGTTAGTAGGTAGCTGGGGTTGCGGCTGGGGGTGGGAGGAAGGGATGGGTGAGAGGAAGAACCGGTTAGGGAGGCAGAGACAGGTTGGACTGGTTTTGGGATGCAGTGGGTGGGGGGGAAGAGCTGGGCTGGTTGTGTGGTGCAGTGGGGGGAGGGGATGAACTGGGCTGGTTTAGGGATGCAGTGGGGGAAGGGGAGATTTTGAAACTGGTGAAGTCCACATTGATACCATATGGCTGCAGGGTTCCCAGGCGGAATATGAGTTGCTGTTCCTGCAACCTTCGGGTGGCATCATTGTGGCAGTGCAGGAGGCCCATGATGGACATGTCATCAAGAGAATGGGAGGGGGAGTGGAAATGGTTTGCGACTGGGAGGTGCAGTTGTTTGTTGCGAACTGAGCGGAGGTGTTCTGCAAAGCGGTCCCCAAGCCTCCGCTTGGTTTCCCCAATGTAGAGAAAGCCGCACCGGGTACAGTGGATGCAGTATACCACATTGGCAGATGTGCAGGTGAACCTCTGCTTAATGTGGAATGTCATCTTGGGGCCTGGGATGGGGGTGAGGGAGGAGGTGTGGGGACAAGTGTAGCATTTCCTGCGGTTGCAGGGGAAGGTGCCGGGTGTGGTGGGGTTGGAGGGCAGTGTGGAGCGAACAAGGGAGTCACGGAGAGAGTGGTCTCTCCGGAAAGCAGACAGGGGTGGGGATGGAAAAATGTCTTGGGTGGTGGGGTCGGATTGTAAATGGCGGAAGTGTCGGAGGATAATGCGTTGTATCCGGAGGTTGGTAGGGTGGTGTGTGAGAACGAGGGGGATCCTCTTGGGGCGGTTGTGGCGGGGGCGGGGTGTGAGGGATGTGTCGCGGGAAATGCGGGAGACGCGGTCAAGGGCGTTCTCAATCACCGTGGGGGGGAAGTTGCGGTCCTTAAAGAACTTGGACATCTGGGATGTGCGGGAGTGGAATGTCTTATCGTGGGAGCAGATGCGGCGGAGGCGGAGGAATTGGGAATAGGGGATGGAGTTTTTGCAGGAGGGTGGGTGGGAGGAGGTGTATTCTAGGTAGCTGTGGGAGTCGGTGGGCTTGAAATGGACATCAGTTACAAGCTGGTTGCCTGAGATGGAGACTGAGAGGTCCAGGAAGGTGAGGGATGTGCTGGAGATGGCCCAGGTGAACTGAAGGTTGGGGTGGAAGGTGTTGGTGAAGTGGATGAACTGTTCGAGCTCCTCTGGGGAGCAAGAGGCGGCGCCGATACAGTCATCAATGTACCGGAGGAAGAGGTGGGGTTTGGGGCCTGTGTAGGTGCGGAAGATGGACTGTTCCACGTAACCTACAAAGAGGCAGGCATAGCTGGGGCCCATGCGGGTGCCCATGGCCACCCCCTTAGTCTGTAGGAAGTGGGAGGAGTCAAAAGAGAAGTTGTTGAGTGTGAGGACGAGTTCCGCTAGGCGGATGAGAGTGTCGGTGGAGGGGGCCTGGTCGGGCCTGCGGGACAGGAAGAAGCGGAGGGCCTTGAGGCCATCTCCATGCGGAATGCAGGTGTACAGGGACTGGACGTCCATGGTGAATATGAGGTGTTGGGGGCCAGGGAATTGGAAGTCCTGGAGGAGGTGGAGGGCGTGGGTGGTGTCACGGACATAGGTGGGGAGTTCCTGGACCAAAGGGGAGAAAATGGAGTCCAGATAGGTGGAGATGAGTTCGGTGGGGCAGGAGCAGGCTGAGACGATGGGTCGACCAGGGCAGGCAGGTTTGTGGATTTTGGGAAGGAGATAGAAACGGGCACTGCACCACACAACCAGCCCAGCTCTTCCCCCCCACCCACTGCATCCCAAAACCAGTCCAACCTGTCTCTGCCTCCCTAACCGGTTCTTCCTCTCACCCATCCCTTCCTCCCACCCCCAGCCGCACCCCCAGCTACCTACTAACCTCATCCCACCTCCTTGACCTGTCCGTCTTCCCTGGACTGACCTATCCCCTCCCTACCTCCCCACCTACACCCTCTCCACCTATCTTCTTTGCTCTCCATCTTCGGTCCGCCTCCCCCTCTCTCCCTATTTATTCCAGTTCCCTCCCCCCATCCCCCTCTCTGATGAAGGGTCTAGGCCCGAAACGTCAGCTTTTGTGCTCCTGAGATGCTGCTTGGCCTGCTGTGTTCATCCAGCCTCACATTTTATTATCTCACAACTCTGATGGAGGCAGTTATGAGGAATCTGGACTAAGTAGACATAGAGAAATTGGTTCAACTCATGAAAGAAGCAAGAATGAGAAGGCATGGGTTTAAACTAATTGGCAAGAGATGCAATGATGATGTGAAGAAAAGAAAACCCTTCACACACAGCAAGTGGTTAAAGTATATAATGCATTGTTTGAGAGTATGGTTGATGTAGGTTTGAATGAAGCATTCAAAATGGAATTAGACGATCTGAAAAGGGGGGATATGCAGGGTTAAGGGGAGAAGGCAGGAGAATGGGACTAATGGAATTACTTGGCAGACACAATGGGAGGAATCATCTCCTCTGCACTGTAATAATGCTGTGTACTGAGAGAGAGAGAGGCCACAAGCAGGGCCAAGACCAGCAGATGAGGTAGGGATAGTGATTACTAGTGCTGCAGGCTCCTATAGATGGCAGAAAATGTGCATGCTAATCTTGCTTGCAGAGCTTGTTACAAATGAGATAGTCATTTCCTTTTCAAAAAATGTTTGTACTAAGACTGGATTTTTTTTGTTCTGGTGGATCCCCATCCACTTTTTTGTATGACCAGTGATTTTTTTTTGCCGCTCATATTAAAATTGGCAAGTATATTCAGATGATGAAATGATAATGTTCTGTCATACAGCATATCTATGCTTATTTCTACTCAGCTAATATCTGCACAGATCAGACATTCACTGTTTTACAAAGTCAAATGTGAATTTCAACAATGTGTATATCCTAACTATATTATATGCACTAACTGCATTGAATGTTATATTGCTAAAGTGACTCTGGTGATTTAATACAAGCACATTGGTGGACAGTCTTGAGGTAATAGAAGTGAAATAAAGAAAAAAATAATGCTCTGTCCCCTTGCAGTCTAATAATTTCATCTATTTGGAAGACCTTGGAAGGAAGACCACTGCAGATCATGAAAGATGCTATAATTACATGATTCTTGTATCACAATTTTAAAATCTTTTTGTTTTCACACACACTTAATCCTGGTCACTGGATCATGCAAACTACATATTTGACAATGCACTGACATTGAAATTTATATTGTACTTATTTATATGATAGGAAGAATATTTCTTTGGTCTGACTGGAGTATCCTTTTAGTGAAAAATATCACTCACATTTTGTTGCTGCATAATAATATGATGTGGCTAGCTTTAGCTGTTGCTCAGAATTTTGACATATATTAGGTTTCCAGGGAAACTTGAAATAGACTGAGCAGTTTTCAGGTCTGGGAGTGGTGGCTTTATGCCCATTTTTGAGTATGTGATACACAAAAAGGAAGAGAAAATACATTTATTGAACTAACCAAAAAGGTTGGAGACTGCAGTTCCCTAATATATTCCCGATGGAAATCACCTGACCCGTCGCAATTAGAGATGGTAAGAATTGCAGATGCTGGAGTCAGAGATAGCACAATGTGGAGCTGGAGGAACACAGGAGGCCATACAGCGTCAGAGGAGCAGGAAAGTTGACATTTCAGGTCAAGACCCCTTCCTCAGAAACAGTCCCAGTTGACTTGTCAATGAATCAGCTCCCTTTTCTCATGTAAATTGTTTCTGTCTTTGAAATTTGACACTGATGAGCGCACGATGACAAACTTCAATAGCATATGTCATTCTCCAGCAACACTGACGTTCTGTATCACCATCCCAAAGAATGGTCTACAAATTCTGGGTACTGTGTGTCAGTTCTAATTTGTGCAATAGGCAAGGTAGTGTGGTTTGTAAAATTGCCACGGGCTGGATTGATGCACTAGTCATCAATTATGTCAGCAACAGATTACTTCTGATCTTTGGAGAGATCAGTTGTACTGTCATATCAATACTGCTCACATTACACCCATCTTTGGTTGTTCTCTAAGCATTTCATCATTGCATTAAGTTATTTCATAAATTAATCCCCAGAACTCTATTTAATGTGAAATGTATCATGAAGTAAAACTGAGATTTAAATGCATTGCTAGTAATACAAAAAAAATCTTCTTTAAAAATCTGACAAGATTGTAACAATCAGATCAGTGGCAATCTTATGAAATGGAAAAGTTTGCATAAGGGGCTAAGTGGCCTATTCTTCATTACTGTCATCATTCATTAAAAAAATGTTGCGGTCATAAATTGAAAACAAAAATTCCTATAGTCAGACCGCTCTGAACACAATGATGGATATGGTTCTACTGGCACCAATAGCTTATAATACGTCATGCAATTGGTTATTCTTTATCGGAGAATCTAAATTGTGAGTGTCACAGATATCTGTCTATAGTGATCATAGCAGATAAGCCCAATTCTGTTGTCTGTGAGTTTATGAGTAGATTTATAGTCTTTCTGGAATATCTTGAATAATTGACTATAATTATAGTCGCCATATCTAAGTTACTACAGTTCAAAGATTTAACAAGACATTACAGACAAGTGACTCAGTCTCACAACAAACACTGTTTCCTAAACTGTTTACAAATAAATTAAACCCAGTGAAAAGACACATTTCACTCTGGCAATGCTAAATATTCACCAGTAATCAACTACTTTTATGCCATTTTTGTTGGCATAATTCCAGATTTTATCAGTGAAACTCATTCAGATGCATGACAGGCAAGGACACATTATGTGAAATCAAGCTTCTGATTGGTTAAAGAGACAGTTTTAAAATGGAATTTAGCCAGCTGTCTAAAATTACAAAGGGATTTTGATCAATTGGGTCAATGAGCTGAGAAGTGCCAGATGGAGTTTGATTTGTACATATATAAAGTATTGCATTTTTGCAAAACAGACAAGGGCAGGACTTATACAATTAAAAGTAAGGCCTTAGGTAGCGTTGTAGAACAAAGAGACCTAAGGGTTAATGCACATAATTCTTTGAAGTTCGCATCACATGTCGATAGGATATTAAGAAGCTATTTAGCACACTTGCCTTCAATGCCCAGACTTTTGAGGTTAGGAGTTTGGACATCATGTTGATGTTGTGCAGGATGTTTTTGAAGCCTCTTCTGGAGTACTGTGTCCAGTTCTGGTTAGCCTGTTATAGGAAGGATATTAACAAGCTGGAGAGGTTTCAGAAAAGATTTACAGGATGTTGCTGGGAATGGAAGGTTTCATTTATAGTGAGAGGCTGGGTGGACTGAGACTTTTTTCAGTGGAGAGTAGAATGTTGAGGGGTGACTTTAGGCAGGTTTTTAAAATCATGAGCAGCGTAGATAAGGTTAACAGCAGGTGTCTTTTCCCGATGGTGGGGGCTTCAAGACTAGGGGGGGGCATATTTTTAAGGCGAAAGGAGAAAGATTTAAAAAGGACACGATGGGCAACTTTTTTACACAGAGAGTTGTTCACGTGTGGAATGAACATCCAGAGGAAGTGAAGGATGTGGTCCGGTTGCAACATATAAAAGATACTTGGATAAGTACATGAACAAGAAAGATTTGGAGGGTCATGGGCCAAGTGCAGGCAGTTGGAATTAGTTTTAGTTTGGGGTTATGGTCGGCATGGACTGTTTGGACCGAAGGGTCTGTTTCCGTGCTGGTCAAAAGCTGATAGTGTTGCTGGCCGGAAAGTGGAATTCTCGTGAACTCAAATGCTTTGTTCCAACTTTCTTGTTTTCCTTATACATGCCTAACATTTCCTGTTCAATTGTTGTTCATTCCTCTGCAGAAATGAATAACTAGTTATTATCCAACCTAATGCAAAGTCGCATGGTTCAGCCAGACGATAGAGCTGTTTTCTCATTAGAGACAATTTGTGGTGATTTAACCTGATGGTCACTGCACCTCAGGAGAGGGGAAGAGGTTCCGAAGGAGAATCCTTCATGGAAGGAAGCCTCAGCCTGTGCAGGTATTTGAACCTGCATTGCAGACCAGCCATCCGAGCTAAACTAACCCATTCAATGTAATGTATCAAACATCCATTGGATTTCTAAGTTCTCTGATAGTAGTTAAAAGTACAATTGTGAGGTTATCATTGAAGATCCCAACCTTCTGAACCTTGCCCCTTGCCTGAGGTATGGTGTCTCAGATTTAACATTCTCTCTAAATTGACAGTAGGACTTGGGTGATTTTAGCTTTCCAACCCAAATATGTACTTTTGAAGGTGTAGACCTGGATGAACACAGCAGGCCAAGCAGTATCAGAGGAGCAGGAAAGCTACGTTTCGGGCCTGGATCCTTAAGGTCTAGGCCGGAAACGTCAGCTTTCCTGCTCATCTGATACTGCTTGGGCTGCTGCATTCATCCAGCTCTACACCTTGTTATCGCAGATTCTCCAGCATCTGCAGTTCCTACTGTCTCTGAATCAATTTAAAAGTCCAGGTTTGTGTACGCACGCACAGTGGCTTTAACAATGATTTACTATGCAATGCATCATTGCTCATTACTTAGATTGCCACTATTTATAGGTCTTAGCATCGAAAATAGTCCCTTCGAGTTCAGGCATATAATATTTTGATAAATATGAACTGACAGCGCACGCCTAATTGCGTTCCCAAACACTAAACTGCGAAACGTTTATCTACCAGTCATTTTAATCAATATAAAACCAGAACTGTAATTTTTATCCTCTTCCTCGCTCCCCAATCTGTTACACACGGGGTATTTACTGTTTGCTTGCAGTTTCCTCTTCGCATCAGTGTGCATGTAGCCTCTCACGTGCCTGTTATGAGCGACTTAGATCACCGCCTCCTGTGTCTGTGTGTGTGTTGGCGCGTCCAGACACACCAATTTACCCAATCACTTTCCCTGCTTCTCCCGCATTTATTGAGCGATGCAAGCAATGGGAGTAAGGGAGGCTGATTTGAGTGACAGGGGCTGGAACCGAGTGGGAGGGAGCGAGTTTACAGCATCGCCATTGCTCTAGACCCTCACGGACAGCACTGACCACACCAGCCGCTGCTGAGCCAGAAGCTCGGATTAATTTTGCAGCGCTCGAGCGGGTGATGTTCGCCGTCGCTGGAATGACCGGAAGGTGACCAGATTTTTAAACTGTCTGTCTCTCTGTACTTTCACATTGACTTGAGGCTGTCTTCAGATTCGCTGTATCCACCCGCCAGTCGATGACTTCATATTAGTGCTTTTTTTTGATCATTTTCTCTTTGTATTTTTTTGGCCCTTTTCATTCATTAAACGCGACAAAAACAAAACATGTAAAGACTTCCTTCTGTTTAGTATTAAACTGCAAGTTCCAGTCCCGGTTGAAAAATAACTTTAATTTTGGTGAATCTGTCAGTTTTGCAGTCTGGGTGGGGGATTGCTGAAAGTTGGCTCGAGCTGCTGAATTTTGGGCTACCCCACCCTGTTGTACCAGATTAGTCATGTTGACTTAAAAAGCTGCAATGTATCAGATTCTGTAACTCGAGGCCTAACTGGTGCAGACCTCGAGTACAATGAACAACAGCGAGATTCCGTGGTTATTTGTTGTAGAAAGCTCTCTTCCAAAGTCCAGGAGGCTAATCTAGAAGAGGATTTAACCGGGAAGGCGAGGAGAGAGCAGAGTGGAAAATGCTAACACAAGGGGGAAAAAATCACCCATCATGAAGCTAAGAAGTTACTCATCGGGTTACTAGCTGTGTGATGAAGATTCACTTTTTTAAAAAAAAAGTTGTGCCCATATAAGTTTTTTTCGCTTCTGGCTAAATTTCGGTGTATGATCTGTTTTGAATCGTTCAACAAATCATTTAATAATTTTACTGTAAATAGGTATGTTTAGGGAGATTGAGTTATTTGTACCCAAATGAAATAGTTTTTAAAAATGTTAACCTAATCTTGAGGTGGTCACGCATATAAATCTCTAAACTTCATTGACATTTCTGAAAGTGATTTTCGAAGAATGGATTCCAATTGCAGCAAAGCTTCAAACTTAAAAAGTAAACCGATGTGCACCTAAGGTGCTGCTTGGCCTGCTGTGTTCGTCCAACTCCACACTTTGTTATCTCGGATTCTCCAGCATCTGCAGTTCCTGTTATCTCTAACTAATTTATTTTGTTTTCAGCTCAGTTTCAACAACTTGCATTTGCAGAGCTTCTTTTAATATGTTTAAAACGTCTTTCAAATCAATTAGCTTGGATGGTGGTTTGCAATGCAGATTAATGCCAGCAGTGTGGGTACAGTTCCTACATTGTTTGAGGTTATCATGAAGGTGTCTCCTCCTTAACCTGAGGTTTGGTGACCTCTAGATTAATCTCACCACCAGTCACGTCCTTAATGAGAGGACAGTCCTCTGGTCTGCTGAGACTATGGCAACTTTACCTTTTGAAAAAATCTCTCAACTGTAATCAGACAAAAAATTTGCATGAAACACAAAAAAAAATTTACAATAGAAGTAGGTTTTAAGGAAGCTGTTTCAGGGGACCAAGAGCTTTGTGCTGTGAATTCCAGAACTAAGTCTAGAAAGCTGAAGGCTGACAGCCAATGGAGGAAGTGTACAATGCATAAGGATTGCAGTGCAGGAGAAGTGAGGGTGTGGAGGGAACTAAACATGAGAAGGAGAAGTTTTAAAATCAAGTTGGTGGCCCAAGAGAGTAGACGCCTGCAGACACACAGTCATACAGCATGGAAACAGACCATTTGGTCCAACCAATCCACACTGATCATGTTCCTAAACTAAACTAGCCCAACCTGTCTGTGTTTGGCCCACATCCCTTTCATGTACTAATGTAATATCTTTTAAATATTGTAACTGAACCTGCATCTGCCACCACCTGTGGCAGTTCATTCAACACACAAACCACTCTTCTTTTTTTTTAATCTTTCTCCTCTCAACTTCAAAATATGTCCCCTAACTTGATTGAGTTTTTTGAGGAAGTACCCAGAAGGATAGATGAGGGTAGAGTGATAGACATTGTTTGCTTGGACTTTAGTAAAACCTTTGATAAGGTTCCACATGGTAGACTAATTAGTCAAGTTAGATCACATGGGGCTCAGGGTGAACTCCCCTACCTTATGAAAAAGACCTCGTCTATACCCCTCATGATTTTATGAACCCCTACAAGGTCACCCCTCAACCTTCTATGCTCAAATTGAAAGAAGTCCCTGTCCATTTTTATAATTCAAACCCTCGATTCCTGGCATCATCCTCGTAAATCTTTTCTGAACCCTTTCTCAATTTAATAATAATGTTTCTATATTAGCACAACCAGATGTATATGCAATACTCCAGAAGGGGCCTCACCAATTCCTGCGCAAGCTCAGTGTAATGTCCCAAAGACCTGAGCAATGAAGGCACGTTTAATGTTTCTGAGAAGACTTGTAGCTTGGGTTGTGGATGAGGTTGTAGACTTGCTCACCCAGCTGGTGTGTTTGGTTGCAGACGTTTCGTCACCCTGCTAGGTAACATCGACAGTGAAGTGTTGGTGTTCTGCTCTGCTTGTTATTTATATGCCTTCATTTGTCGACCACCCCAGCAAACAGAGGCATGTAAACAACAAACAGGACAGAACACCAGCACTTACCGGAGACACTCTGACAATGTTACCTAGCAGAGTGACGAAACGTCTGCAACCAAACAAGTGTGCTAAATGCCTTCTTAACTACCCTGTCTACCTGTGATGCAAATTTCTAAAGAATTACATACCTGAACCCCAAGGTCTCTGTTCAACAACACTACTCAGGGCTCTACTATTAATTGTATAAGTTCTACCCTTGTTCGTTTGACCAAAAATGCAAAACCTCAGATTTATCCAAATTAAACTCCATCTGTCACTCCTAAGTTAATTGACCAAGATCCTTTTGTAATCTTAGATAACCTATGCCATCCATTATACAGCCAATGTTGGTGTCATTAACAAACTTATTAACCATGCCTCCTATATTCTCATCCAAAATCATTTACATAAATGACAAACAGAAGTGGACCGAATGCTGATTTCTTTGGAACGATGCCAGTCACAGGCCTCCAGCCTGAAAAACAACCCAATTCGCAGTTCACCCTGAACCCCATGTGATCTAACTTTACTAATTAGTCTACCATGTGGGACCTTATCAAAGGCTTTACTAAATTCCAAGCAAACAATGTCTATTGCTCTACCCTCATCAATCCTTTTGGGTACTTTCTCAAAAAAACTCAATCAAGTTAGTGAGACACGGTTTCCCTTGGACAAAACCATGCTGATTATCCCTAATCATTCTTTGTCTTTCCAAATGCATGTAGATCTTTCAGAATTGCTTCCAACAACTTACCCACTACTGATGTCAGAGTCGCATGTCTATAGTTCCCAGGCTTTTCTCCTTACAACCTTTCTTCAAAGCACAACAAACGCCACCCCCCCCCCCAGTCCATTTACCCTGTGGTTATAGATGATACAAATATTTCTGCTAGCAACCCTGCTAACTTCCCACAACATCCTGGGATACATTTGATTTAGGTCCTTGAGATTTATTCTACTTGATGTTTTCTAAGAGTTACAGCAGTTCCTCTTCAGTGATATGAACTGTTTTCAAAGCATCAGTATTTAATTCCCTAAGTTCTCTAGCCTCCACTTCTTTCTCTCCCATCTCCTGAGGTTCAACACAAAAATTACCTTGTTGCTCTTTAAGAGGCCCAACCCTCTCTCTAGTTGCTCTTAATGTACTTGTAGGATCTCTCTGGGTTATAGATCATAGATTAGAATCCCTATAATGTGGAAACAGGCCTTTTGGACAATCAAGTCCACACTGACCCTCAGAGCATCCCACCCCGACAGCTCTGCCTAATCTACACACCTCTGAACACAATGAGCAATTTAGCATGGCCAATCCAGCTAGCCTGCACACCTTTGGACTGTGGGAGGAAACCCACACAGATGTGGGGAGAGCGTGCAAACTCCACATAGACAGTCGCCCGAGCTTGGAATCGAACCCGTGTCCCTGGCAATGTGAGGTTGCGTGCTAACCACTGAGCTATCATGCTGCACCATCCTTATCCTTAACCTTATCTGCCAAGGCTATCTGATGTTCCCTCTTAAGCATGCCTCTACATTCTTTATCCCCTTCAAGATTCGTTTGGTCCCTGGTTGATATGTGAACAGGATCTGGGAGTTGGAATGGGTAGTTTCTGGGTAGAAATATTTTTAAAATGAGATTAAGATTATGGAAGGTGGAAGATTTCAGTTGCGTTTGAAAGGAACAGAAGCATAAATGAGAGTTTCAGCAGAAGATGGGCCGAGGCAAGCTCGGGTGGAATTAACTACATTCACATATAGTTTATACAGCACAGCATCAGTCTTTGTGACCGAGATGATGAATTGGAAGATGAGCTCTACTCCTGTAGAATACTGAACCTCAATCTGCTATAGAAATTGAATTTTAGGACAGCATCGCCCCTTACTTTTTTTTTATGTTGCACTTATTGGATGTCAGCTGGTGATACAAGGGCTTTTTAGAAACCACTGGGTAAATTTGCTGAACTCACTATTTGGCTGCCAAGAGAAGACTCAATTATAACTGTGGTGAATATATTTCAATCCATTTACATTTGTAAACATGTAAAATTTTGACAGTTTTTGTGTGTTTGGATGACTGTTCCTACTGAGTACTGTAGGAACAAAATAAACGTCAAATACTGTGGATGCTGGAGATATGTAATAAAAACAAAGTGCTTGAGAGAAACATCAGATTTGGCAGCATCTTTAGAGAGAGTGATAGAGTGAGTGTTTTGAGTCCAAAGATGCTTCTTGAGCTGTAAAGTCAGAGGCTGTGAATAGTCACTATTCTTATACCACCCACTCTATAGCTAAACGTAAAATCAACGCGGAAGAAGCCCTAAAGCCTTTTGAGACTGCACTGACAGACTACTCTAAAACTGCACGAGCACCACTTTCGAGCACTTGGCCCTTAGCCTTAAATGCTGTGATATTTCAGGTGCTCATCCAAGTACATTTTAAAGGTTGTTCAGATTCCATCCATGTTTGCTTTTAATTAATTGATGAAGATTCTGCAATATGCCTCACTGCAGTTAAGCTACATGAGCATCGATTACCTGGTGCTATTTGTTGCAAAATAGTCAGCCTCCATTTAAGTATGGCAACAATATACAGTAACTGTAATGTACTCTTCCAGCCCATTTAGTGCACACGTGGGAAACACAGAACTCCATGTGCAATGTTTTGTGTTTGTATTCAGTAAGTATTGGTAAAAATTACAATATGGAGAGGATATTTGTGAAAACCGAACAGTTAATTGTCTGTAGTATTACTCTTGAATACCTCAAGTCAGATATGTACCTTTTTTTGTAAATCACATTTCCTAATATTTATTCTGTTTACACAATTTATATGTGCATTTGGAATTTTTAATTTTATTTTACAGTTTTAACATATATTTTTACATTTTAACATTCTGTGATTTATGTGTTGCCAAGGACTGACGTAAGAGCAATGCTTTGAATTAAAAATGCAAGCAGCCAAAAGATCAATGTCTTGCTTGTGGATTGTGCTAAGGTTATCTTCAAAGTGGTTACCCAACCTAACTTTTGTCTTCCACATTGAATTGGAAGAAGTTCATCACTGCTTCACTAGAAGGCATGAATGGTAAACGGAGAGCAGGTAAAAGAGCAGATGATACACAGCCTGTTGATTAGCATGGGAAGAGGTTAAGCTGTTAGAGGTGATCAAGGAATAGACCAGGGTGTCAAGGAGGGAATGACCCCTTTTGGAATTTTGATAGAGGGAAAGGAAGAGGTTTTTGATGTGGCCATAATGTTGCAGGTGGTGCAAATGGCAACAAGTGATCCTTTACATTTGGAGACTTGAGTTGGAAAGAGAGGACAAAGGAAATCTGTTATGGTTTGCAGAAGGAAAGAGAATAAAAGTGCAGAAAATGCATTTGAGGAGCAGTACCTGTCTTCTGATTAGGCACTGCTAAGTGAGCTATACAATGCATTTGAGTTTTACAATTTCAGGCCATGAACTCATGTTGCTATTGTGATTTTTTTTTTTTTACTCATGTGCAATTCATAATCATGCTGTTTATGTTTTTGCTTTCAGATTTAGCTTTTTGTTATTCTGCTGTTGGCATTCTGAACAAATGCATTTTGCTTTACTTTATAGTCATTTTCAATTTCTCTGCTGTTTGTTCCATGATATCTTTGGCATTTGATGTCTCCTACCCATGACCCATTTGCAGACCTTTCTTTTTGTTGTACCTCCCCACTTGCCCCTCCACAACCAACACAAAACCTATCATATTTCTACCTTGCGTCTCTTCTGAAGAGTCAAATTTGATTTGACATATTAATTTTGTTTTTGTCTCCATTAATGAACTGATAGTTAGTTCCAAGCTGGAGAGCTTCAGTTTCACTTCTTGCTTTGCATTCAGGCAATTCCTCTTTTTCAACTTCACAACTTATTGACAATAAGTCAAATTTGCAGCTATGTTCTAGTAGTAATGTTGCATTTTGCTTTGCAAAGCAATGTTTTTGTTCCTTTTATAATTACATTCACTTCAGCTGTGCACACTAAAACTGGTAGATTTGTGAAACATTGCATGTGGAGTGAAGTTGAGACTTCTGGCCTGTAGTCTCAGGTCATTGTGCATCTGTGACTTGCAGTATGGCCCAGTGCATGGATCCCATTCTGAGAGCCACCAGGTTAGTTCATTGACTTGTTTTTGTATGTTCTTATGCAGTACTTAGCTGATTTTTTAAAAAAATTATTGTATTTATTTGTGTTTACTAAGTTATGGCCTGCAAAGTTTTATCACTTGGAACGTGCGGAGAGAAAGAAGTGCAGTTATATTTTGCGTAAGAAACTTTCAAGTGGTTACGTTAAAGAAACTCAGGCAAAATGGTCAAATAATAGTTGTCGAATTAAATTCATTATCACTGTTTTATGATAACATGCATTTTATTACCTTTCTGGAATTAATATTTATGGAACCATTTCTTATGCCAATTGTGTAGTTTGTTGTGTTATAATAGCAAATTACATTTTAATGATGTACCAAATAGATCTCAGTTAAGGCTAGAGGAGATGATACAGGCTAACTTATTGCCACAGTGGTGCTCTGTTATACTGTGTAAGAAAAGTCACCTGAGCTGTACTGATCAGGATTTACCAACTGTACATCCTGGCTGTCCTGGTTTCCAATGAAATTCATGAGTTTTGTGCCATGTGCACTGATCATTATTGATCATTAACTGACATTGAATAGTATATTTCTATAGATATTGCAAAACCCAGCCAGGCTCTGTAGCGTATCAAAACCATTGGTGTTCACCACTGACACAGTAATCTTGATTCTGTTTGCCTACTTTTTTTGTCTATAATCCTTGGTTGCCCCTTTTCCTGAGTGACCTGTCTAACCTACTGTTGAGTACTGATGTAGTCTCTGCTTCAATTGAAATTTTGCTAATCTATTCCACAAACAATATTTGTATATTTTGGCTTCAAATAATCATGTCTTTCTTAACTCTCTCTTGTATATTTTTCTCCTTTTTTTTTGTTGCCCTAAGCATAGAAACAAATTGTTTCCATCAACTCTGGTGTGTACCTTCATAATTTCAAAGACAACCATCAAATCATCCTCTGTTTTTGCTGGAACAGAAGAGAATAATCATGGTTTTGTAAATCGTTTTTATATCTTCTTGTGCCAGATAGCATACTCTTAAATCAGTACTGTACCCTGACCCTTGCTTCATCGTTGTGTTCCTCACCTATATAGGTATAGGCATGCTGCATGTTTCCATACATCCTCTTCTCTGAATTCAGGTCCCTGCCATATATACCTTCTCCTACGATCGCTGCATGTGTATCCAACCACAATGTGCTGTCAAATCCATGGTACAACACAAAATGACATTGAAGTTGGTTGGCTCACTGAGCTGGTGTGTCGTTCCACAGACGTTTCGCTACTGTGCTTAGTAACTTCCTCAGTGCGGCTTCTGATGAAGCATCGGTGTGCTTTCCCGCCTGGTTTTTAAACTCTGGGATCCGTTGCGATGGATTGCCTCACTTCCGGGTTTCCTCCGTAATGGAATGTAGACGGGGTCAAGTTCAATGTGTTTATTAACACCATGTTTCGTGGACTGCCATGCTTCCACGAATTCTCGTGCTTGTCTCTGCCTAGCCTGTCCCAGGATCGTTGTCCCAGTCGAAGTGGTGGCTCTCCTTGTCCATGTGGATTGAGATGAGTGAGTATTGGTCATGTCTTTTTGTAGCCAGTTGGTGTTTGTGTACTCTTGTTAGTTTCCTTCCTGTTTGTGTGATGTAGTGTTTCTTGCAGGTGACTTTGGCCCTGTCCATGGTGGGGAGTGGGTCCTTGTCGTAGCGTTGATGCGGGTTTGTGTGCCACTCTGATGCCCAGGCATCATGAAGCCTTGTGGTGAGTTCTGAAGTGTTGCTGATGTAGGGTAGTGTGATGAGTATGTCGGGGCGTGTAGAATCTTTTTGATGCTGTTGCCATAGGCATCTCCTGACTCAGTTCTTTGGATATCCATTATCCTTGAACACTTGGAAGAGGCATTCCCCCTTCTCTTGGCGTAGTTCTATGTTGCTGCAGTGTGTTGTTGCCCTTTTAAATAGTGTTCACCTGCAGCTTCATTTGTGTGTGAGTGTTGGGATGGTTACTATTGAAGTTCAATACCTGGTCTGTGTGTGTGGCACAAGACCCCAGGGTTTAAAATCCAGGCGGAAAAACACACCGACGCTTCATCAGAGGCCGCACTGAGCATGTTACCAAGCACAGTAACGAAACATCTGCGGAACAACAAACCAGCTTGGCGAGCTAACCAACCTCAAGACCCACAGCCCGAGCTGCAGATCTACTCCAAAACTTTAAATGGCATTGATTTTTGTGAACCTACTGAGATAGTCCTGCCATTGTAATTGCTGTTGAAGATTACGTTCCATGTTCCCAAATGCTGTAATCCATAGAAGCCTAATCCATGAGTGCCCAACTTCACTTGTAGACATGGGATACTAAAGTGTACAATAAATGAACTTGCCGGTACAGTGTATAAAAGTTGATTTCAGTGTACACGGTAACCACTAACAAGAACTAACTGCCAACATTTTCTTTCCATACAATAAATCAAAAGGATGCTTTATTTCCTCTGGATACAGTGTGATGCTTGAGGAATTGATCTGTGCGAGATACTTTTTTTTTGTTCCCAATATTCTTACCCCCTCCTGCTAAAGTCATTGATTTCTTCCAGTTCACTCCAGTATTTCATCAAACATTCTTTTTCACGATTGAATCGCATAGTGGAGACATTATTACCAAGCCCAGTTCAGTGCTTGTCAAATATGTATAATGTGTTCAGGATTAATTACATGGCAATTGGGACTGAAACACCAATGATTAGAACTCCAGTTGACATTCCAGGTGTGCTTTACCTATTTGGCACCTGTGGAGATCAAAACTGCAACCGTACTGATTGTTTGTTCCTTTGCCATGTAATGAACTCTGACATATGAACATATAGGCATACAAACACCCTAATTGGGAGCAAGCCTACTCAATCCCTCTTGCTTGTTCTGCCATTTAAAAAAATCAACCCATATACCCACCGACCAGACAATCATTAACACAGTTAAGAAGTTATCTGCCACTGACTTGAAAGCTTTCAGTGACCCTGAGGTTGTTGGCTTGCTCACAGAGCTGGCTGGTTATTGTACAGATGTTTCACCACCATGCTAGTTAACAGTATCAGTGCAGCCTCTGATGAAGTGATGTAGTTCTACTCTGCTTAGTATATATATGATCTAGTCTGTTAAGGTGGGTTGTGTCATTTCTGCTTCTGTTCTACTTGGGTTTGTATATGGCTATAACATTTCACCAGGATCAGTTTTGAGAGAGGAGGAAGAGAACAATCAACTTCCATTTCTAGATGTCAGGATAGAACAAATGACCAACAGGGAGTTCCAAACCACAGTATACAGGAAGGCAACCCACACTGACCAAATCCTCAACTTCCACAGCAATCATTCCAATGTCTTCAAACAAATCTGTGTTAGGACACTATTCACACAGGCCACAACTCACTGCAACACACAAGAACTACATAAGAAGGAGGAAGAGCACCTATGCAAGGTCTTTGCTAACAACAGATGTCCCAACAATTTCATCTGCAGGTGCCTACTAGGTAGACAACGCCAAAAGGACACAGTATGCCCCAATACATTGGCCACACTACTCCATATCAGAACTGATAACAAGATTCCTGCAACCACTAGGAATCATGGTAGCACACAACCCACAGCCACACTATTACAAACACTCACGAGGACCAAAGACCACATACCCATGACATGCAGAACCAATGTAGTTTACAAATTACCTTGCAGTTACTGCAACAAACATTACGTTGGCCACACTGGAAGGAAACTAGCCATCAGGATACATGAAGGCCATCAATTTAACTGGGACAGTGTGACCATCTGAGGTGAAGCCAACCAAAGACACATGTGGGAATTCCTGGAGGCCTGGTTTTCAACCCATAATGCGATCGGCAAACGTGGAATTAGACCCCATATTCAACCAATGCAGAAAGAAACCAGAAAGGGCACAACCCAACTTAACAGACCAGATCATATAAATACCAAGTGGAGTAGAACAATGTAGCTTCATCGGAGGCTGCACTGATGATGTTACCTAGCGTCGTGACTAGATGTCTGTATGATAACCAGCCAGCTCGGCAAGTGAGCCAACAACCCCAATCACAACCCGAGCTACAGATCTTTGCAAGAAGCTTTCAATGAACCTGTCTCCTCCATTCTCTTGGGACATGAGTTCAAAAGATCCCCACCACCTGACAGAGAAACAAAATCCCCGTCATCTTTGAGTTATATGGGAGCCCCCTTTATTTGTAAATGCTCCCCCCTAGCCTGGGTCTTTCCCACAAGGGGGAATATTCTTTCCGCATCTACTCCATCAATGCTCCTTAAGATTTTATAATTTTCTAATATCATCACCCATTTTTCTTAAGTCGTGTCTTTATCTACTGGACTTAGCTAACTTTTCACCATATTGTAACACCCAACCTAGCTGAGTTGAATAATTCATTTTGAATTTTTATTGATATGAGTAAGTATTTTAAAATAGATAAGTACTTTCTGACGTATTAAAGACATGGTTTGTGTAGTTATTTATGCAAAAATGAATTCAGCACTTTGAGCCTTTTTATAAATACATAAGAATTTTAGCTGAACAATAAACTGTTTGTCAGTGAGGCAATAAATAAGATATTTTGAACACTCATTTTGGTGTCTAAATAGTAGCCATCATTGTGGCTCTCACGTCACATGTTTAGAGTTTGGGAAAATCCATTATGAACTTTTTGAGGAATAAAACATTGTTACATTTTTTTCGAAGTAATTTCACAATCATGATCTCACTGGACTTGTTTAAGCTTGTTTAAAAGTTACTGCAGCATCACTTTAAATCGATATCATGTACTAAACATAGGATTCCTTTTGTGTTTATGTTCTTAATTCCTGTAGAAACTAACATTATGTCCTGGAAAATGTTATACACATCCTGGATTTTTGATCTGGACAAATTTACTTGATCTTCAATGCCACACTTGCCGCTTAGTCTGTTTGGTACTGTTACTCATTGCTGTTCGCTTAAGAGTTTCAGCATTTTGGCTAAATGATGATGGTATTATTTCCAACTGCAGGGCATTATGATGGTAATGGTGAAGAAATGGTCACAGGCAAAGTCCATGATTGTGTCTAACTAGTACAAAGTAACTATCCAAATAAAGACCAAAATTACAATGCTGAACTGTTCGGGTTACAGAGCAACTATTGCCCTCAAGCTGTAGTGCACTTCTCGGGTCTGACATCATACTGCATTAAACTCTGGTCACCAAGGTACGTAAATGAGTTTTAGGGGTGGGTGATAGTTCAGCGAAGATTGATTCCCATAGGACAATCCCATCAGCAAGTCAGTTTTTCGAAAAACCTGGGCCTTTCAGGATTTAAAGGTGGCAACCATATAGAGAGATAAGACTAAATGGTGAAGCAAAGATTGAAAAAATTTGCTTCAAAGTAAACCAAGAAAATTCAACAAGGAAGCATGCATTCAGGTAAACCGGCAAAGTTAGGACTGATTATTGGGAAATTTGTTACAAGATTAATTCTGGGATTAATTTTGTAGATGGAACAGTGAATTCTGAAGCCCTTGAATTACTTGAGAAATCAGTAGAGACCAAGATGTGGAGGTGAGGGATGGATGTTGAGGAACATACTGGGTCTCTCTAAAATGAAGAGCTAATCTGGATAGAAATAACCATCTTTATCTGTGGAATTTGAGAAATTTCAAGTGGTCAACAGTTGTGGATATTCTACAGAGCTGTACAAAAAGAAACTAATTGATGCATGGTTTGAGTTTCTAAAAGCCTTTAAATCAGCAAGTTCAAAGATATACCTTAGTATGCACATTTTGATAATTTTCTTTGCATTTTGACATGATAATAGTGGTAAATTTTTGTGGTTTTTCTTCAGCCCTGCACAAGGTCATGATTTGAGTCTAAGTATGCAGCAGGATAGACTGTCAAATTGCAGTTACAGCTTTGATGTGACACTGTGCCAGCAAGGGAATCATTACGTGTGGTAGCCTAACTTATTAAAATGTTCAGTGCACCAAAAACTGGGATTGAAATTCTTACATAGTTTGTTGTGCTGAGCTTTCACTGAGCAGGAAGAGAAAACACAACTCCTAGATAAGCTTTACTAAAATACTTGTAAGTTGCTTGACAAAAGTTTTTTTTTGTTTTAAAAATTCATAAGTAGAGCTGGAACGTTTTCATGTTGCAGTGGATTAATTGACTAAGTGAATCGTCAGTACTCAATCATGTAATCTTAAAATAAAGACTTTTATTGGTGAAATTCTGAAAACTTTACAATTCTAGATTGCAATTTGGGTCATTTTTTTCAATTGTTGGTACTTGTTTAAATTGGAGTGGGCTTAAATAGCAAACATGGACAAAAGAACTGAATTTCATGGCAATGTGAGAATGCCTGACATTGACATCTTGGCAGCATTGACTAAATGTTGTATCAAGGAACCCTAGCAGAATTGATGCCAGTGGGACCTGACCATGAGGAGGGGTCTTGTGGTGATCATGGTGGAGGAGGACTTCCTTGGTTGGGTAAGATTTAGCATGGGAGAATTATCTTAGTTATCGTGACATATAGGTTATCGTCTGGTTTTTCAGAATGCTTGTCAACATGAGGGAAGTATACAGTGAGATCTCTTACATATTCAGTCCTGTAAAATACTCAAATTAGTGTCCAAACTTGGATTTGAGAAGGACATAACATTCTGAGTAAACTAAGAATTTCCACAGTTTTGCAAACGATTGTGAGAATAATATGGAATTTAGCACAGCTTTAAAAGGGAAAAGCAATTATGGGGGGGGGGGGGTAGTATTTTGTATTTGGGAGAAACAAATTTAGATGAGGTCAGTGCTTGCCATCAACTAAAGGAAGACACAGCTATGAAAGAGATGGAAGTTTAAAGGTAATAATTGAATCTTTGCCTTTGTATCCTAGCCAAAAAAAACTAAAGCAAGAGAAATATTCTCCAAGAATTTGGTATTAGTGAATTGGGCTGTTGAAAGAAGGATTTTTTTTGTGGAGAAGAGAGAATTACAAGTTTCTGGAAGGAACTTTGATGCGGTAGGGAGATATCTTTTTCAGATATGTGATCAGGACTGGAAACCCTAGATTTGATCCTGAGAATTAAAACTTAACCATTTAGTTTTAGATGTATTCTACCTGGGATTCCTCAGCAGGGTCCTCCTGTGGTGATCCTGTTTAGTTACCTACAAATCCATGAACCCAGCAGTGAAAATGACCTTTGTATGCTTTTACAACAGCCAGTGTTCTGTGATTTAAATGTTTGTGTACAGCCAACCTCATTGAAAGCTGTGGTGAAAAGCTAAATATTTAGCAAGGTGTAGGAATGAGATGACAGTTGCTGGATGAGGTGTATAGAGAAAATGAATAAAAGCCTAGGGTCGGACTGTGGGCCAATAAGAAATGAGAACAGACATTGCCATTCATTTTTTCGAGCTTGCTCTGCCATTCAGTAGGATCATGGCTGATCCACCATTCATCGCATCCACTTTGCTGCATCTTCTCCTGGGTTTGGGGGTCCCTGATCTAACAGGTAGCAGGGTTTGTAGCTGTGGTGAGGGTGTGAGGTTGGTGGGAGTTGCTGCATGATGTGTGTGCTGTTTGCTGTAGCTACCAGTCAGGGGATTGATGGGTAGGGGAAGGGGTGAATAATTGGAATGGAATGTCACATCGGACCAGGGAAGGGTGCTGTGTTTTGAATAGGTGGCAGTTGCGTTGGAGTTGCAATGTTTAGCTGGAGAATTCAATGGTGAGTTGGGGGACTACTTTAAGAATAGTTACTCAAGAATTAGAGTAGGTTTTTAATCCTGTAATTGTTCCTGAGCAATTACTTAAACTAATAGGAACCCTGTGGCATTGACTTTAAGGACCTTTCAAAGAAGGTTCCAGGTATTAGCTCAATTGGATGAAAGCTTGGTTTGCAGTACAGAGTGAGGCCAACAGCGTGGGTTCAATTCCACTACCAGCTGGTGATTCTCCGGTTAAACCTCCACCAGCCATGTCCCTCTAGCAAGTTAGAAACCCCAATGGACTCTGGGAATATGACAACTGTGGCTTTAGTCTCAACATTTGTCCCGTCACAAAGGGAAAATTTCAGTGGAGTACCTAAGAGACACTAAGCAGAAAGTGTCTGTTTAGCCCAAATAATGCAACTCGTGTTTTCCCCATCCTGTTTAAATATGTCTTCAATATCTCTTTCTTCATTCAGCTATCCATTCCAAGCTTGAATGTTGATTTTTTTTATTTTGCTTCACCTGCTCACCTTGAAGGTTAATACCGTGAGCGTGTAGAGCTCCATGTAAGGAAGATTCTTTTGTTCTCCATTCTAAAAGATTTGAAGGCAATCTCGTAACTTTAACAATCTTATTCCAGATTCTACTACTGTTTCCATCTACCCTATCATATCCTTTCATAATTTTAAGCGCTTGTATCATAACACTCTGCAAGCTCTATCATTGTAATGAAAAAAGGGACAATTTTTCACACCAACTTTGTATTGATACTTGAATGTCCAGTCAAATCTGTGCTGTACATCCTTTGAGCTTTAATATCCTACCCATTAGTTAGAGCCCAGTATTATGCACAGTATTTTGAGACCTTATTGCAGCTTTCTATAGGGTCGTCATTAGTTCATGACTTAGGCATAATTGAACATTTTTATATATATAAAATATTATTCACAACATTACTAAATTTCTCTTAAATAAACACACCGAATTGTGGACGCTGGAAATCTGAAACAAAAACACAGTATGCTGGAGAAACACAGCAGACCTGGCAGTATCTGTTGAAAGTTAAAGAGCTAATGTTTCGAGTCAAGTGACTTGTTTGTCAAACCTGTGTTTCTGTCATTGTTTTGCCACCTTGTTTCACTTTGGCTGGTTAAGCCATTGGATATGTTTTCCAAATATTGAGCAATATGTTATAAATTCCATCACCAAATGTGCAATTTATGGAGGTTTTAAACCACGCACTTGTTGAAGCCCAAGATAAACACATGAACAAAAGATTTTTGTTACATTGCTTGCTGATCTAGCAGAAAAATGAATAAACTAAATCCATTTGGAAATTCCCTTTTCTAATGTATATTCTTAGTTATTATTCCTTTTGAAGTTCTGGTCTGTAAGGGATCTGGAGTGTTTACTTTTGACTGGTTTGTATTTTAGTTTGGAGAAGAGAGTGAGGTTGGGAGCTTGTTAAGAATGTATATTTCAAATGGGGTTTCCCAAAAGCAGTGAACACTACTGAACATTGTACCATCCTGCTTGCCTTGCCCAAAATGTTGGGTTAGGCTATACATGTTGTAAAATCCACATTGTTAAATGCAACAGTTTATCCTTCAGTAGTTTAATGACAGCACCATTTAAACAGAGCATTCCTCAGTATAATCCAGAAGCTGTAACTTTTCAAGACTGAAACACAGGAGACACCCATTTAAATGCTGCAGGCAATGCAAACAAAAGCCACAAGTCAATATTTCCTGTTGAAGCTTTGTGTTATGAAGAAATATTGAGAAATTTGGGGATTGCAGCTTGGAAAGGAAGTATCTGGAAAGTGGTCAGCATCATGATAGTTAAGGGAATGGAAATGATGCCTCTAGAATATGAGTTGAAATTAATTGGAGTATGAGACAGCACAACACTTGTGCAGGTGACACTAAAATTGGAGGTGTAGTGGATGGCAAAGGAGCTTACTTCAGAATATAACGGATCTTGATCAGATGAGCTAATGGGCTGAGGAGTGGCAGGTGGAATTGAATTTAGATCAATGTGAAGTGCTGCATTTTGAAAAGGCACATCAGAGCAGGACTTAAAGTTAAGTTCCTGGGGAGTGTTGCTGAACAGAGAGACCTTGGAGTGCAGGTTCATAGTTCCTTGGAGTTACAGATAGATACGATGGTGAAGAAGGCGCTTGGTAAGCTTGTCTTTGTTGGCCAGTGCATTGAGTCTCGGAGTTGGGAGGTCATGTTATGGCTGTATGGGACATTAGTTAGGCCACTAGTGGAGTATTGCGTGCAGTTCTGGTCTTCCAGGTGTAGGAATGATGTTGTGAAACTAGAAAGGGTTCAGAAAAGATTTACAAGTATTTTGCCAGGATTGGAGGGTTTTGAACTATTAGAACGTAGAACATAGAACAGTACAACACAGAACAGGCCCTTCAGCCCAAGATGTTGTGCCGACCATTGATCCTCATGTATGCACCCTCAAATTTCTGTGACCATATGCATGTCCAGCAGTCTCTTAAATGACCCCAATGACCTGGCTTCCACAACTGCTGCTGGCAACGCATTCCATGCTCTCTCAACTCCGTGTAAAGAACCCGCCTCGAACATCCCCTCTATACTTTCCTCCAACCAGCTTAAAACTATGACCCCTCGTGCTAGCCATTTCTGCCCTGGGAAATAGTCTCTTGCTATCAACTCTATCTATGCCTCTCATTATCTTTGTATAGCTCAATTAGGTCTCCTCTCCTCCTCCTCCTTTTCTCCAATGAAAAGAGACCGAGCTCAGTCAAACTCTCTTCATAAGATAAGCCCTCCAGTCCAGGCAGCATCCTGGTAAACCTCCTCTGAACCCTCTCCAAAGCATCCACATCTTTCCTATAATAGGGCGACCAGAACTGGACGCAGTATTCCAAGTGCAGTCTAACCAAGTTTTATAGAGCTGCAACAAGATCTCAGGACTCTTAAACTCAATCCCCCTGTTAATGAAAGCCAAAACACCATATGCTTTCTTAACAACCCTGTCCACTTGGGTGGCCATTTTAAGGGATCTATGTATCTGCACACCAAGATCCCTCTGTTCCTCCACACTGCCAAGAATCCTATCCTTAATCCTGTGCTCAGCTTTCAAATTCGACCTTCCAAAATGCATCACGTCGCATTTATCCAGGTTGAACTCCATCTGCCACCTCTCAGCCCATCTCTGCATCCTGTCAATGTCCCGCTGCAGCCTACAACAGCCCTCTATACTGTCAACGACCCCTCCAACCTTTGTGTCATCTGCATACTTGCTGACCCATCCTTCAATCCCCTCATCCAAGTCATTAATAAAAATTACAAACAGTAGAGGCCCAAGGACAGAGCCCTGTGGAACCCCACTCACCACTGATTTCCAGGCAGAATATTTTCCTTCTACTACCACTCGCTGTCTTCTGTTGGCCAGCCAATTCTGTATCCAGGCAGCTAAGTTCCCCTGTATGCCATTCCTCCTGACCTTCTGAATGAACCTACCATGGGGAACCTTATCAAATGCCTTACTGAAGTCCATATACACCACATCCACAGCTCGACCATCATCATCAACTTTTCTAGTCACATCCTCAAAAAACTCTAAGGTTTGTGAGGCATGACCTACCCCTCACAAAGCCGTGTTGACTGTATTTGATCAAGCCGTGCTCTTCCAGATGGTCATAAATCCTATCCCTCAGAATCCTTTCTAACACCTTGCAGACGACAGACGTGAGACTTGCTGGTCTGTAATTTCTGGGGATTTCCCTATTTCCTTGAAGAGAGGAATTACATTTGCCTCTCCAGTCCTCAGGTACGACTCCAGTGGAGAGCGAGGATGCAAAGATCTTCGCAAGTGGCAAAGCAATTGCATTTCTCGCTTCCCAAACCAGCCAAGGACAAATCTGTTCCGGGCCTGGCAACTTGTCAGTCTTAATGTTTGACAAAATTTTCAGCACATCAGCTTCCTCTATCTCTATCCGTTCCAGCATGCACACCTGCTCTTCAAAGGTTTCATTCACTACAAACTTTGTTTCTTTCGTAAAGACAGAAGCAAAAAACTCATTTAGGGCTTCCCCTACCTCCTCAGACTCCACACACAAGTTCCCTATGCTATCCCTGATCGGCCCTACTCTTTCTTTGACCATTCTCTTATTCCTCACGTAAGTGTAAAATGCCTTTGTGTTTTCCCTAATTCGTTCTGCCAAGCCTTTCTCGTGCCCCCTCCTGGCTCTCCTCTGACCATTTTTGAGCTCCTTCCTTGCCTGCCTGTAATCCTCTCTAGCTGAACTTGACCCTAGCTTCCTCCACCTTATGTAAGCTACCTTCTTCCTTTTCTCAAGAAGCTCCACCGCTCTCGTCATCCAAGGTTCCTTTATCTTACCCCTTCTTGCCTGTCTCGGAGGGACATATTTACTCATCACTCGCAACAACTGTTCCTTAAACAGTCTCCACATGTCTATAGTTCCCTTACCATGGAACAACTGCTCCCAGTCCATCCTTCCTAACTAATGTCTAATCGCGTCATAGTTTCCACTTCCCCAAATAAATATCCTCCCATTTTGCCTAATCCTCTCCTTCTCCATAGCTATGTAGAATGTGAGGCAGTTATGGTCATATCACCAAAATGCTCTCCCACCACAAGATCTGATACCTGCCCCGGCTCATTTCCGAGCACCAAGTCTAAAATGGCCTCTTCCCTCGTCGGCCTGTCAACATACTGCGTTAGGAAACCCTCCTGAACACACCTTACAAAAACAGCTCCATTCAAATCTCTGCTCAAAGGAGGTTCCAATCAATATTAGGAAAGTTGAAGTCACCCACTACAACAACCCTACTGCATCCACACTTTTCCAAAATCGGTCGACCTATGCTTTCTTCAATCTCCCTGCTGCTATTGGGGGGCCTGTAGTAAACCCCTAACGAGGTGACAACTCCCTTGCTGTTCCTAATTTCCACCCACACTGACTCAGTAGGCAGATCTTCCTCGACAATGGAAGCTTCTGTAGCTGTGATACCCTCTCATTAGTAGTGCTACACCCCCTCCTCTTTTTCCTCCCTCCATGTTCTTTTTAAATGTTTTAAATATTAGGAGAGGCTAAATAGACTGGGGCTATTTTCCCTGGAGCATTGTAGGCTGAGGGATGACATTATAGAGGCTTATAAAATCATGAGGGGCATGGATACGATAAACAAGCAAGCTCTTTTCCCTGGGGTGGGAGAGTGCAAAACTAGAGGGCATAAGTTTTTAAGGCGAGAGGGGAAAGATATAAAAGGGATCTAAGGGGCAACTTTTTCGGGCAGAGCGGTGCATGTGTGGAATGAGCTGCCAGAGGAAGTGGTGAGTTCTCTCGCATCTTACTCCCAACACTTTACAACTTTGGCATACTAGTTGATCCTGAGCAAAGTTTCCGACTGTATGCCCGCTGTCTTCAAGAACCGTAGAATATCATCTGAGAACAACTACAACGTAGGAGGCTATTTGACTCATCAAATGCATGACAGCTGTTTACAAATTCTTTCCCTTCAAATACTTATCTAATTCTCCCTCAAAAGCCCCAGCTGAACTTGTCTGCATTTTTCTTTTTGGGTAGAGCATTCCAAATCATAACCGCTTACTGAATAAAACAAAAAAAAATTCTCATGTCACCTTTATTCGTTTTGCCATTCCCTTCAAATTTGTGTCCTCTAGTTTTCATCCTTGTTGCTAATGTGAACAGTTTGATTTTGTAATGTGGCTGGTCTCGGTTCCTGCCTCAGCTCACCATCTGTTCAAATCCTCACCCATAATGAGAGTTCAGACAAAATTCTGGTCTCAGCATCTTATGTTGTATTGTGTGAAAGCTATTTTATATCCCTACGCTATACATTGGTTCCCAATCTGACAATGCCTTAAATCTTTAAAAAAGACTCACCCTTTGTTTTCAAATCAAACATGACCTGCCGTCCTTTTCTCTTATCTCTAATCTCCTTCAGCCCTCAATCCTCCCTGCTTTTCAAGTTTTGGCCTCTGGCACCTCTGATTCTTTTTGTTTCCCACCTTTCACCTTGGTGTCCATGTGTTCGGCTGCATTGTCTTTATGCTCTGGGTTTCCCTTCCCAAACCACTGTCTTTATACCATTCTTTCCTCCTTTACCAGGCTTTGTAAAGCCTACATCCTTGAGCAAATGTTTATCACTTAGCATAAAATAATCCTTGTGTTGATTGGTCAAGTTTTATAAGAGCCCTGTGAATTTGTTCTTGTGTAAGCCACTATTCCAAGAAACAACATCCATAGTTCGTTTGGTTCTTGTGTAGCCCAAGACACCTATCGTGACCCTGTGGGTGTTTCAATGTGCTGACCTGTGTCAGAACTGCCTAGGAAGTTTGAACTTCTAATGGCCAATCCACTGCTTCCTTGGGACCCTCCAAAATGTCTCCGAGTCTGAGTCAGAGACATTGCATAGTTCCGAAATACTTACTTTGATTGTTACCCAGGAGTTGGGCTAGGATTTCTCTGTCTAATAATTCCTCATTGGCTGTACAACTGAACCCCCCCAAACATACTCCATTGCAATGACAATCCAACCCAACCCTTGGCCTGACTTGACTAGATACCTCCCTGTACCCCTTTTCCCTCTGTAGTGGGCAAGCTCTTGTGGTTCCTCCGTTGGAAGTTTGTATATTTTTTTAAAACATCTGTTCTATTTGTAGTTTTGTGTCCAATTGGTGACTGACACGAGCTCCCACTCTGTTGGAAGATTTAGCTATTTTGTTAAATTTGCTTTGAACACTAAGTGCCTGGTTACATTTTAATATGTTACAAGCACAATATAAATGTAACTTGTTATTGTGTTTTGAGATACCATGACAAGAAACTGAGCTGTATGAGTACTGTAGCTATGAAAAGTCAGCTAGGAATCCGGCATCAAGTATAATTCACTTCCTGACTCCGAAAGCCTGGCCACCATTTGCAAGACACATGTCAGGAGTGTGATGGAATGCTGCCACCTGCCTGGATGGGTGTAGCTTCAATAACACTAACACTAAACAAGCGTGATACCATCCTAGACAAAGCAGCCCACTTGATTGGTACCTTATCCACAACTTTCAGTCCATCCACCGCTGATGCTCAAGAGCAGCAAAATGCACTATCTACAAATACAGTGCAGAAATTCCAGCAGGGTTTCTTATTTGGCACCCCCCAAACTTATGACCAATTCCATTCAGAAGGACAAGGGCAACTAGTACATGGGAACGCCACCACCTGCAAGTTCCCCTCAAAGCCTCTCACCACTCAGATTTGGAAATATAATCGTTGTTTCTTCAGTGATTGAGTCAACGTCTTGGAACCCACTATCTAAGGGGATTGTGGGTGTATGTACACCAAATTGACTGGAGCAGTTGAAGAAGGTGGCTGATCACCAGCTTCTCAAGGGAAAGTTGGGATGCATAATAAATGCAGACTGAGAGAATAAGGCCCACATGCCATCAGTGAACTGTAAGAAAGATGTACCTGTATAGTAGTTGTAAAGGCTCTTCCATCGTGCTGTATTCTACTGTACCCCAGAAAAATGATGTTTTTTTTTTACTTGAAATGTGGGTGAATATGGCCAGAAACCTGCACTCTAATATTAAAGTGTATTGGAGCTCTAACTTGCCATGTTCTATTTTCTGAAAATCATGAATCCAGCTGTGCTTGCATCTTCATTCCTTCACCTTCAGTCAAGATGATATGGCCAACGATCGATCAGATCAGCTGTGGAATAATATGCTGACAGGTACATGAAAGGAGTCTGGCATAACTCGTTTTTTTTAATGAGGTGAAGTGCTATGTATGTATGTGGTGCATTCAAAGTATTTGTGTACGGATTCATACCAAGATCAAGAAATTACGAAATGGGGTACAGGGGATTTGAAACTGTGGCAGTTAAACCAGGAAGCTTCATAATGTCGTTATTCTGCCAGAAATAGAGTACCACTGCTTACCAGTTTGTTTGCCTGACAGTTTTGTTGTTTTTGCACTATGTGCTTCACTGCGCATTTCGCTATTATAAATATATGAACGTGTACAGGAACCTTTTACCCTTTAAATAAAGTTTCTTGGAATAGTGGTTTAAGCAAGGACCAATTCCAAATAGTCTGCACAAAATCTATTGCATTTCTTTCAAAAGAATTGAGCCAACATTCTCATTTTTCTCGTCATCACTTGCAGTAAATTTCAATACATGTATTTGAATTTGATTAATTATTTGGATGCAGATTATTGCTGTTCCGTGAATAGAGTGGGCCTGGCTAGTGTTTGATTACCAGCTAATCAGTCGTGTGTGTCTTTGGCAATCGAGTCTGTACAAGCAGCTGTAACAAAACCAAACATGGTGATGCAGTTCTCTGAGAAGTATGTTACCACCATAAAGAGAAATGAAGAAGTGTCTTCAAAGATTTGTTTAAATAAGGTCAAAGTTAAGAAAGTGACCTAAAACGTAATTTTGGGCCTTGTGAATCAGAATTGCGAAATTAAATTTTTGAAGTTTTTAAGCTTTAGAGAAAAGCTTGTGTGATCATTCTTGCAAAATGAAGGATATGTTACTATCCTAAGATTCAGGCCAGAGGTTATACAGAACAGGAAGATGATGTTGCTGTCGATAAGCATGCTTATGGTTAGAAGATTGATGTCCGGAAGGCAAAACGGTTTAGATTAAGCTTGTGTTCTTTGGCAGTAACAGTGTGACTTTTTAAATAAGTTTGAACTGGGGTGGAGGAACACTTTTTAAGAGTGGATACAAGTTGACATTTTCCATATTAGGTGGCAATGTCACAGGAGGTGGTGCTCAGTGAAGTAGGAAGTGGTTTGACACATCAGAGACTGAAGTTTTTTTTTCAAAATAACTATATTAAGTCTCGATATAACATTCAAGTAGATTTGCTGTTGTAAGTGTTGGAGCAATCATCATCCAGTGAGGAATTCTATTGCTTAAACTTGAACCTGCTGTTTGGATTGTAAGTAGTATTAAGATTTCCTTGTAGCATTTCTGTCCAATTAATACTGTACATATAAAAGGTGCAACAGGGTTAATGTTTGTAGTCTGTTTGTTTATTTCTGATCTCAGTGTGTTTGGAAATGGTGGGTGTATCAATTCTGGCACCTCAGCCGCACCCAACTACTTCCAAACACTTATGGAACTTGCTTGGAGTAATGTCACCACATTCATATGAAGACGAGAATTCTTGTCCCATGATTCTTTGTCCTGGATTTTAATCAGTAGGGGGAACTAGGGCCATGGCTTATCCTTTACTTGCAAGACAGAAGGAAAATTTAAAGAGTTACCCTGGACCACTCCTCCCCTTTTTTGTCTCTTGATCATTGCAATTTTGATACGTGGAAACAAGCAAACTTTCGCTACATTAACTAATTAGTATGAGGCTTTTTTTTGCTGCATGGTAAGAGTCCTCAGGTAGCCCCTCAAAAAAATACATACCTTTGAATTTTTATAGAAGGCATTTTCTGGTCACTACTGCACTCTCTCAATTTCTACTTCTCATTACTTAAAACGGGAAGTTAACTTTCTTTCTAATTCGAAGAGCACTGTATCCTTTAAGAAATCCTCTTGTTTGTAAACCTTAATTTTGAGAAGATTTTATTTGTTGATATAACTGCTTTTTTACAGTCTTTTGGATTTTAAATTCCCTGCTTCATTAAATATTTTGTAAAGCTCTTCTGCACATTGTTAGGTTTTCTGGCTGCAACCACTCTTATCACTTGGCTTTGCCAAAAAAAAACTTTGAGATGAGGTATGGTCTCAGGCTGTTCTGCTCCTCCATTTTATACTCAATAAGACTTCCAAATTTTGTCCTGGTCTTTTCTGCTTTGTGCATTGCATATTGCAGATCTATTAATAATCTCCATGATATCCAGTGGTATGAGTGTAAAAGTTTAATTTGTTTGTCTGAATGTCTTTTTGTAGTTTCTTTAAATGTGGCAAGGAACCTTTTATACCATCAAAACACATGACCTTTTGGAGACATCAGCATCTCAAGCACTGCTGGACATTTATCCTTACCCTTCTAAATTTTAGTGGATCTTTCTCAGCCATGTTTCTTACTGAACTTTTTTAAACCATCCTCATCATTTGAGTCTGGGTATTGCTCAAGACCTCAGTACAACACACGTTTAATTGTTAATTGATACTTCAGCATTAGTAAGCTCATGCCATAGATCTTCATTGCATCTCTACTTGCTGTCATACAGCTTCAAATTTCCGGCTGATTGTAAGAAGCAGAAAAGCAGCAGAACGCTTTGGCAGATTTTGCTTAGTGGAGCAGCCCAGCATAGTAAGGAAATTTTAAATTTTTATTTGGCATTAAAATGGAAAGCCACTTTATATAAAGTATAACAATTAATTGCTTGTTTAGGCAAGAAAAACAGGATGTTTGAGTATCATAATCTGAATGCAATTTGTGTGGAACCCAGTAAACGGCTTTAGGGACTTCAGAAATAATACGTAGAACATATAACAGAGAACAGCACAGCACACAGTACAGGCCCTTCGGCCCAAGATGTTTTGCCAACCTATTATCCTACTAAGATGAAACTACTGTACATGCCCTACATTATAGTATCATCCATGTGCCTATCCAAGAATCTCTTTAAAAGTTTCTAAAGTATCTGACTCCATTACCACTGCTCGCAGCCAATTCCACACCCCACCACTCTCTGTGTAAAGAACTTACCTCTGACATCTTCCCCCATATCTTCCTCCAATCACCTTAAAATTATGCCCCCTCGTAATAGTCGAAAACTCTGACTATCCAATCTATCAATGCGCCTCATCTTTTTGTAAACCTCTATCAAGTCACCTCCATCCTTCTTCACTCCAATGAAAAGAGCCCTGGCTCCCTCAGCCTTTCCTCATAAGATCTGCCCTCCAGTCCAGGCAGCATCCTGATAAATCTCCTCTGCACCCCCTCTAAAAGCTTCCACATCCATCCTATAATGACTTGACCAGAACTGAACAGTGTTTGTTCCAAGTGTGGTCTAACCAGTGGTTTATAGACCTGCAGCATAACCTCGCAGCTCTTAAACTCAATTCACCTGCCAATGAAAGCCAACACACCATACACCACCTTTTACAGCCCTACCAACTTGGATAGCAATTTTGAGAGATCTGTGGACGTGGACTCCAAGATCCTTCTGTTCCTCCACAATGCCAGGAATCCTGCCATTAACCCTGTAGTCTGCATTCAAATTTGACCTTCCAAAATGAATCACTTCACACTTTTTTGAGTTGAATTTTTTCTGGCATTTCTTTGCCCAGCTCTGTATCCCGTCAATGTCCCATTGCAAACTACAACAGCCCTCCACACCGTCCATAACTCCGCCAACCTTGGTGGCATCGGCAAACTTACTAACCGACACCTCCACTTCCTCATCCAAGTCATTTATAAAGATCACATAGAGCAGAGGACCCAGAACAGATCCCTGTGGAAACACCACTGGTCACCAAGCTCCAGGCTGAATACTTTCCATTGACTACCAGCCTCTCCCCTATTGGACAGCCAGTTTTGTATCCAGACAGCCAAATTTCCCAAAATCCCTGCCTCCTTCCTTTTTGAGTGACCCTACCATGGGCAACCGTTATCAAATGCCTTGCTAAAATCCATATGCACACATTCACTGCTCTACGTTCATCAATGTGTTTTATCACATCCTCAAAGAATTTAAAGCATGTGAGGCATGACCTGACTATTTCTAATCAAACTGTGCTTTCCTAAAAAATCATAAACACTATCTCTCAGAATCCTCGCCAGTAACTTGCCCACCACAGAAGTAAGACTGACCAGTCTGATATTCCCAACATTATCCCTCTTCCTTTCTTGAACACGGGAATGACATTTGCCACCCTCCAATCATCTGGTACCACTGCAATGGAGAGTGAAGATGCAAAGATCATCTCCAAAGGGGCAGCAATCCCCTCCCTCACTCCCCATAGTAACCTTGGGTATATTGCACCCGGCCCAGGGGTCTTATCTGTTCTCCTGTTTTTCAAACTTTCTAGCACATCCTCCTTTTTTAACATCAACTTGTTCGAGCAGATCTGCCTGTTTCATGCTGTCTTCACAAAAGTCAAGGTCCCTCTCACTGGTGAATACTGAAGCAAAGTATTCATTAAGGACCCCCTACCTCCTTTGGCTCCGCACACAAGTTCCCTCCCTGATTGGCCCTACCCTCATTCTGGCCATCTTTTTCTTCACATAAGTATAGAAAGCCTATGGGTTTTCCTTGATCCTACCTGCCACGGTTTTTTTCAAAGCCCCTTCCAGCTCTCCTAAGTCCATTTCTCAATTTCTTCCTGGCTACCTTGTGGACCTCCTAGAGCCCTGTCCAATCCTTGGTTCCTCAGCCTTAAGCTTCCTCCTTCCTCTTGACTAGATGTTCCATGTGCCTTGTCATCCAAGGTTCCTTCACCTTACCATCCCTTCCTTGCCTTATTGGGACAAACCTATCGCAGTACCTGTAGCAATTGCTCCCTAAGCAACCTCCACATTTCTGTCATGCACATCTAAATCTGCCCCATTTTAATTTGATGGCTATTATTGAAGAAATGATTTCTCAAAATGATTTGAGAGAGGAAGGAAACTTTCTAATATTTATCTTGATTTCAAAAAAGGTATAGAGCAACTATGGCATTGAAGGGGGCCATTTAGCACATTGGCTACCTGTAGAGAAATCCCAGTCAGTTCCATTGCCCTGCTATCTTCCTATGACCATGCATGTTTATTTCTTTCAAGTGCCCATCCAATTTCTTCTTGACATCACTAAATGTCTTTACTTGAATCACCCTCCATAAATACTTGAGATAACAAGGTGTAGAGCTGGATGAACACAGCAGGCCAAGCCGCATCCCTTCCTCTTCTTCCTCCTCCTCCTCCTCTGCTGCTTGGCCTGCTGTGTTCATCCAGCTCTACACCTTGTTATCTCAGATTCTCCAGCATTTGCAGTTTCTACTATTTCCATAAATACTTCCAGTGATTTAACCTTCACAACACTTTGGGGTAGAGAATTCCAGACACTCACGACCCTCGGGATAAAGAAATTCCTTTAATTCTTTCAGTTTTAAATGAGTGCTCCCTTATTCTGTAACTATGCTGCCAAGTTTGAGATTCACCTACCAGTGGAAATATCATCTCAACATCTACCCTCTCAAGGAATAAGGAGTCACCAAGTTGCACCTTGCTAGTGGAAGTCAGGCCTGGAATCATTATGCTAAATGAAACAGTTTTTGGAGAACACTCTTTCTCTTCCACGATGGTGAGCCTTTTAGAAAGTTGCAATTGACTTTAGAGCTTGATATTTTTAATGCTGGGTATGTTGGTTGCTGCTGGACCACTTGTCTTGCAATAGCATGTGGAATATCTTACAAAGGCACAATTGTTGATACTGCTGCAGTTCTGGGGAGTGCCTGCTGTAGGTTCTCCCACTGTCTGACGTACGTGGAGTTATTGAGGCCACTGCTGCCCAGTAAAGAATGACCTTTAGTTTCCAATTTGAAATCCTGGTCATCATACACCCTTTTTCTCCATCAGCCACTGATGCATTTTATCATCTATGTCTATTTTATTCTAGAGAAAGCTGTTAAGATATAGAAATGGTTGTTCCTTTTCAGGAGCTCACTATTGAACTTAATCAACAAAGAAGGCTTTGTGTTGTGGGAGCTGTTTGGAAAAGGAGCTTAACTTTTCAAATGTTTAGTTAGTTTCCTCATGCTGTATCCATGGGTTTGGACATATTATTTCTGTGTCTGATTCTAGACTCCTGAAGCACCTGTTCTACTCACAACTCAGTAATGGCAGTAGACAGCAGAAACACTTTAAGGAAGATCTCAAAGCATTCCTAAAGAGATTGAAATCTCTGTCAACTTACAGGGGCCTTTGTCTTCCCAAATAAACTTTCTTCATTCTGGCTGGTCACAAACCAATCAACACATCAAGAGATGTGCACAGACAACAAGTTATTTACAAGCGCACACAAGGCCCCCAGTTGATTTGTTAGTTACCTGATTGATAATGGTAAAATTATATTGATTTTAATTGGTTTGTTATTATAATAGCCTTCTAGATGATAAGCAGATGTTAGGAAGACTAGAGGAGAGTTAATCTCCTTTTGAATTTTCAACCTCTGATCTGCACCTGATACCAAAGTATTTATAGACTTGTCCACTTTGGTTTATAGTCACTGTTAACAGTGTCCTTGATTGTGGTGAGGATTCACTGGTAATGCCAGTGAATGTAAAAGGATGATGGTTTGACATGGTCATTGCTTGGAAATTGTTTTTACCACTATCCATTAAATTGTTCAAGTCTGACTATTGTTTTGCTACGTATGAACACAGGCAATTCAGTATCTGAGGAGTTGCACGTACAACTGAACATTGTGCAATGATCTAGTAACATCTCCATCTCTGACCATATGATGAAGCAGCTTTGTTTGGTCCCAGGACACTTCCCAGAGGAATTCCTAAAACCACTTCCTGAGTTTGATGTTCGACAACTGCAGTCGCCTTCCCTTTGTGCTAGGCATGATTCTAACCGGTGCACAGTTTTTAACTTCCCTATTGACTCAGCTTTGCTCAGCGTCTTTGATACCGCACTCCATCAGATGCTGCTTTGATGTTGAGGAGTCTTTCTTTCTTCGCCATTAACTCTTTTTCTTTTTTTTAATTTTGGCTATGTTTTCAGCCAAGGCTATATAAGTTCAGAAGAAGAGTGACCCTGCTGGAACCCAAACAGACCATCAGTGAGCTGCTCGTTGCTGAGAAAATGAGGCATGGTAGCATTGTCAAAAACATCTTCCATTGCTTTGCTGACGATCAAGAGCAAGTTGGTAGCTGGGGAGTGGAGTTGGTGGGGGAACTAAAAACATGACTTTTTGACTTTCCAATGCTTAATTGGTGGAAAGTTCATTTATCCAAAATTGGATATCAAATAAGCTGTATGATACTTTTGCAACAGTCAAGAAGCTTTAGGAGAACTTTTGTAAGGGAGTAGGCTGCGCAGAGGCAGGCATCCTGGACTTTGATTGCTATGAATTCCTCATGCTTGTTGATGTACTATTACATGCCTGTCAACTTTTTGAATCTATCAAGGGAAATTTAATTGTGGGGAGAGATAAATAGTGTGTTATAAAGTAATGATTAAAACTGCATCGTCCATGTTTTCTTACAGATCTCTTGTATATCTGGCTTTCATTTAAAAGTGCTTTTTCCCCTGTTTATCTGTGTGAAATTTTTCAGTGAAAGATCTGTAAAGACCTGAAATATAAATGAATATGGTTCTCAGTCAATATTGACATATGGTTTTGCGTGGCTTCTCCCTCTGAGAATTGCTGTCACTAGTGACTGAGGAGGAGAGTGAAAAATTATGGCACTGTTTATTATTTTTCCAATTGATTGAACCATCCTAGTTTCTGTGCATTCAAGATTCCCAAACATTTGATTCTGGTCACTGGGCTGGTAATCAGAAATAATAAGAGTGCTGGAGAAACTCAGCAGGTCTGGCAACATCTTTGTCTTCTCTTCAGAAGAATCATATTGGACTTGAAATTTTAACTGTTTCTGTCTGCATAGAAACTGCCAGAGTTGCTGAGTTTCTCCAGCATTCCCTGTTTTAATTTCCAATGTCCAGCATCTGCAGTATTTCACTTTCAGTTCGGTATAATCAACCTCTTTAATCACCAAGTAACGTATCGTTTTCGTAATTATTTGACAAATCATTTTAATTTGTTTCCTACTACATAATGCAACAATTCGAAAGAAAAGCCCCATTTCTTTAGTGCCTTATCGCATCCTTTATCCACCAGACAATACTGCATGTCAGAATAATTATGTTGTGAAGTGCAGGCAGTGTTGTTTCATTACCTGTGATCTTATGAGAAGTTTTTGGTCTAATTTATACTGGGCTGGATCTTGTTGGTATTAGACATGTCACAACTTGTGCCATCTGGCATTGCATTCAACTCCAATTCTGTGCTGGAATAGTGAATTGATAATAGTGTGGAGAGGGTATCTGGGACCTCTGAATGATGGGACAATTGTCACATCTTCTTAACCACTAAAACTTCAGGCAACTATTTGAACACCATATGAATTGTTGCCTTTCTGGAATGGCAAAGTTTATTAATACTGCCTTCACAATTATCATCTTAAAAATGAATCTACACTTCAATAATAAGGTTAAGTTGTCATGATGAATTTATTGGTTATTTCCTATGGCAATCCAACAAGTTCTTAAAAGATAAATGAAAGTCTTAAGGATGACCTGTTGTATGCATGAAGTGATTTATGGGGTGGTGTAAGTTGACCAGCAGTTTCTGTAGATTCACAACATATTCATTTTAACAGCCTGTACCTGCTGGCAGATTTGTGCCTTACTACCAAGGTACAGTGTTAAGTTGCTGTTATTTTTCAAACCAAGCCTGATGCATTGAAGCTAAGACTAAGCACATTTCATAGCTGTACTATTACTTTGTACAGACATACTGTAGTATATGCAGCAGAGGGCACTCTGTCACAGTATTTTACGTTTGGCTTCCAGAAAAGATTTCTACTGACCAAAGAGCACAGCTGCTGTTTTCAAGATAATAAAATGTGAGGCTGGATGAACACAGCAGGCCAAGCAGCATCTCAGGAGCACAAAAGCTGACGTTTCGGGCCTGGACCCTTCATCAGAGAGGGGGATGGGGGGAGGGAACTGGAATAAATAGGGAGAGAGGGGGAGGCGGACCGAAGATGGAGAGTAAAGAAGATAGGTGGAGAGGGTGTAGGTGGGGAGGTAGGGAGGGGATAGGTCAGTCCAGGGAAGACGGACAGGTCAAGGAGGTGGGATGAGGTTAGTAGGTAGCTGGGGGTGCGGCTTGGGGTGGGAGGAAGGGATGGGTGAGAGGAAGAACCGGTTAGGGAGGCAGAGACAGGTTGGACTGGTTTTGGGATGCAGTGGGTGGGGGGGAAGAGCTGGGCTGGTTGTGTGGTGCAGTGGACGGGAGGGGATGAACTGGGCTGGTTTAGGGATGCAGTGGGGGAAGGGGAGATTTTGAAACTGGTGAAGTCCACATTGATACCATATGGCTGCAGGGTTCCCAGGCGGAATATGAGTTGCTGTTCCTGCAACCTTCGGGTGGCATCATTGTGGCAGTGCAGGAGGCCCATGATGGACATGTCATCAAGAGAATGGGAGGGGGAGTGGAAATGGTTTGCGACTGGGAGGTGCAGTTGTTTGTTGCGAACTGAGCGGCGGTGTTCTGCAAAGCGGTCCCCAAGCCTCCGCTTGGTTTCCCCAATGTAGAGAAAGCCGCACCGGGTACAGTGGATGCAGTATATCACATTGGCAGATGTGCAGGTGAACCTCTGCTTAATGTGGAATGTCATCTTGGGGCCTGGGATGGGGGTGAGGGAGGAGGTGTGGGGACAAGTGTAGCATTTCCTGCGGTTGCAGGGGAAGGTGCCGGGTGTGGTGGGGTTGGAGGGCAGTGTGGAGCGAACAAGGGAGTCACGGAGAGAGTGGTCTCTCCGGAAAGCAGACAGGGGTGGGGATGGAAAAATGTCTTGGGTGGTGGGGTCGGATTGTAAATGGCGGAAGTGTCGGAGGATAATGCGTTGTATCCGGAGGTTGGTAGGGTGGTGTGTGAGAACGAGGGGGATCCTCTTGGGGCGGTTGTGGCGGGGGCGGGGTGTGAGGGATGTGTCGCGGGAAATGCGGGAGACGCGGTCAAGGGCGTTCTCAATCACCGTGGGGGGGAAGTTGCGGTCCTTAAAGAACTTGGACATCTGGGATGTGCGGGAGTGGAATGTCTTATCGTGGGAGCAGATGCGGCGGAGGCGGAGGAATTGGGAATAGGGGATGGAATTTTTGCAGGAGGGTGGGTGGGAGGAGGTGTATTCTAGGTAGCTGTGGGAGTCGGTGGGCTTGAAATGGACATCAGTTACAAGCTGGTTGCCTGAGATGGAGACTGAGAGGTCCAGGAAGGTGAGGGATGTGCTGGAGATGGCCCAGGTGAACTGAAGGTTGGGGTGGAAGGTGTTGGTGAAGTGGATGAACTGTTCGAGCTCCTCTGGGGAGCAAGAGGCGGCGCCGATACAGTCATCAATGTACCGGAGGAAGAGGTGGGGTTTGGGGCCTGTGTAGGTGCGGAAGATGGACTGTTCCACGTAACCTACAAAGAGGCAGGCATAGCTGGGGCCCATGCGGGTGCCCATGGCCACCCCCTTAGTCTGTAGGAAGTGGGAGGAGTCAAAAGAGAAGTTGTTGAGTGTGAGGACGAGTTCCGCTAGGCGGATGAGAGTGTCGGTGGAGGGGGCCTGGTCGGGCCTGCGGGACAGGAAGAAGCGGAGGGCCTTGAGGCCATCTCCATGCGGAATGCAGGTGTACAGGGACTGGACGTCCATGGTGAATATGAGGTGTTGGGGGCCAGGGAATTGGAAGTCCTGGAGGAGGTGGAGGGCGTGGGTGGTGTCACGGACATAGGTGGGGAGTTCCTGGACCAAAGGGGAGAAAATGGAGTCCAGATAGGTGGAGATGAGTTCGGTGGGGCAGGAGCAGGCTGAGACGATGGGTCGACCAGGGCAGGCAGGTTTGTGGATTTTGGGAAGGAGATAGAAACGGGCCGTGCGGGGTTGGGGAACAATGAGGTCTTTAAGGACCGCAACTTCCCCCCCACGGTGATTGAGAACGCCCTTGACCGCGTCTCCCGCATTTCCCGCGACACATCCCTCACACCCCGCCCCCGCCACAACCGCCCCAAGAGGATCCCCCTCGTTCTCACACACCACCCTACCAACCTCCGGATACAACGCATTATCCTCCGACACTTCCGCCATTTACAATCCGACCCCACCACCCAAGACATTTTTCCATCCCCACCCCTGTCTGCTTTCCGGAGAGACCACTCTCTCCGTGACTCCCTTGTTCGCTCCACACTGCCCTCCAACCCCACCACACCCGGCACCTTCCCCTGCAACCGCAGGAAATGCTACACTTGTCCCCACACCTCCTCCCTCACCCCCATCCCAGGCCCCAAGATGACATTCCACATTAAGCAGAGGTTCACCTGCACATCTGCCAATGTGATATACTGCATCCACTGTACCCGGTGCGGCTTTCTCTACATTGGGGAAACCAAGCGGAGGCTTGGGGACCGCTTTGCAGAACACCTCCGCTCAGTTCGCAACAAACAACTGCACCTCCCAGTCGCAAACCATTTCCACTCCCCCTCCCATTCTCTTGATGACATGTCCATCATGGGCCTCCTGCACTGCCACAATGATGCCACCCGAAGGTTGCAGGAACAGCAACTCATATTCCGCCTGGGAACCCTGCAGCCATATGGTATCAATGTGGACTTCACCAGTTTCAAAATCTCCCCTTCCCCCACTGCATCCCTAAACCAGCCCAGTTCATCCCCTCCCCCCACTGCACCACACAACCAGCCCAGCTCTTCCCCCCCACCCACTGCATCCCAAAACCAGTCCAACCTGTCTCTGCCTCCCTAACCGGTTCTTCCTCTCACCCATCCCTTCCTCCCACCCCAAGCCGCACCCCCAGCTACCTACTAACCTCATCCCACCTCCTTGACCTGTCCGTCTTCCCTGGACTGACCTATCCCCTCCCTACCTCCCCACCTACACCCTCTCCACCTATCTTCTTTACTCTCCATCTTCGGTCCGCCTCCCCCTCTCTCCCTATTTATTCCAGTTCCCTCCCCCCATCCCCCTCTCTGATGAAGGGTCCAGGCCCGAAACGTCAGCTTTTGTGCTCCTGAGATGCTGCTTGGCCTGCTGTGTTCATCCAGCCTCACATTTTATTATCTTGGAATCTCCAGCATCTGCAGTTCCCATTATCTCAGCTGCTGTTTTCAGCCTGTTTTAAGTTGTGTTTAAATGATAGCTGCAATTGTGTTCACACTTCTGTTATCTCTTCTCAGAAATCGATGACTTCTACCTTTGAAGATCATTGGGGAGGAATTAACGTTTGTGAGATGTTTGAATGTTGGAAAGAATTGGAGACAAAGCAAAACAAGGATTTAGCTGTAGAGACTCCAGTGTGTGAGCAGGTAGAGATTCTGCAGATAGTAATGAAGTTGCTAGGACAGCTACAATGGCTCAGGGTTTGCACTCTTTGCTTTTGAACTCGGAGATGGTGGTTTCAAATCCCTCACCTAGACATGTGTATACGTAATCTCGGATGATAGAGTAAAAAAAAAAGCACGTTATGTTAAAGATTGTAGGAACTGCCGATGCTGGACAATCTGAGATAACAAGGTGTAGAGCTGGATGAACATCGTAGGCCAAGAAGTATCACGGGAGCAGGAATGCTGATGTTTCGAGTCTGCACCCTTCTTCAGAAATCTTCTGAAGAACAGATTTAGGCCTGATATCCCAGGAAAGATATACTGGCACTGGAGGCGGTCAGAAGGTTCAGTAGGCTGATATTATTCCTTCACTCACATTTCAGGAATAATTTGCTCTCTTTGTCCACCACATTTACTTCTAGTGTCTATAAGGTAGAAGACTATGCAAAGCTTTTGTTTTGAAATTTGTCAGGTTACCGGATGAGGTGACAATGTATAAAGATGTTATTACTAAAGTAGGAAGTATGTAAAGTAGGTACATCTCTCGATTCACATCAAATGCATCATTGGTTACAATAAAATGAGTTTAAAAATTGAAGTGTCAGCTACAATTTTCCAATTCTCCTCGGATACAGGAACGGCAGCAAAGGACTGGAGGATTAAAGATTTTACACCCGTGATAAAGTTAGATCTTTATTCAGCAAGAGAGGAAAGAATAAATGTGGCAGTGATAAAGTAGTCAGCTTAATGTCAGTGGTAAGAAAGCTTTAGAAACAAATATCAAAACCGTCTTGGACAATAATAGACTAATAAAGGAAAATTAGTATCACCACTTCAAGTCCAGAGGACTCAAAATTAATTTTTTTTTTCTCTCTCTCCACAGATACTGCCAGAACTGCTGAGTTTCTCCAGTCGTTGCGGTTTTTTTTTTTTAATTTCAGACTTCCAATGTCTGCAGTTCTTTGCTTTTATTTTAAGGAGAATCAGTGTTCATTTGCTGAGGGAAAATTTCTATCTGTCTAACTTGACAGTTTTTTTGATGAGGTAACAAAAGGTGGAAAATGGATGTGCAGTCAATGTGTATTTGGCTTATTTGCAGAAATGAAGTGCACAGGATAAATGTATAAGTAACAAACAGCAATGATACAAAGTTAACTGAGGGACAGAGGACAGGGATTTGTATTAAATGGCTGTGTTTTGGGCTGGAGGCAGTAGGTTAAGTACTGGGACCAATGCTATGCTACTTTTGTTGTTCATCAATAGGTAGGGGGCTGGACTACAGAGGTGTAAATTTAAAATTTACACATGTCATTTATGTGGTATGAATAAGGAGTGGTTGTATGTGCTAAATGAGTATTTAAGACAGGGGTTCTTGATTAGCAAGGGGTTCAAGAATTATTGGGAGAAGGCAGGAGAATGGTGTTAAGAGACATATTAGCCGTGGTCGAATGGCAAAGTGGACTGTAGAGGCTGAATGGCTTAATTCTCCTATATCTTGGGGTCTTCTGATACATTTTAAAGGGGTGCAAAGAGAAGTCTCCTGATGGTCGTCATAAATGCTTGAAGATGGCAAGACAAGTTAGAAAAGCAGTTAATAAAATGTCAGATCTTTTGAGATAATGGGAACTGCAGATGCTGGAGAATCCAAGATAACAAATTGTGAAGCTGGATGAACACAGCAGGCCAAGCAGCATCTGAGGTGCTGCTTGGCCTGCTGTGTTCATCCAGCTTCACACTTTGTTATCTTATGTCAGATCTTTTGCTATTTTACAAATAGGACAGAGCTTATTAAGCTAGGACACTGAAATGGGGTAGGGGAGTCCAAAACAAGACGGCATAGGTTTAACATGAGAGGGGAAAGATTTAAAGAAGCCTCAGGAGCCTTTTTCACACAGTGGTGCATAAATGGAATGAGTTGCCAGAGGAAGTAGTGGAGGTTGATACAATTACAACATTTAAAAGCCGTGTGGTTGGGTATCTGAATAGAAAGGGTTTAGAAGGACATGGGTCAAATGCTGGCAAATGGGACTAGATTTATGTAGGATATCTGGATGAGTTGAACTGAAGGGTCTGTTTCCTTTTTGTATCTCTCTGACTCTGTGAAGCCAAAATAAGACTCTACTTCCACCTTAGCTGGGGTATTCTGTTTAATTCTGGGCGCTATACTTCAGGAAGGGCATTGAAGACTTTGGAGAGGGTACAGAAGAGATTTAACAAAATTGTCCCACAGTTATGGAATTAAAGTCAGCCGATTCTATGGATAGACTGGTGAAGCTGGTTTTGACCACTCGAGCAAAGAAGGTGAGAGGACAGTTTATTGGAGTGTCAGTCTAGAATAAGTAGAAACTTTCTGATGCCTGAAGGATCAATAACAAGCGGACATGGATTTTTAAAAAATTCATTTATGGGATGAGGGCATTGCAGAATGGGCCAACATTTATTACCATTTATAATGGCAATTAAGAGTCAATCATATTGCTGCAGATCTGAAGTCACATGTAAGCCAGACCAGGTAAAGATGGTGATTTCCTTCCATGGAAGACATTAGTGAACCAGATGGGGTTTTCCAGTAATTGACAATGGATTCATAATTATCTTAAGACTCTTAATTCCAAACTTTTATTGAATTCAAATGCCACCATTGGCCGTGGTGGGATTCAAACCCAGATCCCAGGACATCACCTAGGTCTCTGGATTAATAGTCTTGAGATAATGCCACTAGGCCATCACTTACAATGATTGATCAGAATCACAAAAGAGAAAAATTATTTTTATACAATGAATGGATAGGATTTGAAGAGCTCTGTTTTATAGGGGTGGTGAATTCTGATTTAACAATACTGTTCAAAAGGGAACAAGATAAATATTTAAAGAAGAAACCAATTGTAAGTATATGGGGAAATTTAGAAACTGGGATCTCAAACTAAGTGGATTATTCAATAAAACTGGTGTAGATTCTAGGCCTAATGACCTCCTTTTCTGCTGCACTGTGGTGATTCATCTTGCAAAAGTGGATTGTGCTTATAGAAATTTGACTAAATTTAACTCAGTATTTAAAAGGGAGACAAACATAAACATTTTGCTAGCCATTGTGGTGATAAGGAGTATAAAAAATTTAATAGAGATGAAAAGGGAGATTGCAGAAGGGAATATTTTTTTTAAAAAAAGGTAGATACTAAATACATAATTACAGCAAACAGTTAGCAATTGTGGGAATACTCATAATGGTATTCCATTATGAAGGATGAAGATATGGCTATTAAATATTTAAATACATTGTCAAAAGTGAAATAGAAGTATACTTCTGAAGAATGTGTTTATCAGAGATGAAGTTTGCAAAGAATTGAATCTGAAAGTAGTAACAGAATTCAATATGTCGAAAAAAAGCCTGATTGAATACATCCAAGGTTACTTTTTTAAAAAAGTTAGCTAGCAAGTGGGCCTATTGGTTAGCTCTGCTGCCTCAGCATTAGGGATACGGGTTCGATTTCAGCCGCGGGCAACTGTCTGTGAGGAGTTTGCACATCCTCCCTGTGTCTGCGTGGTGCTCTGGTTTCCTCCACAGTCCAGAGATTTGCAGGCTAGGTTGATTGGCCATGCTAAATTGCCTGTTGTGTACAGGGATGTGTAGACTTGGGGGATGGGTCTGGGTGGGATGCGTCAAGGGTTGGTGTGGACTTGTTGGGCCGAAGGGTCTATTTCCACACTGTAGGGATTCTATGATCCTAAAGGCTCTGCCTGCAATTTTCTAATGCTCAACTATACAAATTGTGTGTGCCCCTGTAGAATTGCTGTTTAGATTTTTCTCTTTGCCAGGAAAAAAGGAATGGATAAATGTAATTAGAGATTGAAGAGATGTTAGGAGGATGTTCTTCACACGGGCCAGATTTTCAAAAGGGAAAATTGAATCAAGACTTGGAGCAGAAAACAGGGTTACTGGAATAGAACAGGGTCGTAAATTTGAATTGCTGCAACCATCAATTAATAAAATGAACCAGAAAGTTGCCTCCTTTGCTACATCTGTAACATATATTTATTGTTTGTTGGAAAGAGACAGTAAGTCTGCTTTGAATAAAAGCAACCGTGTTTGGAAGAACAGTGGGATATGGGGGTTGGGGAAGGGGGTGTCGAGTGCAGGATCACAAAATTTTAAGTACAGGATTTCCATCTGATGCACTGCTTTTAGTAAAGGCATTTATGAAGGGGTGCAGTTAATGGCATTAGAAACAAACTGTCCAGTGATTTGAGGGATCTAGATTAAAGGGATCAGATCTTATCAGATTAAATATAAGGGCTCTAGGACAGAGAAGAGAAAGATAAAATTTTGCACACTAGTGCAAAGCTGTCAAATGTACCACATTATTGATTGAAACAGTGATTATATGAGTAGTTAAATCTATGGGTGGTATCGAAAAGGGAGACAAATATCAGATTTAGAGTTAGCACAGTAATTAGGATGGCATGTTTCTCCTGATTCTTTGAAGGATTGTAAGTATTCAAATTCTGGACTTTAGACTTTGTCACAAGTATGTATATAGTAAAAGTTGCCAGATGGCTATGTTGGCATAGCTTGGCGCTTAAGCAAAAAATACTAAGATGCCACACTCCTCTTCAGCACTGTTTCAGATGAATGGTTAAACTGAGGCCCCATTAGCCCTCCTTGGGTGAAGGAAGTCCCTTGGCACTATAATGAAGAGGAGCAGGGGAGCTTTCCTTGTATCCTAGCCAATCTTTATCCCTCATTCAACATCACAAAAATAGATTAACAGGTCATTTTTACATTGCTTTAAAATTGGCGATCTGCCTATGGCGATAGAAAATAATTAAGTTCTGTTCAACTATTAACCAACCATGTATCCGTGCCTTCTGACTAGGAAGGAAGAAAAACACTGTTCAGTGAAATGCTGTAACTGTATTTTAAACAAAGCTGAATAGTAATACCTTTTTAACTTGTTCAGTATGATTTCATTTATTGGTAGAATGTATTTTCATACAAACTAGACTTGTAGTACAGCATTTTAAGATTGCAATGTGCCAAAGGGTATTATGAAAAGTTAGTGATGGGCAGGTTTTAACAGACAGAAATGCCTCATGATATGTGGGTGAAAATTACAATAAATTACACTTTATACCCTTAATTTTTCCTGTAAAAGTCTGTTGTTTCCCTTTGTTTTATGATGATCAAAGTTTTTAATTATACTCTTTATTTTGTAAGCCTATCGGGCATGTTAGATTTATGAACAGATGGTTTGTGTCATTTGTTATGTTGCCAATTATTCATTCTTGTTTTGGAATGGAACATAGCCAATATGTTTGTTGAATTTGTTATGTTTTATGTTTCTTTGGTATGTCAAACTAAGTTATACAGTTTTACAGAAATATTTAAAATGCTTAATCTTTTAATTATCTAGTTGCAATATAGGCAGCCATACCTTTTATGGTGAAACCCTTTGGCTTTGCTATCATTGTATTCTTGTAGGGTAACATCTGCATTCCATCAGCATGTGTATGGGCCCTGCTTGCAAGCCCTCTTGCAGTGTTAGTCCTGATAATGAACAAAATCCTTTGTATGTGAGAATTATCCGGAGATAAAGATTTCAATAATGGGATAGTGAATTTTTTTTGGTAGCTTGATTTATTGTGGGATCATCCTTGGAAAGAAAGAATGCTTTGGAGGTTTTCGTATTTTGTGTATACCTTTAGATTATGAGAGGTCATTGGGTTGTTATTTCAGAAAAATTCCAGAAAAGGGACTGTAGGGACTGGAGATGATTTTATTTTCCCTGATGCATAGAACACAGGTTATTGTCATCTGCACATGGCCAAGCTCGGCTTTTTAGCTTGTTTGAGAAGAAGGTTTGTGTATATTAAGAAAAATAAAGGTCCCAACATAGTTCCCCAGGGCATTCCAGAAAGGACAACTTTAGCAGAAGATGATTTCATATCACACACCACTCTTTGCCTTCTGTTGCTGAAGTGCTGGATCCAAATAGTGCTCCCCAATTGCATGGCAGTGAAATTTAACAAAAACTTTTCTGTGAAACTTTTGAAGATACTTGAGAAATCCAGTGTTGTAGTGCTATCACTTCTGAGACTTGAAATGAGGTCAGTGTCATTCTGCAAAGTATTGATTTCAGACATCGTTTGTGGCTAAAAGCCACAGTACTATAAAGATATTGTGAGCTGTAAGTACTTCATGACATTAAAATTAACTATACGTGAATACAGTTTCTAACTAATGAAATGCCAATCTATAATTTTCTGTGCTAACTTTTATGCTGTCTTTGGACATGTCACAGATTTTAGCATGCCTCCCTTGGCCTATTAAGTAGGTGGGTGGTGTCAGTTAATCTTGAAAATGGTTGGTGAGAATTACAGGATTTCTGAAGAAGGATCTAGGCCTGAAACACCAGCTTTCCTGCTCCTCAGATGCTGGTTGGCCTGCTGTGTTAATCCAGCACTACACCTTGTTATCTCAGATTCTCCAGCATTGGCAGTTCCTACTGTCTCTGTCAGAATTACAGCCAGTTTCTCAACTTTAAAATGCAAAGAGGTATTACATCTTCACCTAGAGCTTTACTTAGATCTATTTCATGCAATAATCGCAAAGCACCCTCTTGACTTGTAGTGAGAGTTAGAATATCTGGTTATTAGTCTTTGTCTAAGCTGGATGTGTATGTTAAATCACTTGGTACTGCTGCTTTACCCTTAGGATCACAAAAAATTCTGACTATTTTGATATCTGTGAAACACATTCTGCGTTACTGACTTTCAAAAAGAATGTCTGGAATATCCAAAGTCTCCTTACCAACAGTTGTACGATACTTAGAAACACAACTTTTTTTTGAGTGCTTTCTTTCCTCAGTCAGAATTTCAATTCCTTCCAATCCTCCTCATTATGGAGGTGCAAAGTCTTATTTTTCTGCATACCCTGTGCTGTTCTGTACAGAACCATGGGAGGTTTTGCCTTTTGGAACAATGTTTGGATGCTGGGACAAACCTTGGCTGTCACTCATTTGTTTGTGTGGGTTTTGTCAGGTCTTTTGCGATTGGCCCTATTTTTTTTCTTGCTGTGACAACAAAACTAAATTAGTAAAGTAACAACTACTAAAATTTGAAGATGTTTCATTTTCATATCAGCTTTTCTTCTAAGGAATATTTTGCTCTTCCTGTATTTCGTATATTCACACGAGAGATACAGATCAGGTATGATGGCTGAGTGATCGTTAGTTCCTGCTTGTAAAGACATTTCTGTAAATAAGTTTTTTTTTTATTTTTGGTGAGCAAGGAAGGTGCATTCATAACACGGTCAAGTATCAACTTTTTTGAGTTTTTCTATTTGTATGCCAATCGCAGGTGGTGTCGGAGAGATTCCTAATCAGCAGGCTGATGGAATGAAATTGGAGCCACGACCATCGTGATCCATAGCTCCAGGTTACAACATTCGAATAACAGTATATGTTGCCACAACAACTTTGACTCCTAGAGGGGGAGGGACATGTTTGGCTGGCAGCCACATTGTATTGGACTGGTGACAGTTAATGGCCAAGTGGTGCTTATATTTTAAACAAGGCATGTAAATTCTGGTCAAGGTATTGGTCTGAAAAATGAACTAAGAATTGTTGTGCCTGCCCCTCTCTGATGAAGGGTCTTGGCCCGAAACGTCAGCTTTTGTGCTCCTGAGATGCTGCGTGGCCTGCTGTGTTCATCCAGCTCCACACTTATTATTATGAAAGAATTGTTATTGGCTATTTTCTTACATTTTCTGCTGTCAAAGAACAGGGTCTTGTGTATTGATGGATGTAGCTTCCAATACACACTTGCATCATGCTGCAAGCCTGACCTGACAATCTTAACCAGTGGTTCCTACTATCTCTTAAACAATTTTAACCCATTTAACCCACCCATTTCTGAAGAAGGGACTAGGCTTGAAACGTCAGCCTTCCTGCTCCTCTGATGCTGCTTGGCCTGCTGTGTTCATCCAACTCTACACCTTGTTATCTCAGATTCTCCAGCATAGAACATAGAACATTACAGCACAGTACAGGCCCTTCGGCCCTCGATGTTGTGCCAACCTGTCATACCGATCTGAAGCCCATCTAACCTACACTATTCCATGTACGTCCATATGCTTGTCCAGTGATGACTTAAATGTACCTAAAGTTGGCGAATCTACTACTGTTGCAGGCAAAGTGTTCCATTCCCTTACTACTCTGAGTAAAGAACCAGCATCTGAAATTCCTACTATCTCTGACAATATTAAATTGGTTATCGGCATAATTCTTCACATGCTCAAAATTATGTAAGAAATGTTGTAAAATCACAGTCACAATTGTGGAACCATACTGCAGTTGGAGACTTCAACACCATGTCCAATATTAAATAGATAAAGCAGTTGGAGTGTTGTGTGTTATTGAGAGGTTACTTAATATTGTTTAAAACATGTTAAAAGTAAAGCTGAGACAAGAACATAAGTTCCCAGTGACATTTTAGTTGAATAAGAGACAGCTCAATTGAGTGTTTTTGAATGGTTTTCATTTGGTTTGTTTGAAGTGGTTAACCTCCCAAAATAACCACTATTGTTACACCTCACAAAGCACACTGAAATCAAGCCCAGATGTCCCCAGAATCACCACAATTTCCCTACATACCTGTCTTCTACCTGTATTTAACAAGAACTACTGTTTATTGTAAATAAATAGATTTTAGCTGCTGATAATGATGAACCACCCACACACAATTCTACTATTTGAAATTTGAATAAATAAATTATAAACACCCTTGCATGCGCACGTGCAGGCCCACACACACCCTATATACAAAGATGCAGAAAAAAGAAACATAGGCAGAGAGGGAGACTGGGAAGCAGTTCAATGGTAGTAGGAACTGCAGATGCTGGAGATTCTGAGATAACAAGGTGTTGAGCTGGATGAACACAGTAGGCCAGGCAGCATCAAAGGAGCAGGAAAGCTGATGTTTTGGGCCTAGACCCTTCTTCAGAAATGGGGGAGGGGAAGGGGATTCTGAAATAAATAGGGAGAGGGGGGAAGGCAGATAGAAGATGGATAAAGGAGAAGATAGATGGAGAGGAGACAGACGGGTCAAAGAGGTGGGGTTTGTGCCAGTAAAGATGAATGTAGGTGGGGAGTTAGGGAGGGGATAGGTCGGTCCAAGTCAATGGGATGGGATGAGGTTTAGTAGGGAGGAGGTGGGGATGGGGCTTGAGGTGGGAGGAGGGGATAGTTGGGAGGAAGGACAGCTTAGGGAGGTGGGGACAAGCTGAGCTGGTTTTGGGATGCGGCGGGTGGCGGTGGGGGGTAGATTTTGAACTTTGAAGTCCATATTGATACCATTGGGCCGCAGGGTTCCCAAGCGGAATCACCTCCTCTGTACCCACCCACCCAGTTTCAGTGCAATTTGTCCTTCTACAAGTTCATCCTTTCCTGGAAGACATCCCAATAACCCACATACCTAAAGCTCTCCTCCATACACTAACTCTTTAGCCATGTGTTCAATTGTACATCTCTGTTCCTAATCTCAGCAACATGTGACACGGGAAGTAATCCTGAGATTACTACCCCAGAAGTCCTGTTTTTTAGTTTATTACCTACTACTTCTGTCCATTTACCCTCCTGATTAGCATGTTGTGGACCTGTTCAGATGTCCATGACCCTTGGCACCAGGGATGCAACATACCATCCTGGAGTGTGTCTCGCAGCCACAGAAGCATCTATCTGTGCCCCTGATAATCAACTCTCCAATTATTGTTGCTCTACTACGCTTTGTCCCTCCCCTCTGTAAAGCCAGAGTGTGGTGCCACTGCTGCTGCTGCTGTCACCTGATGGGCCATCTCCCCACCCCCCCCCCACTCCCAAATCGGTACCCAAAATGAAAAACATGGTCGACACAGAGACAGTTGCAGGGGTTTCCTTCATCTGAATTCTCCCAGCACTTCGATAAGTAAGTGTACAGCAATGACATGAGTTGTTCACTAGACAGCCTGAAGTTGTCTTATACGTGTTGTTAAATCAGATCTTGTTTTGTCGTTTGATTTGCACATGTTACAGTTGTCACGGTTCAGGAAGGCTCTGGATTTGCAGTGCACTGCATCTTTTGTAGACAGCTCACTTGCTTATCAAATGATGAGCTTGCTTAATTATTTTTACTCATTCATTGGGTTTGGGTATCACTGAGTTTGAGTTTTGACCAAGGAAGGTTTACTGCAGCTGCACAAGGTGTTGGTGAGACTGCCTTTTGAGTATTATGTGCAATTTTGGTTTCCTTACCTAAAATAAAGTCTACATAATGCGAAGAGGGTCCTGGAAAGGTTCACGGGTCTGATTTTTGGGATATAACAGGTTTGTTGTATGAAGAGAGATTGGGTTCACTGGAGTTTAGAAGGGAGAGGGGATCTCATTGAAACTTCTAAACTTCTGACCAGGCTAGACAGACTGGACATAGCAATGATATTTCACTGGTCAGAGATCTAAAGCAAGGAATCACATTCTCAGAATAAGTGGCAGACCATTATGGGCTGAGGCAAGGAGAAATTTCTTCACTCGGAGTGGTGAACCTGTGGAATTCTCTCGCACAGAAAGCTGGGAAGGCCAACAGTTCTGGGTGCCACTGTTAGAAGGGGTGTGAACACATGAGCGAAAGTACAGAAGAGGCTTACAAGAATGGTTTCAGTGATGAGAAACTTTTAATTAAACGGGTAGATTGGAGAAGTTGGGACTTCTTAGAGAGAAGAAAGTTTGAGGAAATTTGATACAAGTTTTCAAAATCATGATGGGCGTGAACAGAGAGAATGAGGAGAAATTGTTCCTTCTCATAAAAGGAATGAGGAATAAATGGTCATGGTTTTAAAGTGTTTTGCTCAAGAAGAAAAAGCAATGTGAGAAAAGGCACTGTCTGGAAGTGTAGTGGAGGCAGATTCAATGGGGTCATTCAAGAGGGCATTGTTTCTATTTACGTAATCGCATAATGGGCAAGGGTTTGGGAAAGAAGCAGGAGACTTAGAAGAAGCCAAAATGTTCAAAGAGCTTGTAGAGAAACAATGGGGTTCAAGAGACAGGAGCAGCCATGATTTTATTGAATGGCTGAGCACGCTCGATGGGCAGAATGGCCTACTTTTGCTTCTGTTCTATGTTTCTCTTTTACCATTTGGATCAATCCAGATTGCTGAGCTTTTCCAAGAAAACAGGCCCGGCAGCATCTGTGGAGGAGAAAACAGTTAACGTTTCGGGTCCGGTGACCCTTCCTCGGAACTGAAGATGGTCCAGGCTGTTCTGAGGAAGGATCACCGGACCCGAAACGTTAACTCTGTTTTCTCCCCCACAGATGCTGCCGGACTTGCTGAGCTTTTCCAAGAAAACAATCTGGATTGTTGCTTTTCCAGCAACTTTGTGTTTGTTCCTGATTTACAGCGTCCACGGTTTTTTTTGGGTTTTTTAAGATTGTTTTCTTGCCTGTCTTTTTCTGTCTATTTTGAGAACTCTTATGGTGTGGGTTCCCAAGTTCAAGTGGCTGTAGAAAATTGCCATGCAAATCACATGGCTGACCAAAGACACTTATGGAGATTTTCTGTGGATTATTTTTGATTTTCAGGGGCTATTCTTTGGTTTTCAGTGATTCTTTTTTCATTACCTCCTTTTATGAGATGGTGTCACCACCTAGTAAAGGAGGGAATGAAATCTGTGTCTGTGTTGAAACATTGGGTGTTTTAGATAGGTGTAGAAGCGACATTAGGAGAATTAATCAATATCTTCACAATTATCAATGCTCAATTAAATTTAAAGCACCAGCATACAACAAAGGCATCTATTATCCACGTGACGACAGGCATAAAATAAAAACAAATGGATATTATTTTTCAAACTCATATTTCTATGCAGAAGGAGCTGTAACCCTGAGCATGGTTTTCAGGGAGTGGCAAGGTCCTGGTTAATTAGTTGCAAGTTTATCTCTAGCACAGCTACTACATCTCAGATAATACACAGTATATGAAATCCTGTGAGGTGTGACAACCACAATGTCAGTTGTTGTGAAATAAAGCTGCTCATTATTCAACTTCATTTAAAATGAGTTCATTACCTCAGTGATTTCAGATTTCTCCAGCTCCCAGCAATTTGGATATTTCTTCAAGTTTGAAACCTCTTTACTCCCCTTTGCAGCCCCTTTACTCCAACCTCAATTTTCACACCTCTCCAGGCCTCCAGCTTTGGCAGCTAGGCTTCCTGGCCAGCCCTTCCACAGCCCTTGCCTTGGCAACCTCACCCCCTGTTTGGCCACGGGGCTCTCTGGTCTCAATGACCTTGTTTTTGGCTGCCACTGACTTTGTTTATGCTGCTCCCATCATAAGCTGCTTTTCGCATGTGCCAGTTGTCAGTCTGTCAGCAGCAAATGCATGAGAGAATCAGCCTGTGATTGGAGCAGAAGCTCCTCATTGAAGCTGTTAGTTCTGTTTAGGGAAGTCCCCTTTCTCCAATTACTTGGCTCCCTGTTTGAATTTTCCCCGGGATGTTTCGGCAGTTGCTGAATTTCTGTATCACCTCTGTGCAGCACACTGCAAGGGCTTGGTGTTAAGAATTTTGTTCTGCCACTTGATGTTGCACATACATCTTGAGAAAGGATGGTGGAGTATATCGAAACACTTCATGCGACTTTGCCTCATAACCGTAGAATATTAGTAATCTGAGCACCTTTGGCAGGTTGATGTTGTTTTCAAGCAAGCTTTGTACTCTTTCTAAGCTTGCAAACGAAGGCTCATGCAGGCCTCAATTAATTTAACGCCTTGGTGATAATTAGCATTGAGTGATGGAATTAAATTCCATCTGTTTGCTAGAAAGGTGTTGAGATGTGCTTGGATAATCTCCACCATACCTGTTAGGTACAGGGTTATAGTAATCAACTCCTTCAATGTCTTTCTGAACAAGCTCCTTTTACAGTTTTATTTAAGGAAGCATGAAGCTGTGCTCTGTGCATGAGGAAACAGCCATGAAAAAGAAGAAAAATATTTATCAGTGTTGGATCACCAGAATGAAACAAAGGGATTTTGCCATTGAAAATGTATGCGGCTCTCTGAAGCAATTCTTTTAAGGCACGTTTAAAGCAGACCAAGTTTTTTTTTAAAACTTTCCTTCTTTGTCCTTTACAACTGTCCTCTAATTCCTGAGGGAGAAATGTACACACAGTGCATAATATAGAAATGAATGGTACAATCATCTTAAAGAATAAATTAACCTTTTTGCTGCTGTTAATCTGCAGCACTGCCAAAATCAAACTGACAATTTCAATAGCATTAAAGAGAATTTGAACTGTATTCATTGTTCTTGAATGCACCTTCCAACATTGAAGAAGTCAATGTGATCAGTGTCGCCTAGTGACACAAACCTATGATATATGTCATTCAACAGGGCTTTTTGTTTGATTTTTAACTGATGCTTTATACTTGCTTCAGCTCCAACTTTTTCAACAGCATTGATAGGGGACTCCGATTTACTGAACGTTCCGATTTCAAGTAAAGCAAATTTTGCCATCTACTGCAGCCATTGTGAGGATAACTTCTGAGATAAGCAAGTTAATAGTAGTTAATAATTGTACAGTAGCAATTATGTACTTATAATAGAATTTTACTGCGCAGGGAGACATGCTAGTATTACAGTTTCAGGCAAGAGGAAGAACCTGAATGTCGTGTCTTGCAGCTGTGCAAGGAGGCAGCTCAAAGGCAACTAGGAATGGGTAATAAACACTGGCCCAGCTCTCAGTGCTAATATCCCATGTGTGAATAAAGCAATAAACAATCAGTCTGCCTTTGCAAAAAAGAGGTTCAAAATCATTGATCCTCTGTAGAAGTCTATTCGGACTCAAACAATCAAACACATGGTCACCTAGGGCTATTCACATGTTCAGATGCTATAACCAGAGAATGTGATTCTTTGCTATCGGCTCCAGATAAATGCAAACATTTGAGATGCTCCTGTTATTCAGTGGCTATGTCCAAACCTCTCAACCAGGAGGTGTAGGTTCAAATCCCACCTGCTCCAGAGGTGTGTGATAACCAGTTGATCTGAAAATCTAGCCTACTTCATGCAGTTACATTGCTAGAAAATTAGTGGAAAACTAGGCAGCATCATGCACAGCTATGCAGTGAAATGTTAATTAAGTGAAGTCTAGCTCAGAACTTCCCAAATTTTTGATCGTTACCCTAGAGTAGATGACAGAAACAGCTAACGGGTTCATGAATATTTCTGTGTTGACATCATGCAGAATAAAACAGCCTCTGTTTTGCTGATGCAGTTATATCTAGATTGGCAGGCTTTTCGAAATGGACAAATAATTAAACGTTAGCTAATTAAGTGAGTAGTTTCCAGCATTTCATTTTAAATCTGCCTGCTCCCTACAGAATCCTTATTTGCTACAGACCTGGTACTTTGGTTCTAAAGGAGACTCCCCCCCCCCCCCCCCCCCCCCAGCTTCCAGGAGCCCACCAAATTGCTGACTCACTTCCAGCACTTCTCAAAAGACATCTTTCAGTATTGAGTAGAGTGACCCTTCCTCTGAGGACCATCTAAGGAAGGGTCACTGGATCTGAAATGTTAACTCTGATTTCTCTCCAAAGATTTTATTTTTCTTGAGCTGAAGAACTTCTGTAATGCAGAAAGTTTGAATAGGTTAGACCTGTCTACATTGGAGGTTAGAAGATTGAGGTGTAAGCTACTGGAATTGGCTAGCCTTAAGAAGACAGAGTGGTGGTTGATGGGAAATGTTCATCCTGGAGTTCAGTTACTAGTGGAGTACCGCAGGGATCTCTGTTTTGCGGCCACTGCTGTTTGTCATTTTTATAAATGACCTGGATGAGGGCATAGAAGGATGGGTTAGTGAATCTGGGGATGACGCTAAAGTCGGTGGAGTTGTGGATAGTGCGGAAGGATGTTGCAGGTTAGAGGTTACATATGCTGCAAAGCTGGGCTGAGAAGTGGCAAATGGAAGTTAATGCAGAAAAGTGTGAGGTGATTCACTTTGGAAGGAGTAACGGGAATAGAGTGTACTGGGCTAACGGTAAGATTCTTTCTGTGGACGAGCAGAGAGATCTCTATGTCCATGTGCATACATCCTTGAAAGTTGCCAACCAGGTTGATAGGGTTGTCAAGTAGGCGTATGGTGTGTTAGGTTTTATTGGTAGAGGGATTGAGTTTCGGAGCCACGAGGTCATGTAGCTGTACAAAACTCTGTGGCCGCACTTGAAGTATTGCATACAGTTCTGGTCGCCGCATGATAAGAAAGAATGTGGAAGCATTGGAAAGGGTGCAGAGGAGATTTACCAGGATATTGCCTGGTATGGAGGAAAGGCTGAGGGTCTTGAGGCTGTTTTCATTAGAGAGAAGAAGGTTAAGAGGTGACTTAATAGAGACATACAAGATGATCAAAGGATTAGATAGAGTGGACAGTGAGAGCCTTTTTCCATGGATGGTGATGGCTAGCATGAGGGGATACAGCTTTAAATTGAGGGGTGATAGATATAGGACAAATGTCTGAGGTAGGTTCTTTACTCAGAGTAGTAAGGACATGGAATGCCCTGCCTGCAACAGTAGTAGACTCACCAAATTTAAGGGCATTTAAGTGGTTGTCGGATAAACATATTGATGATAATGGAATAGTGTAGGTTAGATGGGCTTCAGATTGGTCTCGCAGGTCAGCACAACATCGAGGGCCGAAGAGCCTGTACTGCGCTGTAATGTTCTATGTATGTTCTATGAAGCTGCCAGACCTGCTGAGCTTTTCCAGCAATTTCTGTTTTTGTTTCTGATTTACAGCATATGCAGTTTCTTCAGTTTTACACCTTTCAGCATGTGAGGACAGACCTGAGCTTTCAAAGTGTAACTGTTAATGTTTTTCAGCAGGGCAGCAAAGTTAATCTGGTGGGACTATTTCAGGACACATAGTCGTGCTGTGCACACTTCAAACAAGTCACCTTCATATCCAAAGACATGCAGCCTTGAAACAGAGCTTAAAACCTGACCAGCCACAATAACCCTTTTGAAGAGTCACCATATTGACACGGGAAAGAGTTGTGATCTTCTGTAGCTAGTGATCTATTTTCTGAGATAATAAAATGTGAGGCTGGATGAACACAGCAGGCCCAGCAGCATCTCGGGAGCACAAAAGCTGACGTTTTGGGCCTAGACCCTTCATCAGAGAGCTAGGTGTGTGTGTGTGTGTGTGTGTGTGTGTGTGTGTGTGTGTGTGTGTGTGTGTGTGTGTGTGAGATTTTGGACTAACAGGATACTGCTGGTATTTCCTGTGCGAGTTTGGTGCTGGTGATTGAGTTAATGCAAGGCGGTGGAACTTCCGTTGCTGAGTGTTTGAATGAGCGTATTTTTTTTTTGCAACGTTCAATGGAATTTTTGTTACAGGTTTTCGTATTTATATTATAAATCAAAATAAAATAACCATATATAAACTTCAACTTGCCAACCAGACTGCACCCATTTTGCCTGTAACATAAGTTCATGTGATCATTTCAAATTTGGCATTCTTTCATTTGTCCTGATGAGTGCAAAATTAAAAGCTTTGGCAACATGTCTTTCTTTTCAGCACCATTCAAATTTTGTACTCCCGTGTTACTGTACAGCTTGAATAATTACACACAATGTTATGATTCATTGAGAGATAGCAAGAATGCAGATGCTGGACTCAAAAGACAACACAGTCTGAAGAAGGGACCTGACCCGAAATGTCAACTTTCCTCCTGCTCTGCTGTGTTCCTCCAGCTCCACACTGTCTTATTTCTGTTTTTTTGTCATCTATGATCACAAATTTTTCAGTGTTAAAATGGGGTTGTATTGAATTTGGGGAATCCAGCTGTTTCAGTAGCCCATACTTTCAGGGAGAGAACATTCTTGTTTCTTGACCGTGAATTATATTTTCCTTTGTAATAATTTTAGTTCCAGAAATGATTGAACTTTAGTTTTGCCTGAGTGTCATGAATTTCTATCTTTGTCAACTTTCGTCAAACTTAGTGCTGTATTTTAGTCTAGGCATTTGAATAGCTAAGTTCACACACTTTCATTTATGATAAGAAAAATATCTTTACCTTTCTTATTTCTCAACCTAATCTTTTATATAGCTTGTTTCCAAAACTCTGATTTTGATTTTTGTCCAAATAGTTATCAGCAGTGTTGAACAGTAGCAAATTTCTCCTTCAATTACATGATTTGTCCATACATGTCTGACAGTTCAACAAGTTGTGAATTAACACCTTTGTCTCCCATTTAAATTTAAACTTGTAGTTATTACATAATATTAATCAATGGCTATGTTACTTTTTATTGAAACAATACACTTATAAAACCAAATAAGCAGCCACACAGTTGATAGCATTCTTGCCTCTAAGTTGGGAAGTTGTGGCTTGAAGGCCCGTTCCAGGATTTCGACAGAAAAACAGCAATGCTGAATCTTCTGTGCAGTACTATACTGAAAGGGTTCTTTGCTGTTGGAAGTGCCGTCTTTTGGATGCGCTGTTAAACTTGGCAATCCTGCCCTTTCAGATGGATGCTAAAGATCCTGTGGCAGTATTTATGAAGAGGAGAATGAGGCCAATATTCTGGTCAGTGTTTACCTAACAATCAAAATCACAAAACAGATCATCTAATCCTAATTGTATTGAAATTTGGGGAAGCTTGCTGTGTGTAAGCTATGTTTCCCTACATCACAACAGTGACTACATTCTGACAGTACTTCAGTTGTCAAGTATTTCCTGGTGTTCATAAAGTTGCAGTACAAGTGAAATGCTTGCCAACTGTAAGGTACAGGCATTTGCTGAGGCTATGGATAAAGGCAATCTGCACACTTCTGTGTCTACCATGCTCCCTTCAGAAGACAAAAGATTTTCTTTCGGATGCAGTTCTTTGGCATAGAATGGGCCATGGTGCCAAGGAAGCTTTAGGCTACATTGTCTCATACAGACATTGGCATACGCTACTGTAGTGCCCTCATGGATCCCCATTTTTAGGTATAAGCCCAGACATGGGATGGGGTTTATGCACTTGTATTTGGAGAAGCAGGGGTTACAACATCCAGCACTTGTACTGGTGAATTTAGACCTCTTGAATTTGAGTTTTAGCATGTTTGCTATCAAATCTTTCTGAAAATGAAATACACTGTTTTCATCAATATGGGCTGCTGAGAACTTTTACACACTTGGAATAATGACAAGGCCGATATGAATTACGCAATTCTGGTTGGCTTTAAGAAAATGGAGGTGCACCTTCACGTGGTGAAAGCACTTCTCCAGTGTTGTTTTGTCGGGAGTTCCAGCAGTTTGACTGGTAATAGTAAAGCAGAATTCTATGGCCCTCTTCCAGCTGGCTTTCTAGTGGATAGTGGGGCTGTAAAATTCCCTTGCGGCCTTCCCACTTGATTACTTCCCATTGGATCTCAAATTGGAGGCTGGCAGGAGGAGCCCAGGGACAGGAAGTTAAAACTAGCAGGTTCCCCCACCTATGACGCTGGGTAGAAATAGATAGGGGTAACTATTTGGAATATTGGATGTTGCCCTCTCCGATGTCTGCCCCCACCTCATGTGCTCCCTTGCCAACTTGCCTCTCCATTAAGACCTCCATTTTCCCGAGCCTCACCTTCCCTCTTTACCATGAAATTCTCTGAACTCTGAAACACAGAATCTGTGTAATGTTTGTAGTTGTCTGCTGCCACTGGTACAGCTGGAAATGGCAGCAGCGCTCTGCTGCATGCCTGCCTCACTGAAGGGCAGAAGTCCTGTTTCCAGCCAATGAATGCTCTTGAGAACACAATTTAACTGTAATTTTTCTGTTATCCCTGCTGACCCTGAGCCAGCAAACCTCAGTCTGTAAAATGCTGCCCCAAGTGTTTAATTTGGAAGGATGCAACTATCCCTCTTTTAGGTGGTTGAAGTCATGGAATTTGGATGAGCTGCTGAGGAAATCTTGCTGAGTTTCTGCAGTGCATCTTGTACAAAAAAGACCGTGCAGCTATAGTACACAATTGTGGAGGGTGTTGTTGTTTTAACCATGAAAGAGTTGCTGATTCCATTTGCCGGTGAACAGACTTCAGTGCAGTTCTTAAGTGCAGCAGTTGCATTCATCCAAGCAAATAAAGAATTTCATACTGTGACATGGCGGTGGGATACAGGCTTTTGAGAGCTCATGTCTTGCATATATTGCATGAATAACACAAATCAAACCATGCCCAGATCATTTCTGAATCTTGCTGCTACTGGATCTAAGTATCTTCTATTATCTGAAAGGGTGTGAATGGAGCTGAGCACTGACAGATTATCATGTTTCTATTTGTTCATGAGGTGTAGACATCACTAGCAAAGCCACATTTACTGCGCATTCCTAATTGCCCATGTTAAGTTGGTGAAGAACAACTCCTGAACTGATTGAGTCCTTGAGGTGCATACACAGCCACTGTGCTTTTAGGAATGGATTTTCAGGATTTCAATTCCGGGACAGTGAAGAAACAGTGACCTAGTTCCAAGTCAGGAAGATGTGTGGCTTGGATGGAAATTTGCAGACTGTGGTCTGTCCACACATCTGCTCTCATTCTTTTTCAAGGTAACGGGAGTTGCAAATGCATAAGTTGTTGCTGAAGGAGATGGGATAAGGTGCTGCAGAGCATCACACAAAGGTAAATGCTGCTACCACCATGACAGTGGTGAAGGGAGTTTAAGATTAAGGTGGTATTTGAGGTGTTCAGGATGGTGTTGAGCTTCTTTAATGTTGTTTGAGCAGTACTGATTCAGGAAACTGGGGAGTATTCCATCACACTGATGACTTCTGTTTTATAAACTGTGTACAGGCTTTGAGAAACTGGTGGTCAGTACTCAGTGCAGGATTTTTACCCTTTTACCTGTTCTTGGAGCCATAGTATTTAAAAGGTTGTTCCAAGTTAGGTTCTAATCAATTGTAGCCCCCTGGATGTTGGTAATGCTGAATCCTACACTGGTATTGTTATTGACAGTTAAGCTATGGTTATTCTATCTTGTTAGAGAGAGTCCATGCCTGGTACTTGTGGGCGACAATGTTACCTTTCAGGCTAATTCCAGATCACCGATCTTCTACACAAAGACTTCAGGGTCCAAATTCTATGATCTGTCCAGTAGCCAATGCGGACATTCTAATGATGGCTATCTGTAATGGTGGGAACTTTAGCAGAACATCCAGTTGATAATTCTGGATGAAGCTCAACAAAAACTTACTCTTACCATTTGTTGGATATTTAACAGCCGTTGACTGGACGTGGCAAGAATGCAGATCTTCCACGTAATCCAATAGTTAAGGCTGTGTCTGAAGGATGCTCCTTCTGTCATTTAATTTACATATCGTTGTTCAGCTGCAAGAGGATGACAACATTTTGTGATAGGCCTGGTGCTGTTCTCTGCATTTCTTCTCTTCTAATCATCAAAGTGACATGCTCGTCTGATTTTGACTGCGATGGATCTACGAGAGGTATGTCAGGCCATGGAGTTACAGATTGTGATGGAATGTGAAATTGAGTTAATGAAAGCCACATTTTGAACTGTTAGTTTTACTCTGACACTAATCCTTTTAAGCACAGTTGCAGTGCCATACAATCGAGGCAGTGTTCACAATCAGATACATTTGATTTCTGAAATGACTTGTGTTGTTCAGTACATTACAGCACACACTTATTACAGAGCTTGGAGGCCTAAAGCAAGTGAGTTATTACCATGTGCCCTTTGGTTCATAACCTGCCATGGGTGTAATTTGGTAACTGTCTTCCATGATACGTTATCAGTGGTGGTACAACCAAACCACTGTTGGATGAAAGGCATTGAAGTCTAGCACCAAAAAACATCTTGTTCCCAACCTAGTCTGTCCTTCTAGCAATTGCCATTCAACGTGGAGAAGGTAGCTATCAGCTGAGAGCTGTCATTAGTACGCATTCAAGTTTAAAGTGATGCCTGATACTTCCTGGAGTCCAGGGTCAACACTGAAAAGACCCAAGATCCTGTCCACCTTGCTGGCTACCATGGGACCTGTCCTTTTGGTGGGTTTGTCCCGTTGGTGCACCAGGATGTACCACCTAATGATAGAATTTGGGCAGTTTGCTGTTAGATACGATTCCAGGTGTATGATTGTCAGGATGTTGCTGAATTGTGGGATAGTCCGACATTAGCTTGAATGTCCATGTATAAAAGGCTATTATTTGGATTATCAAAAGTATTATCTCTAAAGCTACCGAAATAACTAGTACTCTCACCATTCCCTGTTTTCACAAAGACATATTGAACTGTAAAACATGCTACTTAAATTTGCTTGAATTCTGGTTCACGTCTTTTTTTATTTTGGTTATGGTGCGAAATTCGGAAGTATTCTATAAATTCTCTAACTTTGGATTCTGCTTTAAACATGTACAGAATATGTTAGTACATCAAACTGAAGTCAATTTTGCTAAATATTGCAAATTACTCTTGGTGAGAAAGGAGTTAAACGACACATACAACACACCTTGGAGAGGGTTAGTTACGCAAATTAACCTGTTCAGTCTTGTGTGCTTTTGTCTTACTAAGATCGAACCAATCGAATACAAAGATAGCAGAGATGTAAACATGACTTGGAGGAACCGAAAAGTTGCACAATGGTCTTGCGCAAAGGTGTTCTGCTGAGACTGTTTACAGATCAAATGCCTGCCAGCTGTGATGTATTCAAACTTGTACAACTTCATTCAGGAAGGGAGGGGTAAAAGATCCACGTACTGCTAGGTGCCTCATAGCAGGGTGGAGACTTCTTTTGTAACTTTGTTGGGATTGGAGGGGTGGAGAGAGAGGTGAAAAGTCACCTGAATAGGACTGTGTATTTAAAATTGTTACCTATTTTGTGTGCAGATGACACGTTTGCCAACATTTGCCCCCTTTGGTTAAATTGATACTATCCATGTTCATACCGAGTGAAACTCCGTACCTTTTTTAGAAGGGCGTGGAAAATCCGGAAGCAACTGATAACACTGTGAAGTGTGCCAACATTATTACAGGTGGAGACGTCGGTTAGGAGTTGCTTTTGTGATAAGTAGCACATCAGCTACCGGGCTGGGCTCTTCCATATGGTGGTTTATGTAAAGACCCACGGAAATCGGCAATAACAGCTCTACGCCCTGCGCACTACGATCCTGACTATGAATTTACTGCAGTTGAAAGAACTTTCCCAGTCCGACTTGTATCGACGGCGCCAGGAGCGTCATGACAGCTTTGGATCTGCAGGTTTGGAGAAGAGGGGGTTGAGGTACGTTTATTACTAACTGCAGCTATCATGCATGAACTAGACCAAGGAACGCCTCGAACAAAATGTCCTACTTACATTGATGCAGCTAATTTGGAATTAATGGAATTTGTGCCTTGAGGGGAAAGAGCTTTAAAGTGCACAGAAGGTATTTACTTTTAAAGCAAATGCAGGTGTATCCGCATTTTCAAAGGCGTGCAGGTTTTGTAATAAAAGTTGTTTTTAAATATAACTAGACTGTAAGTCAATAGAAGCTAATATGATATCCGATTAAGCTTGATATTAGACCTGTAGTAGCCTTGCAGAGTATTTCAAGCAGTGGTGCCTCTTGCGTACTGTGGTGGAATACTTAAACTTACTCATTTAATTTTATGTAAAATTTTAGGAATTAGAATTAAAATGATATATATGTATTTAAATATTCCATTATAATTATCATTTACTTTGTGGAGTTATGGTGGTTGGTTATGGAGCTAAAAGTTGTTTTATTGACATTGGCAGAATCAAGTTTGTCTCATGACTATCAACAGAGCACAGCGTTGAGACAGAATTAGAAATCTGATTGAAAGTAGCCCTGTAATGGGAGAACACTTTGAGTGTCTCAGCTTTTGTCTTTCACTCATTTTTTAAAAATTTATAAATGGTGACTCAAATGTACCTGAATGCTGAATGTAATGCATTCTGCAGATGTCATCATTTGAGACACAAGGTGAGGCATGTCTGTAGGGATACCAGATTGTGCATAGATTTAATACTTAAGTTAGAAGGTCACTTGGTTTATAAGACAACGCCTGATGACACTGAATGACTTGCTGCTCAGTTGGGTGCTGTGGTCATTAGTGATATGCACAATTTCCTCTACATTAAAATTTTAGAGTGGCCGTTAGTGGAGAATTTATTTTTACAACCAGATACACATTTACAAAGATTAGTTGTAAGAAATTCAACTTGTGCTTTCCTTCTGATCAAAGCACATACTTGGTTTAAATAAAAGCAAAAACTTGCTGAGAATTGAAGCAAGACAAATTTTGAAGGTTGATGTTTCAGTTCTTTGTGGCTATCATTCAGTAATTTGTCTTATTAAGTACTTGTGCTCAGGATTCGTATATCTCTTATTTGCATCTTACAAGTAGAAGTATGATATAATTATTGTTGGCCTTGTTCTGTGTACCAACATAATAGAAACAAAGATATACACAGTTTTAACAACCTTTCAAAATTATTTTTGCAAATGAGCGGTTTGGAAGGCGTATTCCTAAACTTCCAGGTTTTTAAGGAAAGGCATTATTTTCACTTTTAATTTCACCAGTAGGTCTTGTTCTCGTCACGGCTAGGACGTCAGAAACGAACATGAAAGGGATGCTAATTCACATTTAGCACTGGCTCACGGTGTGGTGCATTTGCACGTAGTAGAAGCTACATATGTTAGCATACAGGAACCTGTTTTATGATAGAAATTAACAACATTAAAAAGGCATCTGGATGGGTAGATGAATAGGAAAGTTTTAGCGGGATATGTGCCAAATGCTGGCAAATGAGACTATATTAATTTAGGATATATGGTCAGTATGGATGAATTGGACCGAAGGGTCTGTTTCCATGTCGTACAACTCTGACTTAGTGAATCTGAGTGAACTGGATGTGTTTCGGCTAGTTGACAGTGGTTTCATTGTCATATTAGACTCTTTGTTCTAGATATTCCATGACAGGAGTCAAAACCAAGTGCCCAGAATATTACACGAGTTTCCAGATTAATAGTATAACACTAGAATCACTAGGTTCATTTAACTTAATCTGTTTACATAAGATCATGAGAAATAGGAGCAGCAGTAGGCCTTCTGCCTTGTTGAGCCTGCTGCACCATTCAGTAAGATTATGGTTGATCTTTACGTGGACTCAGCTCCACTTTCCTACCCCCCCCCCCCCCCATCCGAACCATAACCCTTAACTCTTTTACTATTCAAAAATCTATCTATCCTTGTCTGAAGAACATTTAACAAGGAAGCCTCAACTGCTTCACTTGGCAGGGAATTCCACAGATTCACAACCCTTTGGATGAAGAGAGATAACAAGGTGTAGAGCTGGATGAACACAGCAGGTCAAGCAGCATCAGAGGAGCAGGAAAGCTGATGTTTCAGGTCTGGACCCTTCTTCAGAAGTTCATCCTCAACTCGGTCCTAAATCTGCTTTATATTAAGCAATACGTGAATTAAAAACAGAAAATGCATCAGGCTCTCAAGCATCTGGAGAGAAGCTGAACTGACATTCCAAGTTGATGAGCATTCATCAGAACTGGAAACATTTCAAGTTTTAACTGGTTTCAAGTAAACACAAAAGGGAGGGGAAGTGAGGGCACGGATGGGGAGTGCGCAGAATCAGCTGGGAAGCAAGAGTGATCAAATGACCAAAGGGATGATTGCTTGGGGCGGAATTAGTGGTGACGTGACAAGATACAAAGTAAGTGTCCAGAGGAAGCATAAATAAGAAAACTGGATTCATTATCACCATTGCTGTACCAAAAATAAAAAATGGAATTATTAGGTGTGATTGAACACTCCACTGAGATCGAAAGGCTTTAAAGTGTCTCCTCAAAAGATAGGATACTGCTCCTTCACATCACATTGAACCTCTTTTGAATAGTAAGGGAGATCTAGATCAGGCTAGGGTGAAACATTTAAGTTACAGGTTAACAAGTTTGGGATCGTGCAAAGTGAACAGCAATGTTCATAAAACAGTCACGTGATCTGTTTTTGACTAAAAGTAGAGCAAACCACATTGAGAGCAGTAAAAATGGTTTACTAAATTGATAGAAGTACAAGTAAGTCACTATTCCACATACATGGAGTATTTAGAACTTTCTGTAGTGAAGAGGTTTTCCATTTTTTATCTCTACATTTCCCACCTTCCAAGGCATTTTATTATTTCATCACTCCTGCCTTCCGTCCTACCACAGATTTCCCCTGTCCCTTCCCTGCTTCTGTAATTAAGCCTAGTTACATTTCTACCTGTTTCCAGTCTGGCAAAGATCACCATTCTGGAATATTACCTCTCTCTCTCCACAAATGCTTCTGACCTGCTATTCTGTATATCCTTCATCATCTGCAGTCCTTAGGATTACCAAAATTAGAAATATGAAACTACTTGAAAATGTACGTCTGTATTAGCCAGTATAAAAGCTAAATGTAGCTCAGAATTTATGCCCATGTTCGCTTCCTACCATTAGGGATTCCTAAAGATGATTATGATACTTTTGCTTTGGAAAATGTGTTCCTTTCAAGTCTGCACATCATAGAATTGCAGTATTAGTTTGGTTAAAAATTGTTGTTGAGCTTGATCTGTTTAGTTTCTTTTGGTGAATGTATGAAATAGAACTTGTTTTCAACTTTTTCTTTGAAGATGTGGTCCATGAAGTAATACTTTGTAGTAGAGTGAGATGTGTATTTCCCTCTCACATTTTGCACTTTTCATTTGTATTTGCTGTTGTGTGACAAAAGCAATCCATGAAGCCGTTTCCCACTATGAAGCCATTTACATTGCTGACACGGAATGCAAATATCAAGTGAGAAAGTCTGAACATTCCCAACCAAATAGGTTTAGGTTCCTCTATGATACCACCATTCTGAGAAAAAAAAGTCTCATCAGTCCTTGAGGAGATCACGTTGTGACTGTCTTCGATATTGTACAAGTATGATTAAGATCAGGAAAAAGTCTGTGGATAAAAATCAGAAGACATCTGTCCTGCATCTTTTAGGCATTGTCAGAGACCCAACCAGGGTGGCAAAAATTCATGGAAGGTCATGTCCATGTATTTTGATAGGAGGAGCAGTGAGTGTCAGAAACAAACTTAAAGAATTTCTCCTCTAATCACACATTCTGTCACTTCCAAATTTGTTGCTCTGGCTCTTCCAATCGGAGATTTCCTCTCCCCTGCATTTTTTTTCCTCAATTTGTCCTTTTAATTTGCTGGGATGTCGGAATTTCTTGGGCAGTATAGCACTGTCTGGATGTTGGGCAGGACACTGCCCTGGGCTGTGGTAAGACTAGCCAGCAGCTTGTTGTGTTCCTGGCCATTGTAGATTGGGGGGAATCTGATGTCAATCCCTTGTTGTCACAGGTTGCATTGCCACCCAGCTTTGGGATCTTTCTGGCAGTGATGTAGATGCAATTCCAGTCTCATTGTACTTGGTATACTGAGCCTTGTTCACTGGCAGTAGCTGGTGCAAGTGGCCAATGGAGAACTGGAAACTGGTTCTGGAGGATTAAGATTTTGCTTTGGTCTGAGCTGCTACTGTGACTGTCTGTCAGGGAGGAGCTACATCAGGCTCCTTGCACTCGGTTCTGCATTTGTTCAGCTATTGGTGAAAGTGTAGGGAATCTTGGCTGTGTGGGATCCTTACATAATTTGAGGCCAAGCTTCAATTGGAACAGGGTTACAACTTGGGAATGACTGGCATTAGTAGGCAGCAGCCCAGACTCTGTGTCACCAACTGTGTAGTGGATAGAGAAGGTGGTACAACATTATCTTGAGTTGCTGTTCTCTTTAACTTCTGTTCAGTAGCTTGGTACTTTGAACTGATACCAACTGAGCGCCATAAACCAGAATTACTTTGTAAACGTTAGTTATTCTACAGACTGAGGAAGCTCATGTTAGAATTTAAAATTTTGATTAGGTTACAACATTGAATCTCATGCATCATGTTAAACCTTTTCTGGAGACTTGCATTCGTCTTTTTTTTTCCTTCTAGAAATTTCTCTAATTTCTGTCGTGATGTCATAGCTGAAATTTAAGATGAATCTAGTTTTAGTTTATTATAAATTAGAAATTGTATGGTAACCAAAATAGAGGAAAAAGTACCAAGGAAGAATAATATCCTGAGCTCCTGTTTAAAAACAAAAAGTAGATCCAAAACAAAAACAAAGAAAATCTCAACAAGAGCCCTTTGGACAGTGGTGGAATTATTTAGACTCCTGGACTTAACACATGGAACTTCATTTCTTTCCTTTTTTATCAAAATATTTTGGTCTGAGTTTGTAAGGATTATTTGCAAGAAAGACAATGACATTTCTACCTCTCTCGTTCTCATTTTATTTGTTAGTAAATGAAGTGTTGCAATTTACCTGAAGTTTTGGTAACGTTTCATTTGCCATTATCTCCTTCTATTCAAACCTTATATGATCTAATGTGATGTGGCATCTATTCATAAAGTTGTTGGGTAACTCTTTACCATTTGGAATTATTATTGTTCATTACATCGGAATGTTTGTGGCAGATTTAGATCCTTTTCACGGTTTCTCCAGTATCCTGGAGGTGAGGGTTGATTTACACACCAGCAAGGGATGCACATATTTACAACACTTTTTTGCAGAATATTACTTAAAATAATTGGAAGTAAATCCGTAATATTCGAGATTTGACATTTACTGAGATCTGTGTTGTTATTCTTGTTGCAGTAGTACACAAGAGTAAGTCTGGTATCTAAAAGCCAATGTCTATCTTTCTAATGATTTAACTTGGCATTTTATCTGTTGTGTGATGTTGTATTCATATTATTGTCAGTATTCAGCTTTTCAGTTCATATCACAACACTTACTTCCTCTCAGTTTCTACAATGACTTTAAAATGCGGCGTGAAGAATGTAATGAATGGACTCTACGTGTTAACTGTGCATGTACATGTGAAATGATTGGAAAAGTGCTGATAGGTAAAACTATGCACAGACCTCCAGATGATTAAAAAAAATTAAAATTTCAGTGCATTAATTAAAAATGTATTTTGCATTAAAACAGTTAGTGTCTTTATACTGCTTATGTATTGCATTTGTTGAATTGTGTATTGAGTCAAGAACAAAACCTGTAGTTGCTGGAAAATCTCAGTTGTCTGAGGAATGGTCACCAGACCCAAAATGTTAACTCTGATTTCTCTTCTCAGATGCTGCCAGACCTGCTCAGCTTTTCCAGCAACTGCCATTTTTGTTCCTCATTTACAGCATCCACAGTTCTTTCAGGTTTTCTTTTGTGTGTGAGTCAGTTGGATATCATCCTGATAAAGCAGTATACCAATCTAAATCCTATTAAAGGAATGTGCAGGGGACTGGAGTTCTGGAATTTTCAAGCATGAATGGCTTTCAGTTTTAAAGGCTGCTATTTTAGCAGGGGCCTGATGTTTACTTCAGTTGTTGGTAAAGTGTTGGAAAAGGTTATAAGAGATAGGATTTATAATCATCTAGAAAAGAATGATTTGATTAGGGATAGTCAGCACAGTTTTGTGAAGGGAAGGTCATGCCTCACAAACCTTACTGAGTTCTTTGAGAAGGTCACCAAACAGATAGATGAGAGTAAACCGGTTGATGTGGTGCATATGGATTTCAGCAAGGCATTCGATAAGGTTCCCCACAGTAGGCTATTGTACAAAATGCGGAGGAATGGGATTGTGGGAGATATAGCAGTTTGGATTGTAAATTGGCTTGCTGAAAGAAGACAGAGGGTGGTGGTTGATGGGAAATGTTCATCCTGGAGACCAGTTACTAATGGTGTACCGCAAGGGTCGGTGTTGGGTCCACTGCTGTTTATCATTTTTATAAATGACCTGGATGAGGGCGTAGAAGGATGGGTTTGTAAATTTGCAGACGACACCAAGGTCGGTGGAGTTGTGGATAGTGATGAAGGATGTTGTAGGTTACAGAGAGACATAGATAAGCTGCAGAGCTGGGCTAAGAGGTGGAAAATGGAGTTTAATGCAGACAAGTGTGAGATGATGCACTTTGGTAGGAGTAACCGGAATGCAAAGTGTTGGTCTAAAGGTAGGATTCTTAGTAGTGTAGATGAGCAGAGAGATCTCGGCGTCCATGTACACAGATCCTTGAAAGTTGCCACCCAGGTTGACAGGGCTGTTAAGAAGGCATACAGTGTTTTAGCTTTTATTAATAGAGGGATTGAGTTCTGGAACCAAGAGATTTTGCTGCAGCTGTGCAAAACTCTGGTGCGGCCGCACTTGGAGTATTGTGTACAGTTCTGGTCACCGCATTATAGGGAGGATGTGGAAGCTTTGGAAAGGGTGCAGAGGAGATTTACTAGGATGTTGCCTGGTATGGAGGAAAGGTCTTATGAGGAAAGGCTGAGGGACTTGAGGCTATTTTCATTAGAGAGAAGAAGGTTGAGAGGTGACTTAATTGAAACATAAGATAATCAGAGGGTTAGATAGGGTGGACAAGGAGAGCCTTTTTCCTAGGATGGTGACGGCGAGCACGAGGGGGCATAGCTTTAAATTGAGGGGTGAAAGATATAGGACAGATGTCAGAAGTGGTTTCTTTACTCAGAGTAGTAAGGGAATGGAACGCTTTGCCTGCAACGGTAGTAGATTTGCCAACTTGAAGTACATTTAAGTCGTCATTGGACAAGCATATGGACGTACATGGAATAGTGTAGGTTAGATGGGCTTGAGATCGGTATGACAGGTCGGCACAACGTCAAAGGCCGAAGGTCCTTTACTGTGCTGTAATGTTCAATGTTCAATGTTCCATGTTTATCTGAATCATTCTCTGTTTTTTCAGCTATTCGCTGCAGCGGTAGGACTGTTTGGAATGAGGCTGCGTTAGTAGAAAATGTATGCTGGGTGTGTCCTGAGACGAAATTGTTCTTTTTTTGGTGGATGCTGCTGGTATCTATATTTTCTTTTGAAATGTATTTTGGATTTTGATTCGTGTAAGGCCCACACTCTCTCCAAACAGCTTTAGCTGTTTGACTCTAGTTCATATTGCTTGAAACAGTGGAAGTAGCTAATCTCATTGATTATATCCTAAGTAGATTGATCACAGATTTGGGTTATCAACTGTTAATTGAAACAATGATTCAGTGCCCTCACCTTAAACTGTGGCAAGCAGCTCATTAGAAGGCAGCAAGATGTTGTTCAGAGTTCAATATTAATCTATGAATTTATAATCAGTTAGTTGTGATTACTGTAACATTTTGCAAGAGAGGCTACCGCCAGACAACATACTTTTAGATCTGTGTCAATGCTATGATTCCTTTAGTTATTTAAAATACACAGCTAGTTTTAAACCAAGCTATTGTCTACATCAGTGGTTTCCGAACACTTTTTAGATTTATCTTTTTGTTTTTGTGTATCCCTACAGGCTGTATCTCTTTTTAACTACCCCACAAATAGAGTGTGGGTTTTCATGAAGCCAAGGCGACTCCATGAAAAGGTGAAAATGGCAGCAGGACCCAATTCTGGGATTCCTGACCCATTCCTGGGGTTTCAGATTTTGTTCAGTGCCATTTTGAGGATGCTGGCTGGTTCGGACTGTGAACCCACACTGGGCACTTGAACCCTAGCTGGCTGCCTCCATTTGCGAGGATCAATGTTCTAGGCTGCCACAAATCTCGGAGTTGAGCCAGGCTTTAAATGATTGACTCTTTACGCCTCTGAGGTGTCATGAACCACAGCCTGTGTAAAGGAATGTTTTGAAAGACAAGTTGAAAAAATGTTATGCATTTAATGCTTCTATGCCTGTAGAACTTCTGACCCCTATAGTGACAGTAGAATGTGTTTGAAAAAGCCATTTTAAAAATGTCATTCAGAACTTCTGCAATTTAAAATGCTCCTTTAAGTGCAAGCCAATAAGAATGTCTGTCTATCACTGATTCTTTAAAATATCAGTAGCAAACACTTGGAACCTCTTTTATCTTGCCGAAATAAACATTGTGCAATGGATAGAATAGATTAGAGAACCAGAGTTTCAGTAAGGCACTTTTTCCCTGCGATACAGCTGTTTCAATTTTGAATGGATTGCCTGGACCTTAATTTTGCTTGGAAGCTAAAGATGGGGTGACAGGAAAAATAACTGGCTCAGCGAAACACAAGTTATGGACGCAACAAAAGAACTATTGAAGCAATGGTTACTATTCCAACCCACAGCTAAACTAAAATGGAGTTGGAAGGAGAGGTAAAGCACACCCCATAGCCATGTTTTAATGTTGAGTTTAAGCCCTAAAAGTGGGGTTTCACAACCCTGCTCGACAGTTACTTAGACCCAGGGTCATTTTGTCAGTGGCAGCCAATCAATTTATGACAGATTGCTTCTCCATCCACACTCAAGAACTGTTGACCAAATGGACAGTTGCACTTCAGCAGCACAGCCTGGTATGGGATCCCCTGGAATGCCTGTACTTTCTTAAGAGGTAAATGGCACCATCATACAAAGTCTTTAGTAAAGACAGCAGACTTGACATTTTAGCACTGCTTTACACTTCCACCTCAGCCATCTATTGTACATCCATGGGCTTTGGGAAGATTATGCATTGATAAAGAGAACTTCACAGTAACTAATATTTTGATTGATACTGCACAGCAATTCTATTCCAGTTAAGACCATAATGACACTGTATCTGCCGATATCCACTTTAAATCACACGTGGCAGCCTCTTTCCCAAATTAAACCATTTTGAGCAGCTGTTGTCATCAAGTACCTTGTTTGGAAATGAGACAACCATGTGTGCCTATTTGTGGAATTGGAGAAAATATTCAGAAGGCACCACTGCTTACGTAACTTACTGTGTAAAAGTCCTCCTCCAGTGGAGTTTATAAATGTGTGTGAAGACTATTTGTAGGCCTGTAAGCAAACTCATGATTGGAATAAAATGTGAGGCTGGATGAACACAGCAGGCCCAGCAGCATCTCAGGAGCACAAAAGCTGATGTTTCGGGCCTAGACCCTTCATCAGAGATTGGAATATTTTTTTTACTGAATGCTACATTAATCACTAATCACTTTTATTGGTATCTCGGAGAAATTGTATTGAATTCATGATGTAGATACGCTTTTGTAATTTCAGTTACCCTTTATTCTAGTCTGATAATATTTGTAAACAGATGTCCAGTTTCTGTCAGATCTCCAAACTTGCCTTGTAAAAACTGTTAATTACTTAAAGTTGAATTTACTTACACGCTTAATTTTGAAAATTTGTTGATAACGAATTTAACTCCTTATGTCAATCCTAAATTAATATTTTAACTTGCTGATGAATATCTAAGAAGATAAAAATAAACTTTTGCGAATTGAATACACTTAACTTTGAAGATTTTTTTAAAATAAAAAGTTATGCTTTTATTCATGGAAATATCTTAGTTACTGAAGCAGTTAGGTTCTGTGCTGTAGCATATGAAAGAAAACAAACATTGGAGTTTGACTCTATCCAGCAAACAAACCAAAGGCTTTTCTTATTTGTATATTTCTTACTTACTTACGTTTCATTGAAGATACACAAGTTTTCTGGTCAGAAGTAAAACAAGAGTGCTTGAATTTTTTTCTCTCTTCCATCAGTTTGAGTCCAGTGTCAAGTCAAGGGAATGTCTTACTATGCAGAAGCAGTGTTCCCACCAAGCAGAAGAGAGGCTAGCCATATTGAAATATCCACATTGAAGTAGGAAGTTAAAAGCATTTATTGTCTTTCATTTTTAATTAAAAACCCTGATTTTTTTTAAAAAAACTATTGGATTAAGACTGCTAAAGTGAACAATCTTTCATTTCTAAGAAACGGGAGAAATAATAATCAAAACCATCCACATCCTCATGGGGAAATTTTACTTTTCCATGAGTATGAAATTGGCCTCTGGCCTCTGAGTTAAACAGTTAAACATTCAATAATGTATACCTTTTCCATGAGTCTTCAAAGCAAGACTAACAGTGGATGTTTTTGTTAAATCATGATTACAGTACAAATTGCATCCGGTGAGAACTGCTACAGTAAACCCAGTGGAGGAGCACAGACTCACTAACAGCACCTTTTATGGTTTCATCAGTATCCTGCATATCTACAGATTCCGGAAGTTCAAATAGTTATCACTGTTAGCTCAAAACAAAATCCAGAATTTTATTTGCGTACAAAACACACATACAGAAAAGACTTCCAGTATATGATGTGTGCAACTAAAGAAATCTGGAGTTACAGACTTTTTCTTAAATTCACTGCACTTTTAAAGTAAATTAAGATTAAAATAGTTTTGTACAAAATATTGTCTTAATTAACTCGGGTGGGTTTGTGTGAAAAGCTGTTTGGAGGGTTGGTGCAGACTTGATGGGCTGAATGGCCTCTTTCTGCTTTGTAGGGATTCTGATTCTATGAATGGTTATAACAGCCGTTTTCTCAAAAGTTGTTAAAACAGCTGTACCAAGCATATGTGCTACTTTAGGTATTTGCCATGAGATCCCATACATCACATCAGAGTCATTTGACCTTTCTTCTGGCAGAACTCTTAATTTGAAGCTGTAACTTATCTCTAAAAGGTTATGCTGACACTGTCTGGGAGTTGGAAAAGTTTACACAGCTTTGGAACAACGTGTTGCAGTCATCATCGGACAGCTTTTAGTACATCACACAGCACAGTGTTCTTGTTCAGATTGTATTCAGTATATGAGTGCTTGGATCATTTTACAATATACTATGGATCTCCGAGAAAAAGCAATGACCCGTATCATTCCAGAGACAGAAGTAGTCCTCCACACTACCATCAATGGTGGCCCAGAAACTGTTGAAAACAATGAAGCTCAGAAAGCTGTGGCTAAGTTACAGAGAAGACGGAGTGATATCAAAATATATAAGGAATTCTGTGATTTTTATGCCAGATTGTAAGTTGTTTCTTGTTTAGATTTTTGGCGTTGTGATATCTTTTGCAGTATTTTTGTTGTCACATTTGTTCTTGATAGCTGCTCCCTTCAACAATGTTGTGTTGAGAGTTTGTCATACTCTTGCAAACTAACTTATCTGTTTTTTCACAATCCAACTAGAATGGTGATATAAGGTTTGGTACTTCAGCAGGCTAACAGTTATCAGTATGGACAGCTGTATTTGGTGTAAACATTAGAAAACTTGATGAGGCTATTTGAATCTTACCACCGATTTGCCTCGGCGCATCTGAAAACAACTTAATTTAAAAATTCTTGGCCTGAAAATTACCATGTTTGCTAATGTGTTTGCGAGCTTTATGAGGCTGTTACAACTTTAAGGAAGCGCAGGGATTTGGCTGAGTAGCTGGAATTTTGGATCTGTTCCATTTAGTAAAGCTGAATATTCTGACATTGTTATGCTACTCTGATCAACTCCCTGTGTTTCTTGAGTTTCTAAGCATGTTCTTTCCACTCTGAATGAGAGCTGAAATTAATGTGCATATGTGGTTTACATATCTTCCAGATTTTAAACAGGTAAAAGAATTTCACATATGGGCACAAAGGAAGAAATGGCTGCCAGTCAGAAAGGGAGCCGTAAGGATTTACAGATGTGTTTTGAGAACGTTTTTGATGAAGGTGAAGAAAAGTATACAGTTGAATTCCAATATCTAGGACTGCCAGATTGAGGCTGTATTACCAGGAGTAGAACAAGGAGTAATGAAAGTTGTGCATGGCTTTATTGCTTTATACCAGAAAGGAAGTGTATTAAAATTTGGTATATTCACTTCCACCATTTAGCTTGTCACTGCAGTCAGATTTTCAGCAATTTTGAGAGGTTTTTTTTCTTCGTTGAGGCACTGGAAAAGAATTCAATGTTGACAGCCTGATTTTAAGCATTTTCTGAGCAGACTACAGAAAAATGTTTCATCATGAGAAATGCACATCGGGAATACAACTAACCCTACCTTTGCTTAAAGTGAATGGAAAAAAACCCCACTAAATTCTATAAATGCTGTGCTATCTATGGTGGATGTGTACTTTGCCTTAGATTTGTTTGATGTCTGGATGATAAATACCAAAATCTATCCGTTTTTCTGGAGGGAGAAGAAAATCTGGTGAATACTTTTGTGGCAGAATCTGTGGATGTCTTCTCTCCTGTCATGCTTGATCTCTACTTACACTGATTCCTAACCAATGTGGTTATATTTTAATAAATGGCAGAATCCATCTCATTCCAGACATTACAATTCACTTGTAACTTGTTTGCTGTCTTATACATTCTTATCCAGAGGTACACCAAGGCTAAAAGGATCTTAATTTTTTCAACCTTTATTTCCTCAAATCTTCAAGTAACAAATAAGTTGTTCTTCCTCAATCAGAGAAGCCGAGTAATTGTCAATTCAAAGAGAACTCCAGCAACATCAGTTAGCTTCATATTAACTCAAGCTTTTTAGACTATCACCCCCACATAGTGAAAACTTGGGGAAATCCTTATGCATGTTATTGGTTCACTGTTCCAAATGTACGCAAGATCTTGGTTTACATGTGAGTAATGTTACAGGAGATCAGATTTTAAGTTTATTTTTAGTATTGCATACATTAGATTTTGATTTTGTAATTTGTATCAAGGAGCTTTGAAATTAGCATTAGAAATTAATTCTTCAGATACAGGATTGTTTGGAATGGATGCCTTTGTCACCAGCTAGTGAGTAGTATTAAGCTGCCAATGTAATATGGTACTGTAACATTAATTGCAGTTCCATTTGAATATGTGTGAATTCCCTTACTCTGGCAGGGGGAACCCACTACTGATTTAAATAAAAATGTAGATCATACACATTCAGTCTGAAACCTGTTCTAAAATCATGTGCTTGACAAGTTAATTCTGGCTGGTGTAATGGTGTGTTATGTCAGGTCTGAGTCTTTTAATATTGTCTCTTTTATTGCAGCAACATGGCAAATGCTCTGGCTAATGCCATGTGTGAGCGATGTAAAAGTGGCTTTGCACCTGCTGAGAGAATTGTGAACAGTAATGGAGAATTGTATCATGAGCAGTGTTTTGTGTGTGCTCAGTGCTTCCAACAATTCCCGGAGGGACTCTTCTATGAGGTGAGTGGACAGTTGTGGGACAGCTGCACAGTCCATTATGTCTTTGATAAATGAGTTATTCAGTGCTGAAGGATATTTCCTGTTTCATAACTGTTCTGGCAGATGATGACTTGTCTCTTGTAATTTCCCCATTTTGAGTCTTTACCTCTTTTAAAGCTATTTGGGCAGATTGGAGGAGAGAGTCCCATAAACTGTCATGTCTGTTTGCATTCCTTGACAGCTGGCACTGGTCCCAATAACTGTTGAGCTTGAATAACATGTTACCCGGCATAAATAAAACATGCATGTAGGAATGGCAACAGCTATGAATTATGCCAAAAAATGGGGAAAATTGTGCTAAAATCATCAATTTGAGAAATTAATAAAACTCAAAAATAATATATTTTGGAATGTCCAGGTTGCCTTTTGTTTGTAATATTTTCTTCTCGCCTGGAGCTTTATGAATCTATACTTTCCCTTTTCCTTTGGTCTGATTTACCTTTCCCTATCCCCATCAACATTCTTGCATCTTTTGTGCAGAGTTGATCTCTGAATGGGGAGGGTACCAGTTGCCAAAGGCATCCAGTCAGCCGACTATTGGAAAAAGCCTAAATTTGGGTTGTGGGAGACCGGAAAAATGTGTCATTATTTTGCCAAACAAAACAAATTGTTTGTACATAGAACATTTTGCTGCATGCTCCTGGGATGCCCAGGGATATTCTACTATGTCAAAACAGAATTTGACACTAAGCCACCATCACATTCACAATGTTTCTACAGTGTGGTGCCTGGAATTGAACACAGTACACTAGCTGAGGCCTGATGTGAGTTTATATAGTACAGAATAACATTCTCACTTTCAAATTCTGTGTCTCTAATAAAGTAAAGATCCCGATATAATTTTTGCACCATTTTCTCAAGTTGTTTGTACCCTTTAAAACATTTGCTCAATTACATACCCAAATTTCTGTTCCTGATTCTCCACTCCCCACCTAAAATTGTACCATTTTAATTTATTTTTCTTCCTACCAAAATTTTACATCAAGAGTACCTGCCCATTTTGCCATTCTGACCACCTGAAATCTTTGTTTATTGTAATTCTCAAATTTCAGTGCCATCTCCAAACTGTAAAATTATGCACTTTGTACCTACATCTGTGTCATTAACCTGTGTCAAAAACAGCATGAGGAACACCACATCCCAACTGAAAGTGACCATCCACCATGACTCTGTTTTCTACCCTTAATCAATTTAAATTGCCACTGCCCTTTTTAAACCCAAAAACATTTAACTCTGTAAATGTGTATAATGTGAAAACATTTGATTAAGTACCACAATACACAATATCAGTTTGGATGATTTCATCAATCCATTCCAAGATCTTTCAAAATACCTTTTAATCCAGTTTGCCAAAAATGATTGAAAATTTAGTTTAGAAAATTTGAGCTGTCCATTATTTTCGGAATGCTACTTAATTTTGTCCCAGTTATTGCCTTTATAAACTTCCCACACATTAAGCTGAGTACCCAAAATTGCCAAGTTTGTTCCCTCCCCACACCCTACCTCTTTGAACAGAGGTGTAACATATGAAATCATTTATGGCACTTGCCCCCCCATTTAAGAAGGATTAATACCTTGTGACTATGGTATATGTAGTTTCCATCCATGCACCTCTCAATATCATGGGGTGCATCCCATCTGCACCAAGTGACCTTTCTATGGTGACAACTACGAACCTTATAATTTCCTCTGGTTTATTTTTATGCTATTAAATTATTACTGCTACCACCATGCCTGTGACATTGATAGCAGTCTTGAGTGAAGTCTATATCAGGCCCTTTGCCTCCAAGAGAAGATCTTGTTTTAGGTTCTCAATTTCTCGCGTGCTTCCTTTGTCCATCCTTCCAGTCTTCAATGTTTAGAGAAAATCTTTCCTTAACCCTAAAGTAAAATCAAAGAACTACTAATGCTGGAAACCCATAAACAGAACATGCTGGAAAGGTTCAGTAGGTTTGGCAACTTCATTAGAGAGAACAACAGATTTTACATTGAATCCAATGACCTTTTGTCAGAATCATTCTGGTCACTGGACTCAAAACGTTAATTGTTTTTCTCTCTACAGATGCTGCCAGACCTACTGAGTTTTTCCAGCAATTTATTGCCGATCCTAACTCTGCTTTTCATTCCTTTTTATAGCTCCTCCCTGTAGTTTCTACTTTCTCTGTTTTGCTAAATTATGAATATCACATTCAGTGTAGCGTCTTTCTTTTCAGTTTTGTTTTAATCTCTATATGTTCAGTTATACAGAAAGCCACATAGCCTCAGGATACCTTTTCTTTGTGGGAATGTGTCCACTGTATTCAGTCTCATTTTGAAGGTGCCTCATTGATTGATCACTCTTTTGTCTACCAAATAGTTACTCTAACCTAAGTTGGCCAGCGTCTCTTTCAATTAACTGTAAACATTACTTTTTAGTGTGGCCTTTTTGTTTGCTTTTTGTTATTCTCCATAACTGTTTCAATCCCAATGATGATGACATTGTCACTATCCACCAATGCTTCTCAATAAAACCTGCTCCATTTGCTTTGTTTCACTTTCCAGAAGTAGATCTAACATTATGTGCTTCCTCCAGTGAGTTGGAAAGCAAACTGATCAAGAATTATCACTTTTACGTGTTTCAAGAATTTCTCCTCCTCTTCACACTGTTAGTATGCAACATGCTTCTTTATAACAGCCTACTGAAGTTGTCTGAGGCAACGAGGTGTAGAGCTGGATGAAGGGCTTAGACCCTTCTTCAGAAGCTTTGCTGCTCAGCCTGCTGTGTTCATCCAGCTCTGCGCCTTGTTATCTCAGATTCTGCAGTTCCTACTACTACTGAAGTTGTCTTGCTGCTTTCAATGATCCGCCTGGCAGTCACCTCTCTCAAGCTCATCCTTCCCGATGAACTCAGCAAAGGGCTCTGTACAACACCCAAACAAGGCAGGAGAGAGTGGGCAGCCCTGCCTGACTCCAGATCTGATCGAGCAGCTTTCTGATTTCTACCCATTCATTGGGTGTGATAACCAACTATTTTAAGCTGTCCTAATATCTTTGTGTGGATCAGTGTCAAGTTTTTCTTAAAACACCACCATGTACTGCTTTTCTGTTTTTTACACCACACTAAAGCTGCATAAAAGTTGCTATCCAGGCTGGAGCTTGAACTCCAGTGCTGTAATGTCAGAACTGCCACCTTTTCAGGTGATGCATTAAACCGATGTTCTGTCTGGTCTTTTTGGTAGCCACTCTTTTAAAAGAATAGCAGGGTGATTATTCCTGATGTCCTCACCTATATTGAGTATGCAAGCATCAGAATATTGTCCGTTTGTTATCATTTGCTGTTATTAAAAATTGCCTGCTGAATTTCTCACATTACAACAGTGACTATATTTTAAAAGTACTTAACTGACTGTGACCTCCATTCATCATAAAACATACTATATAAATGGAAATCTTATTTTTCTAATGTTTCCTCCTATAATCTTGCTGTATCAGTTAAAGGTTGATGTTTTTATTTGTTAGAAAATATGCTTTTAAAATTAGGACTCATGATGCTTAGTATAAAATAACTACTTTTTCATGTATTTTTACTTCCAGTTTGAAGGGCGAAAATACTGTGAGCATGATTTTCAGATGCTTTTTGCCCCCTGTTGTCATCAGTGTGGTGAGTGTTCAACAATATTCTATATACAACAGTTAATTAAAGCTCTGTCTTTCTTGTTTACATTTCTGTAGCCCTAACTGTATGCATTTAATCACTTACTACCTCTTAATTTTAATCCTTGCTTTATTAAGTGTACATAAAACCCTTTCAGTTATACTGCATGAGTGGCCTTCAGTCAGTTGCTGCAGAGTGTAGGCTTCAATTAGTCATGCTGAACTAAGGTGTGAATCACGCTCCTCCATTAGCATTGGGGAGAAGTTTGCATTTATAAATGGTTGTAAGTTTTGAACATTTTGAAAGTGCTCCCATTTTCACTGAACACTTGCCTACAAAACAACAGGGAGATTTTGGAGCACTTTTCTTGAAAATCCTGAAGGAACAATGGTGAAAGTATTTTACTTCAATCAGGTTAAGCCTGTGGGGCAAAAATACAAGTTCAGATATAGCGTTAATTTTAATATACTTGGGTCAGTTGCCCAATTCCATGGGGGATTAAGTGTTCGTTAGCACAACTGTAGGTCTTCTCCTCCCCCATTTCTGATGACCCTCTTCCCTCCTCCCCCTCCCCCCCCCTCCATTTCTGATGACCGCCTTCTTCCCCCCCCCCCCCCCCCATTTCTGATGACCCTCTTCCCCTCCCCCATTTCTGATGAAGGGTCGAGGCCCGAAACGTCAGCTTTCCTGCTCCTATGATGCTACTTGGACTGCTGTGTTCATCCAGCTCTACACCTTGTTATCTCTGATTCACTTCCTATTATCTCTGATACAATTTTAACCCCACTGTGAAGCCTCTTCTAAGGATGCCTAACCTGAAGAAGTTGCCTTCCTCCCTCTGGACAAACCTCAGGGGATGTCTGTCCCACTGCAACTCTCTCGTAATCTCTTCAGCCCTGAAACTACTCGACCACATCCTAAAGCAAACCAGGTACTACAGCCACATCACATTTCTTACTACCTGGCTACGGAACCAGATCATCCCCAATGGACTACAGTCCTCATTCAAGCCTTCCCAATTTGGCCCCAACCATTACAATATCTACATTCAGAACATTGAGACCCTTCAGAACCATTTCTCCCTGCGACTCCTGAAACAGACACTCGCAGCAGTGCACCTGCATCTCCAGGCACTACAATCAAGCTTACCCCAGCTGAGACCCTCCCTCTCCCAGACCTGCAAAGGAACCCTCCTGTTCTTTATTCTTCGTAGGATCCTCAGCCTGACCTCGCAATTCTACTCTGCTTTATTGGACACTAAAAACCGTAAGTACAATAAACTTACTGGTGCCATCCACCCAAAATGGGATTCCTCCACCTCCCAAAACCCCAGCCGTACCCAGGACCTTCCCCACAGTGTGCCCGCTGCCATTGGTCATGAGGCCACTGTCGGAGAACCCACAGATGATGTCACATCCGCCACCGCCAGGAACACCACTTCTGGGACCGCGAACACCATCGCTGCTGAAGCCACCGCCTCCATCTCCGAAACCAACACCACAGACACTACCGTCACCGCTACTGCCGCCGACGCCGGCGCAACCCCGCCCACAGGCAACGTCAACATCACTCTGCCCACAGCCTGCAGCTCCAGAGGAGACAGCCACACTGAGCCCTGCGGAGTCTTCACCATCCCTCCAGACCTCCCCCTTACTGAGGATGAACAGTCAGTTCTCAGCAAGGCGCGCACCTTTTGTCCCCCTCCACCCACACATCAATGAATATCAGTCACGTTTGGACATTGAGCAGTTTTCCCGCCGCCTCTGCCTCCATGCTTACTTCTTTAACTGTGAGCCTAACCCTCCCTCTCCTGACCCCTTCTCCCTCCTCCAACACACCCCCTCCTCCTGGACACCACCCCCAGGCCTCCAACCCTCCCTCGACTACTTCATCTCCAACTGCTGTCGAGACATCAATCGCCTCAACCTCTTCACCCACTCCAACCTCTCCCCCCGCAGAACATGCTGCCCTCCGCTCCAATCCCAACCTCACCATCAAACCCACGGACAAGGGAGGTGCAGTTGTAGTATGGCATACTGACCTCTACATCGCTGAGGCCAGGCGCCAACTCTCTGACACCAACTACTCACCCCACCCCAGATCATGACCCCATCCCCGAGCACCAAACCATCATCTCCCAAACCATCCACAATCTTGTCACCCCGTCCCCGCAATAACAACCAAAAAAGAATCCCTCTTGTCCTCACGTGCCACCCCACCAACCTCCCACCCACAGCATGCAACCTCATTGTCCCCCAACCCTGCGCCGCCCACTTCTATCTCCTTCCCAAAATCCACCAACCTGGCCTGCCTGCCCTGGTTGACCCATTGTCTCTACCTGCTCCTGCCCCACCGAACTCATGTCCACCTATCTAGATTCCAATTTCTCCCCCATGGTCCAGGAACTCCATACCTACGTCTGTGACACCACCCACACCCTCCATCTCCTCCAGAACTTGCAATTCCCCGGTCTCCAACACCTCACTTTTACAATGGACGTCCAGCCCTTATACACCTACATTCCCCATGCAGATGGCCTAAAGGCTCTCTGCTTCTTCCTGTCCCGCAGGCCTGACCAGTCCCATTTCACTGACATCCTCATCCGCATAGTCGAACGCGTCTTCACCCTCAACAACTTCTCTTTCAATTCTTCCCACTTCCTACAGACAAAGAGGGTGGCCATGGGTAACTGCATGGGCCCAAGCTATGCCTGCCTTTTTGTAGTTTAACAGTCCCTCTTCCATACCTACACTGGCCCTAAACCCCACCTCTTCCTCTGTTACATTGACTGTTTCGGCACCACCTCATGCTCCCATGAGGAGCTCAAACAGTTCATCCACTTCACCAACACCTCCCACCCCAACCTTAAGTTCACCAGGACTATCTATCAACACCTCACTCACCTCCCTGAACCCCTCTGTCTCCATCTCGGACAACCACCTAGAAACCGATATCCATTTCAAGCCCACCGACTCCCACAGCTGCCTAGAATACACCTCTTCCCACCCACCTTCCTGCAAAATATGCCAGACAATACATTTCAGATGTCCTCATTTTTAAAGGACCACAACTTTCCCCTCTCAGTAGTCGAGAATGCCCTTGACCGTGTCTCCTGCATTTCCCGCAACTCATCCTCACACCCCGTTCCCGCAATAACAACCAAAAAGAATCCCTCTCGTCCTCACGTGCCACCCCACCAACCTCCGGATACAACGCATCATCCTCCGACACTTCCATCTACAATCCGACCCCACCACCAAAGACATTTTTCCATCCCCACCCTTGTCTGCCTTCTGGAGAGACCAGTCTCTCCGTGACTCCCTTGTCTGCTCCATACTCCCCTCCCACTCCAAAACACCCGGCACTTTTCTCTGCAACAGCAGGAAGTGCTACACCCCACACCTCCTCCCTCACCCCCATCCCAGCTCCCAAGAAGACTTTCCATATCAAGCAGATGTTTGCCTGCACATCTGCCAATGTGGTATACTGCTTCCACTGTACCCGGTGTGGCTACCTCTACATTTGGGAAACCAAGCAGAGGCTTGGGGACCGCTTTGCAGAACACCTGCGCTCGGTTTGCAATAAACAGCTGCACCTCCCAGTCGCAAACCATTTCAACTCCCCTTCTCATTCCTCAGATGATATGTCCATCCTGGGCCTCCTGCAGTGCCACGATGATGCCACCCGAAGGTTGCAGGAACAGCAACTCTCACATTCCGCTTGGGAACCCTGCAGCCCAATGGTATCAATGTGGATTTCACCAGCTTCAAAATCTCCCCTCCCCCCACCACATCCCAAATCCTGCCCAGCTCGTCCCCACCTCCCTAACTTGTTCTTCCTCTCACCTATCCCCTTCTCCCACCTCAAGCCACACCCCCATTTCCTACATACTAACCTCAACCCGCCCCCTTCACCTGTCTGTCCTCCCTGGACCGACCTATCCCCTCCCTGTACTGGCTCTTAGACTTGTCTGTCTCCTCTCCCCCATCTTCTCTGTCCATCTTTGATCCGCCTCCTCGTCTTTCCCTATTTATTTCAGAACCCTCTTGCCCTTCCCCTTTTCTGGTGAAGGGTCGAGGCCCAAAACATCAGCTTTTGTGCTTCGAAGATGCTACTTGGCCGCTGTGCTCATCCAGCTCTACACCTTGTTATGTAGGTCTTCACTCCTGGACAATGGGTTGTAATGTGTTCCAAAAGCCAGGCTTTTGAATTGCAGGATATTTGACATTTTTGGGTGCTTTTTTCCCCTCAAATTTCGTTTATTTACAACAAAATAGCAATCAAGTTAATAATCACATAAAGTAAGGATGGGTGTCTCCAGCAACACTCAAGCTTGACACACCGCATTGTGCAAGTCAGTTTGCTGATATCCTTTGTTCTGATATATCTTCATAGGATCTAAAAATGTCTGTAATATATTGACTGCTTTGATCTGTCAAACTTGTGGAAAGGTAGAATTGATTGGACAGCTGTGTTGGACATACATGAAGAAGGGGATGTAATTTGCTTTAGTCCCTACGTTAGCTTTACACCAAGAAGCCTCACACAGCTTAAATGCCTCAGTACTGTATCACAATATAAGCACAAATCCATTTTCAGAGAATATCTGGATTTAATGTGGATAATAGTCAAGTTTATAATTACTGTGCGCTGTTATGATTTGATACTGAATAGAGCTCATCTACTTGTGTCTCCAAAATGAATAGAAATAGTAGCCATTGCGTCATCCATTGAAAAATTGCAATGCAAAGATACACTCCATATGGAATTACTTTCTAAATATGTGGGCATGTACCAATTATGTCAGTAACCTTTTTGTAGTTCAATAATATTAAAAATGTATTTTTGTAATAACACTGCAGAGACTGATTCTTTGCCTTAGGTTTCTGAGACATGAATCAAAGCACTTAATGATTATTGAGGGTAACCTGTTACTTACATGTTCACAGCCATTTGAGGGAATGAATGGATCTGAGGGCAGATGGAGATGAGAGATTGGGGGCTGAAGCCATGAAGGGCTTTGAAAGTTAATATTTTACAGAGAGCATAAACATCAATGCATCATTGAGAATATTAGAACTAAGGAAATTTTGTGTATGATGGCAGTTGCAACTTAATCATGAGGTAAGAAGTGGTGATGCTTGCTGACCATTGTGCAATATTCAGTACTAATTACAATTCTTCAGATACTGAGGTGGTTTATGTTTAAATAGAACAAGATCTAGACAATATTCAGGCTTGGGCTGACAATTAGTAAGTAACATGCATGCCACACACATTCCAGGCCATGACCTCTCAGACGAGACAATCTAACTGCCACACATTGACATTCAATGGTGTTGCCATCACTGAGTTCCCCAATGTCAACATCCTGGGAGTTGCTGTTGGGGGGGGGAAAAAAAACTCATCTGGACTCCCATATAAACATAGTGACTACAAGAGCAGGTCAGAGGCTAGGGATACCGCAGTGAGTAACTCGCTTCCTGACTCCCCGACTCCCCAAAGCCAATCCATCATCCACAAGTCAGGAGTGGGATGAAATATTCCCCAGTTGACTGGATGATTGTAGCTCCAGCAACACCTGAGCTTGACACCATCCAGAACAAAGCAGCCTGTTTGATTGGCACCACATGCACTCCTACTGAGCTTTGGTGGTCAATAGCATGGTGTGCACAATTTGCAAAGTGCACTGTAGAAATTCACCCAGACTCTTTAGACAGCACCTTCCAAATCCATGATCACTTCAGTCTAGAAGAAAGAGAGCACCAGATACATGGAAACACAGCCACCACGTTCCCCTCCACGCTCCTTACCATCTTGACTTGGAAATACATTACCATTCCTTTACTGTCACTGAATCAAAATCCTGGAATTCCCTCCCTATTGCCATTGTGGATCTAGTTACCGATCATGGCCTCCAGAAGTTCACGAAGGCAACCCACCACCACCTTTTTAAGGATAACTGGGAATGGGTAATAAATGCTGGCAACACCCATGTCCCAGGAGAGATTAAAATAATAGATTTATTAATATTTTATAGATATTGTTTTTGGTTTCTTTTTCTAACTGCTAAACTTGATCTAAAGTGAACATGAATTTAAATGGAATCACTGTGGGCAGCCTCTGTCCAAATTGCTTTTGTCAAACAGCAACTATCTTTGGCTGAAAGGAGGTGAGTTATTAGTTCTGTCAGTAAATGTTTTAGTGAAAGGAAATCGGGTTGTATTCTTACAGCTGTAATGTACTTCCTCCCACCAACATTTTTACATTCCAGCAAATAATCTCATCTCACTCCACATATTGTCTTGTTTGCCGCCTCCTGTAAACTACCCTGTTTGCATACTTACCTACTAATGTGCAACAAGGTCTGGTTTTCATCTTACCCTCTGATATTGGACAATTTTACGGTGGAAACAAAGTGCTGGAGAAACTCTATGGTCTGTTATTCTGACCAAACCATTAACATTCTTTCTTTCCCCACAGACATTGCCAGGCCTGCTGTGTTTCTTTTAATTTCAGATTTCCAACATCTATTTGCTTTTGAACAGTTTTTTTATAAATCCTGGTCAATCCTTGCTCCCGTACCTGGAAAGGAAGATTATCCCAGGAAACAGCATCTCTCAAACAAATTTATTCCCCATACTGCCTCCCCCCAAATTAATGCTTTAACATTCTCCAATCCTGCTGTCCCATAATCTTGCATTTCATGGCACTCTTGCACTTCCTTCCCCCATTCCAATTAAATAATTCTATCTTGCTTTAATTTGCTTTGATTGTCTCTGTCTCTGTATTCTGTGATTCTGTTTCCCCTTGCTGCCCTTCTGGGCTGTGCCTGTCGCATTCTTCTGCATTCTCTACAATGCAAGCTGTCAAGCATTCTCTCTGTCATGCGTTCTTTCTGTGCTTTCTGTCTCTCCCAGACTCTCATGCATGTGCACTTACTCCTGTTTCTGTCAGTCCCACATTCCCTCCTGCATGCATATTCTCTTTTTCATTTCCTCTTTTCCATTTTCATGGTCTCTCTTTCTCATGTGCTGCCTTATTTGTTGTCTCTCTCTTCTCTCTTTCATAAGTTCTCTCCCCATATTCTGGTGTCACATTCTTATTCTCTCACCCACAATCTTTCCTCCTTTTTCTTGTGCATACATTTACTTTCGTTTTCCCTTTCTTGTTTTTGTGCATTCTCGCAGTTTTTCTCCATGATCACACGGTTGGGATAAAGTCTGTATTTATTGGAGTCAAATGGGCCTCATGCTTTTGATTTTTTTTATTTTTCTCTTTTCTCTTCAGCTCTAAGACCTGCCCACCCACTTTTATTTATGTTACTTTTCCATTTGCAATGCGTTATACTCCAATCATTTTAGGGCCGATAAATCTAACAGGATTTCTGCTGGCCCAAAACACTCCAAGCTGCCTTAATTCAGGTCCCAGTTTCTAATTTGCTGTCGCACTTCCTTTTAGTCTCAGTTATAATCATGGAAACACAGTCTGCTAATGATATATTTCCCAGTGATTACAATAACTGATCACGCCCGATCAGTTACAACTTATGCATTGTCGTGTGCAGCTGAAAGATTTGAATTCTTAGTACCATTGTTTTGAGTCCTATAATTTTTGACTTTTTTTTTCTTATCTGTGCATTTTTGAGGTGGTGATTTATAGAGAGAAGGAACTAGTCATTAACCTTCTAGTCCTTTATTACAATTGTCGAATACTTTCAAAGTTTGACGCAAAAGCTATGAATGCTGGAAATCTGAAATACCGGCAACATGTGTGACAGAGAAACTGCTGTTAACGTTTTAGATTGACTGTTTATCAAAACTATTTTAAAGTTTGATATATGTACCATTATAAAGTGCTTGCCGTAAGAAGACTTGTGCTGCCATTTAAAAATAATCTGTCTAGAAAACAGGATCGTACCAATGTCCTATATATCTTCAAGACTCGACCAGTTTAGACAACAGCACTATTAATATGTTCTATATAGCTCTAACCAAAGATCAAGATTGGGGTGATGGTTGGATATTATCTCAAAATTTGGCCTTTTGTTACAGGTGAGTTCATCATTGGCCGTGTGATTAAAGCTATGAACAACAGCTGGCACCCAGAGTGTTTTTGTTGTGATCTCTGCCAACAGATTCTTGCTGATATTGGATTTGTGAAGAATGCTGGCAGGTTAGTATATTTGATAGCCCTTTTACGTTTCAGTTTATGTTTACATCAGGTTTTGCTATGTAGACCCAACTTACACGTGGTTGTCACCAGAAGTACAGAATTCTGCCACATGAGAAGATCATTTGACTCATATTTTGTTGTAGTTGCCACAACATTTCAGAATCAGTCTCGCAGATTTGTATTGATTACCTGCGTTGTATTTTCCCTCACTTTAAATAGTGATCAGTCTTAACTCGGAGGTAGCCCACTTGCCTCTGAGTCAGGAGATTATAAGTGTTCTATTACGTTCTATAGAAAACCAGGTGATGAACATTAGGACTCGAATTTATCTTACACATCTTTTACAAGCATTTATTTAACAATCACAGTTTCAATCTGATTCTATTTATATGAATAGAAGTGAATCTTCAATTGATAACCTTCACTTGCATATAATTAATATACACTGAATAATAAATTCATACAGAAGGGCTCTTGTAGCCTACTTCTGGTGTCCCTACCTCTGAGACTGGAGGTCCAGATTCAAGCCCTATCTGCCTCTAAAGGAATGCAATAACATCTCTGAACAAATTGATTCAAAAGTATCTACAACAATGATTCAGCTTTTCCTGGAATTGAAGCTTACTTCATTTTAAAAAAAAATAAATGACAAGTGGGTGTCTTATATTCCCTACTCGGTCTCCCCATTGATAGCATCCCTACCTCCTGAGCTAGAAATCCTGGATCCATCTGTTCTAGAAGTATGTAATAACAACAACATCTCAGAATAGATTAAATAATAAAATACCTAATAGATACTTGACCCACAGCAGAGACTTAAAGCATACAATCTCGGTTAACATTTTACTGCATTGCTCAAGCAGTGCTTCGTTTTTAGAGGAATTATTATTTGGATCCAGTGGTTAACTGAACCAGTGCATACCTTCTATAAAATAACAAGTTGCACTGTTTGAAGAAGAGTATGGGTGTTCTGCTGGTGTCTGGGCCAACTCAGCCGATAGAATATAAATGAATTCATTTTATTGGTGTGTGTTAATGGAACTTGGCAATAATTTCATATGTAGACAGTTGACTATACTATAACTCTGAGAGGCCATCAGAAGTATCTAATTGGCTGTGAAAGATTTGAGGCCATCAAAATGATCTGAAAATACTTTATAAATGCATATTTCTTTCTCTTGTTTTCACCCATTTATGTTGAAATGTCTAACATAGACCGTCCTTTTCCATCACTTCTGGAGTCCCACCATTATCGTAGGCTTGACACTGGCAATTTGGAATACTCAACTTGTCATGAGGAAGCTATTGGGTGCACTGGACACACGAGATTACAGGCCCTGACAACATATTAAATTTAGTGCAGAAGACCTATGAATCAAGTTTGCTGTTGTCTTTGCAAAGCTGTTCAGTATACCTGTGAACTAGAGCCTAGACAACCATGTACAAGATTTCCCAAGGTAATCTAACTGTCCAATTGCAGTAGTTTGAGCCTTCTCTCAACGATTAGTAATATTGGCATTACCCAATCGTGCCATGAAATGATGCCCAAACTTTGTAAATCCAAACATAACTTCGTGATAGCTCTCCCCACCCAAAAAAGATTGTGGGATTGTAGGAACAGAAGTGGGCCATTTAGTCTTTTGAGCTATTATTGTCGTTGAATTTTATCTTAGCCTAACTCCAAATACTGTTTGCCTAACAAGTATTGGTCAATCTCAGTTTTGAAATTTTCAAATAACTAACATCTATAGCTTTTTGGGGAAGAGAATTCCAGATTCCTTCATCTTTTACATGAAGAAGTGCAATCTGGCATCCTTCTTGAACAGAATGGTTTTAATTTTAAGGTTGTGGCATCATGCTGGGCTCTTCCACCAAAGGAAACAGTACCCCTCTAGGTGTCCTCACAAGAAATCATTTTAATCACTTCAATTAAATCACGTTTCATCTTCTACATTCAACATTGACTTACATAGCACTGTGCAACCACTTGCAATAACTTGAATTGAACTTTGGCCCTGAAGAAGACTTAGAGGATTCTAAATGTTAACTGCCTTTTCTGTTTCTGCAAATGTTGCCAGACATGCTGAGTTTTACCAGCAGTTTGTATTTTTATTTCAGGCCTCCCATATTCACAGTAATTGGCTCTATTATAATCCCTAAATTTGTCAGCACACTGCAGTGTCAATCTTTTCACCATTTAGGAAAAGCTCTGGTGTTTGTATCTAAAGTGAATAATGTCATAATTTCCCATTTCAATCTCAGATTTATCCCCAAACATGATCTATGAGCAGATTTTCTGCTCTTCTCCCCATCCTGTCACTTTGAATAAATAATTGTTGTCCTGACACTCTGACTCCGCATCTAGTCAATTGCCCTATAAGTCAGTACAATTAATATTAAATTTTAAGTCAATATCAAACTCAAGTTTGCTCATTTAAGACAGTTAAAAAGAATTTTCTTTCTGTCAGACTTGCAAACTCTGCCTCTGAATGCAGTGAAAGTGGGGATTGTTGAACATTTTCAAGGCAGAGGCAGATGGAATTTTGTTAGGCAAGGAAATCAAAGGGGAAGATACAAATGTGGAATTTGGAAAAACTAGCAGACCAGCCAAGGTCTTATTGAATGGCAGAGTAGGCTTGAGGGGCCGAGGGGCCAAATGGCCCAATTCGTATGTTCATACATGAATAAGTTGTCACTGAGTCTGTGTTACTTTTGTTAGCTCTTAAGTGAAATCCTGTTGAAGGACTTAAAGATCCATTTAACTAACATTGATGGACACCCCTTTAATCCCCCACATCCCACTTCAGAAACCAAAGCACACGATCAGAGAACAGAGCACAGGAAATAGGCTTTTACACCTGTGCTGCAACATTAAAGGTGCAATTGAGAGGTTATAGTGAGCCGCCTTGGGTAACTGAAAGATCGCACAAAAATCTTCAAAGGAGAACAAAGCAATGCTCTTTCTTCTTGAAATGAGCATCATCTGAAATGGCCCAGCAAGATAGTTAAGAGTCAATTACACATAAACCCTTTGAGCTAAAGATGGGTTTTTACACCAGTCACCAATGGTTACGTGGTCATCATGTACTAACCTTTTTAAGATCAGATTTTATTGAATTTATCTGCCATTGTGGGATTCGAATTCATACCCCCAGAGCATCACTGTACTTCTGGTTACTAGTCCAGTGATATTGCCACCGCATTTCAATAATATCCTGGTCAGCAATTATCCTTCAACCAACATCACCAAAATAGGTTATCTTTTCTTTATTAAATTGCTGTTTGTGGGACAAGATCTGCACATACCAGCTGCCATTTTTTTTACTATTTTAGAAAAGTAACATATTTCATTGTTAAATGAGACATTTGTGGCTTTCCAAGATCAAGAATGCCACTATATAAAACCCCAAACTTTCCTTAGCCTTCTCTCTTTAGATTCTGCTTAGGCCCAAATGTCATTGCAATCTGGAAACCTCGATGCAAGAGCTGAGGAAAGATATGGGAAGCTGTGCTTCATACTGAGGCAGTGTTTAATTGAGTATCCTCGGTCAGAACATGTTCTGCTGCCTTGTTGATGGGAGTGTACACAGATGATTCCACATAACTAAGTTTCATTCATTCCTTTGATTTGCGTACTTGGCTACAGCTGCAGTATTATTTCTCTATGCAGACTTCCAACAAGAATAAGTCCAGGCTTGAACTTCTAATTGGCAGGTAACATTTGGCTCTGTATTCTGGACAACGATTATGCCAAACAAGTGAAGCAATGATCAGACTTATTATTTTCAAAATAAAAGATTCCTAATCTATCAACAACAATTCTACCGACAATTATCCACACGTGATTTTTCTCAGGCTTATAATGTTGACTAATAACAGATTTACAACCTTGAATTAAATCATAAGATGACTTAGAAATAATAAACTAGTTTTCTAGGCCCGAGATAATCCCTCTCAAGGCTGCTACATGTCTGTAGGTGTCCTTCAGCCTATGAGATGTCACTCCAACAATGGAATAAAAATAGCCTGATCTGTTCTGCTGTCCTATTGACTTATAACTTAAAAATGGAGAATCACTGCTTGTCTAGGTGCTTATCCAACTTATAACATTTTGCCTATGAGCTATAAGATTTGTTTACAGCACAGTAACTATGCAACTTATCTGTTATAGTATGCAGTGTCTCAGAATAGAAACAAGATTCTGTGCTATTTCCTTTCATGCTGATTGGTTTCCACTGTTATGTCTAAATGAAATGGTTTTGGAACAATTCAACTAGTAAATAATATTAAATTATTCTAGTGGTAAGTACTCTTAAAGCATTCAACAAGAGCCGAACCATTTTCTGTTGGCCTTCAGCTGGAATTATTTTGCTATTCCTCTACAGTCAAAACCTATAGAGGTCACTGTAATCTAAAAGCTGTACTTGATCAGTCCTGTCAGCGCTGTGGGTGCAAGAACAGGGTAGAGTCTGGTTCCTCGATGAGCGTCTCTTTGCTGTCAACTAGGTTCCTGTCAGCAATGTGATGGATTGCATGCCACTCACCTGAGTGCACCCACAGCAACATTCAAGAAACTAACATGCAGTTAGTTTTGCTTTTAAACATGCCAATGCTGCCTGTTTCAATAGCCACCACTGACATAATACAGTTAAGTGACTGCAGTGGATCACAAAGGTTCCATTGAGAGAATTTTCCTTTTCTGGAACCTCACTCACCAGGCCTAAGGCGGCAGTGTTATGGGGACACCATTTTCTAAATCACCCCTCCAAATTTCTCAGTGTATAAATTTGACAGAAAATGCTATTTCTTCACAGTGCTTGGATGGAATTCTCAGATCCTTCATCTAATATTATTGTAGAAACATCATAACCTTAAGAGCTGTAAAAGCTGAAAGAGATCTGCCACCACCTGCTTTTGGCTACTAAATGGAGGCAATAAATACATACCTCACATTAACATTTTTAGAACATGTGTTTGGATACCATGGTCAAATTATTAAGAATATAAGTCCACTCTGCCCTTTCCCTTTGACAAATCCATGTAAGTTCTACCTGATTACCTTGAATTTATCAAAGAGCTCCACTCTAACTTCTTTAATAACTTGTGAGCTGAGTTGGCTGCACAGCTGTTTGCAATGCAGAATGATGCCAACTGTGCAGATTAAATTTCCACACCGGTCCAGTTCACCAGGATGGTCCCGTCTTCCCAACCCTAACCCTTTGGTTAAACCACTACCAGTGGTTGTGTCTCTCCAGTAAGAGCAGTCCTATGGCCATCTGGTACAATGGCAGCTACTCCTAATGGCTTCTAACATTTTTCTATGGTTTCCTGCTTTCTGTCCCCCCCCTTTTTGAATAGGGGAATTACGTTTTCTATCCTCCAGTCTAATATGAAGGTCTTTGAGTCAAGGAAGTTTTGGAAAATTAACAGCAACATGCCACCTTACTTCTCAGTTCTTTTAAAGACCCTAAAATGAAGCCCATCAGTATCCAGGCACATGTCAGGCCGTAGCTCCAATAATTTGCTCAGTTTCATCTCTTTGGTAATAGTGATTTTTCTGAGTCCCTCCCCGTCCAATTTTTGATTTTTGATCTGCACTGATGACATGCAAAATACCTGTTCAAGTCATATGTCATTTCCTTATTTTCCATTCTTAATTTTACAGCCTCACTTTCTACAGTTACCTTGTTAAGTCTGTTGTTAAAACATTCATTAGAAACTTTTGTTGTTCTTGTGTTTCTGGTTGGCATTACTTTGTACAATAAATTGTCCCTCCTCAAGAAATTTTTGGTCTTTTTTTTGCCGTTTTCCATGTTCTGCCACCTTTTTAAAAAACTTTTTGTTTGATACTATCTTTTCTATTTCTAATTAATTGTGAATACTGGGTCTGTTCTTTGGATTTCTTACTCGTTGAAAAGGATCAATGCTATGTATTCTCAAATAACCTTCTTAAGTGTCTGCCACTACCTCCCACTTGACTTCTCGTTTAACCTAATTTACCTATTCACTTTGGCCAGCTCTGCTTTCATATTGTCATGATGCCCCTTATTTAAATATGATAAATATAATCTTGGATCTACACCTTGCTCTTCCTCAAACTGAACTTAAAATGCATTCCTATTCTGGAATCTGGGGGTTCCTTCACTGTGATTTCAGTAATTAATCATGTTCCTTTGCGCGGTATCAGGCCTATTGTACACTGCTCTCTGGTCAGCTCCAAGATATCTTATTCTAAGAAACTAACCTGAAAATGTTCTGTGAATCCTTCATTAAGGCTACCTTTGCGAATTTGGCATTTCCAGTCAATATGTAGAATAAAATCTATGGTTATTGCTGTGTATTCTTTCAAGCTATTTGTTTCTTTCTTTAAGGTATACTTTACCATATGGTTATTGGTAGGAGGCCTGAAAACCACTCTCAATGACTTCTTGCCTTTATCATTTCTCATTTGACAGTAAACTTCTTCCACATTTTGGGTTCCTGAACTTGGGTCATATTTCTTTGAGGTGCTAATCACTTCGGTAACTATCAAAACTATCCATCCACCTTCTGTTACTTTCCTGTCATTCCTAGATGTCCTTCAATATTCCAGGTCCCAATCCATTATTGTAACTTTTTCTCTGTAATAGCTACTAGATTGTGCTTACTTATTTCTATTTCTGCTCTTGGTTCATGCGTTTTGAATGTTATGTGCATTCAGATACAGAACCTTTAGTTTTATACTTATTGAAAACTCTAGTTTCATCTGATGGTTGGTTCTTAGACTTGTAACTTCTGTACTATGATCAAAGTTCATGTTGTTATGGGACAGATTCCAGACTGAAATCTTGTTAAAAGCTCATGTTTTATTGTGGTTTTAACAAGGTCCTGTCATACTGAGACAGAAGCACCCAATGTTGCAGAGCTGGTTTGAATAATCAGGCATTTTTTTCAGTAAAACAAATGAAGATAAAATGGAATAAACCAATCTATTTACTAATAAGCCAAATTCAAACCATTTTAAACATATAATTAAAGGTATAATTCCATTAATTAGTAAAGGAATTAAGGGTTATGGTGAGTGGGCAGGTAAGTGGAGCTGAGTCTCAAAGGTCAGCCATGATCTTATTAAATGGCGGGCCAGGCTCGAGGGTCTGCATGGCCTACTCCTGCTCCTAGTTCTTATGTTCTTATGTTAATTCCAAATCACCTCTTTACAAGTTCAAATAATAACGACCCAAGGAAACCTAAACAGATAAATAGAAAGCGGGACATAACACCAGCGCTTCACCGGAGGCGCACTGATGATACCTAGAATGGTGACGAAATGTCTGAAAACGAACCTTTCAGCTCAGCGAGCAAACCCACATCCAGAACCTCAATCTGGGCTACAAGGCTTCTCAAAACTCGCTAGTAACGACACCTTTTGCACAATACTCACACCGGAATCCTTTTCTGTATCACCTCTGTACATTTAAGTAACTATGACTTTACTTTCTGGACTTGTACGTCTGTTATTCCTAGAGCTATCGTATACCTAAGTTTAAACCAACTGTTTCAAAACCTTTTCAGATTTTAAGTCAACACTTCTGGTTTGAGACTGTGTCGAACTCACTCCTGAAATGTAATGCAGTTTCCCCCTTTTTCCACATTTCTGAAGAGTGCCACTCTTTGCATGCATCTCCAAGTAAGGACTTTGTAGAACTGCCTAAAACTGAGATACTGAAACAAGCTAGGAGTGTTTCCCCCAAGGTCTTAAATACAAAATCTCCCTGTCTAGAAATTTCTATCAGAAACCTTGAGGTACAATTATCCACCTGCTGTGTTATAAAATCTTCCAATAAACAAAATTCCAGTAAGCTACCAATAAGTCTCCCCTGAACTGTTGTAAAACAAATCAGTGTGCTATAAAAATACGTACAAGTTAATTATTAATTTCAGACACAAAAAAAACCTGAACTTAAAATAAATGTCAAAATTACATATAAATCATTATATGTGGGATATTACCTCTATCCCTCCCTGCTACAGTCATTATCATTTCCTGCATTGATATATTTCCCTTTGATCTTGACAGTACTTGTTGATTAAGCACATGTTCCCAAATTTAATGCCTTGCCCCTCATATTTCATTTATAAGCCCCTCTACTTCCCCAGTTATGGTGTTAACAAGAAAATCAACCTCAACATGATTCAGGTTGAAAAGACCCATTATTACAGATCTCACTTTCTCCAAGACTGAAGCCTATGCCCCAGAGACAGGAATCCACTTCTCCCACAATATTCTTTTGAGCCATTCATCTCTCTAATCTGATTTGCCCTATTCAACTTTGCATGTGACACAGATAATGATGCAGAGATTATGACTTTTTGAGATTTTGCAGGTTCTTTTGATGCATAGCTCGTCAAACCAACAAAAGTAGAACTCCCTTCTTACCCCTGCCTATGTTATTGGTTCCCAGAAGAAGGAAAATAGAAGTTAAAGTGGACTGGGAGGACATGGAAGATCTTTGCATTTAGTGACAATGTCTTTATGCTAACAACGGATGAACTGACCCTCAAGTCCCAGAAAGGCATTGTAAATGTCAGATTGTAACAGCTGTGTTTCAAAATACCATTTCATTCCAAGGTGAAGGGAGAATTGGAAATAATTAATCAGTGTCCTTGCCTGGATTCTCATTGTCTTGTGACAGCATCACAATTTATTGGAGTGGTCTGCTGAAAATTATGCTTCATTATTCCCAGAGTCACCATAAAAACTGAAAATTTAATCAATCAACCAAATTTCACAATTCTACCTCACTGTCTAATTTGGATTAAAAGGGTATTACACCAGTTTTTATTCCCCATTAGCACGAAAACAACTATTCATGGTGATCAAACCATTTCTAACAACAGTGAAAAGTAGAAAATTGAAAGTCTAATCTATAATTTTGTAACTGAAACTCTACCCCTTAAAATTCTCATACACATACGAACATCAGCAGAAGGTGAGAGACACATTTTATTTGTGGAAAAGGACAAAAAAATTCAAAGAACCAAAGCTCTTGCACCAATCTGGATCACTGTTGATGAGTTGTTTTCTTTCAGCCCTTTCAATTCCTTCTGACTGTTTGACACCAAAGTTCTGGATGTGCTGATTCTCAGTCTTTCTCTGGTTGAGCATTCACCCTTTCAGCGATTTGTCCCCTTTCACTAGGGGATTTGCAATAAATGCAGCTCACAGAATGATGGGGCAGGGTTGCCAACTACTAGGGATTTTCTTTTATTTTTCCACATAGAGGGGATAGAGTGAGAGTTGGATGCTTTCTTTTCACAGACTGGATGGTTGTTCACACACAACTTCTGGTGCTACTTGAAAAGTCAATCAAAAGCTTGTCACTGGGCAAAATGCCTGGAACACGCAGAAGCAATGCTATTTTGTCTGGAATTATCCCACTCACTGTTCCAGTCAGGCAACATTGTGTATATAACTGAGTTAAAGTAGCTTGCCTCAATCTCTAAACATCTTGCACTGCTTTCCTAATTTAAAGCAGTATCTTTTTTTCCAGTTTTTTTAATCGACAGTCCAGAAACACAAGTAGTCTTTGCAATGAACTTTGAGATTCGAGGCTTTCAGAGAAAGCTATTGTAATATAACATTACAGGCTTTCTTAAAAACAAAAACCACTAAACGATGGATTAGTCTGCCAGGATTGGGCTGGGGGGGCATCGGTGAGAGAGACCATTTGGAGGGCAAAGGTCTCTGATTCATTGTACCAGAATATGTGTGGAAGCTTACACTCTGTCAGAAAGGACCGTATTTGTGGGGACTGAGAACGACACCAGCAGTTTTTCCCTAGTCTTCAGTTATACTTTGCTGTGAAGGACAGATATAAGTGTTAGATGCTTACCAGCTGAGCAAGGTGATCCAAAGCAAACCACTAGAAATCATTTTGGTCTGATTCTGGAAGAGTTGAATATCTACCTAACAAACAGTGTTAGATGTATTGGATAATGGATTATTTTTAAGTTGTGTTAAAATGTCGTATGATTTAAGGAAATGCTTACCTATAAAATACGATTTAATTTGCAGTGCCTTTAGTCTTTTCTACAGTATATCTCTTAAAACATTAAGTCATTGTCATCCATTCACCTATTAATTTCTAAAAAAAAAGTTAATTCTCAATTGACAGCCTGTCTGGGCATATTAAATGTATTCTCTTCTGCACTGAAAATGAAGTAAATCACTAATTTAGATAACATAACTAACTGTACAAATTGAAAACTAAATTGGAAACAATAGACCATGGCTCAGTATCACAATAGAGAGGCTCATCAAAACATTGAAAGAAAAACAATGTTTAGATTTTAAGTGTGGTTGGGTTTAAAATTGACGAAGAGAATGACCAGCTTTTCAATGTCTGTCAAAATAATAAATCTTCAGGTTACATTTTTTTTTGTTCTTTTTCCATTTACTTATTTTTGCTGTTCTGGCTATTTTCTACAAACTTGCTAATTCCATTCTGGAAGTCCAAAGTCTGAAAACTCCATTATAAATGTAGAATGTAGTAAAAAATATTATCCGACTTCATCACAAATGACAAAAGGTAAAGTTTGGAAAAGTTGACTTTTTGTATTATCCTAAGACTAATTGTAAGTTAGCTAATGTTGAAGTTGCTCCTGATATAGGCTGCTGTTCAGAATTTTGAGCCTACATTAATGAAAGCCTCAAAAAGTTAGGTGGTTCTTGCACAGTGAGGGAGGCTGAGGAGCAGATTTATTTGCCAAACCTTATGGTTTGGAAGTGGACCTTGAGGAATCTGAAAAAGGGAAATCATTCAACTGAGACAACGATTACTGGTAGCTTGCAGTGATTTTAATTTACCACGTGGATATACTATTTAGCAATTTGTTTGTTTTAGTAGTTGCTTTAACGAGACCACTGCTGTTAATGAAGAACAGTATGGCTTTAGGTGAAGCCACAAAAGAGAACCTTTCATAAAAATCTAGTTTCATAATTCTTTATCAAATACTGTATTTAAGTACCATCTATTGTAGTGGTGTTAACACTGGGGTGAGTTTCTTGGCTGTTATATTCAGTTGTACTTTTCCATTTTTCCTCTCTGTAAAGAGACTCCCTAAAATTCTCCCCTACAAAAAAGTAAACCACTGGGTCTAAGCAGCAGTTAATGCTGGCTAAACAAAAGAAAGCACGGTTAATGATGGCAAGACTCTCAATTTTGGGTGTTGACTCCAAATGCTGATTTGCCATAATAATGTACAGTAAACGGGCAACATGATATGGTAAGAAACAAACCAGAAAGACCGTTAATACTGTAAAAATCATTCTGGAGGCTTTGTGCTTATGGTCAAGTCTCCTGTATGACTGAAGATGTTTGATTATGCATAGATAGCAACAGATAATGACTAGAAATGGAAAAAGAAACCCAACTATCAGAGCACCAGAAGCATAGAGTGATGGCTTCTCTCTATATAGTTGCAGACACACAGTAGTGTTCTCTTGTGCCTGTACAGACTGAGTGGTCACTGCGAGCTGAAAAGTTCCAAGTATGGCAGTAACCCACACTGTTGCACTGATTATTTTTGCATAGCGGACTTTTCGAAAGCTGAGCGATCGAACTGGGTGCACTATTGCCAGGTAACGATCAATACTGATGCAGGTAAGAAAATAGACACTGCTGTACAAGTCAAGGTGAAAAAGAAAGCCAGTGATTCTGCAAGCTGTCTCTCCAAATGGCCAGTTACTTTCAAGTATATGATATGTAATACGTAACGGCAAAGTCATAATGAGACAGAGATCAGCTATTGCAAGATTTAACATATAAATACTCGTTATAGTCTTTGTTTTCATGCGACTGCAGAAGACCCATACAGAGATGCTATTCTCAATTAGTCCAGCTGTGAATACAGTGCTGTAGATTACAATGTAAATCATCCTTTCAATTGCAGCAGCAGTTGGGTTGAATTTGGGCTCTGTTACCAATTGCGGCTTTGTGGTTGCTATAGTTGTGTTCATCCAGTGCAGAGAATTGTAAGCCATAATCCTTTCTGATGGTTGTAGACTGCAATTAAGAACAAAATGATTTGTTCATTTTCATTTTTTGAACTTAAAATCTTTTCCATTAATAAATTGCATTAAATGCTGCAAGAAATTGAAAAAGAGAAAAGATCAACAAAATCCAGGATTAAAAATTGTGTTATGCAAAAATTGTATGCATTACATATTTTCAAAGCTTTGGAAATATATAATTACATTTTTAAGTGATTAATATATTTTGTAACTTCTAACATAATTAACATAATTTATTTGCAAAAGCAATTGTAAATTTCAACCTAGAGGATTATCACAGCTTTAGGATTTACTTACGGTTTTGATGAGGTGAAGTCTGCAGCTGTATGAAGAGCAATCATTCCAGTTGTGCACAACTCCTGCCCATTTTTGTGAAAATAATTCTGTCCTTTTATACAGCAGCGATAAGATACATAGCAGCTGTGAGTTGTTGCACTGACAATGTACTCTGTATTATAATAAGGAAGCTGTTTCAAGACCACTTTTTAAAAGTTGCTTTACAACAACAGTGTTGATTATGCAGGAAGCACTTCCTCTGGGAACACCATTCCAAGTAATCCATTCACTGCCTTCATCTAAGAAAATAGAATGTCCGTCAAAAGCCACAAATAGAAGCTTCCTTTTCCTAACTGTAGACTATATCCTTTCACAATTTGACAACATGTATTTTGCAATATGTTTCCTTTCCTTTCTTTTTCCACAGTACTAAACAATGCCTCAGGATCTTTTCAATAAAGACTATGAGTAAAACCATATTCACATTTCTACTCAACCAATTCCTGGTGGTTAATCCTTCAAAACTTTTTTTTGCCAAGCAATGAGACAGGCTGAAGGCTCTGAAAATATTAAAATGAAATATAGAATGCACAAACTCAACCTGAATTTAAATATTTCCTAAAACTAGAATTTGACAGAGAAAGAAATGTGCTAAAACTAAGATTATTTCTCAGATGATACACACATGTTTGCTGGAATTTTCTGTGAGCTCATTAAGACTTATCCCCAAATCTGTACCTTAGACCACCAGGTGTTTGAGGTGTTAATACAGGAGGTTAATTTAACACAATTTTAGTCTAGTTTATGGGGCCTTTCAGTAGGTATGAAGATCAGAGATTTGAGCCAGGATGCTGGTACACATGATTCATTTTCAGTAAATCGGATCACCACAACTTGGTTCAGAGATAATAAGAACTGCAGATGCTGGAGAATCTGAGATAACAAGGTGCAGAGCTGGATGAACACAGCAGCCCAAGCAGTATCAGAGGAGCAGGAAAGCTGACGTTTCAGGCCTAGACCATTTTAGTTCTTTGATTCACATGCTTCCCTATTAGGAAGCATCTTCTTCAAGAAATCCTCAGAACAGTTACTCATTAGTATTCTCTTGAATTAATTTTTTGGCTTGATATTTTAAAGTGGTTAACTTATTTTAAGCTATTCGTTATATGCATGTGTGCTAATGTGGATCTGCTGTACATTGTAATTTAGTCTTTAGTCTTTGTTTGGAGTAATGCTATTGCATGTTACATGGACTTGGTATAAACATAAAAGTGGATTTTATTGTGCTTCCTGTAGCAGCTCATGCATATGGGTTAGTTACACAAACTCTTAAATGTGATTTGATTTATTTATTGCCACATGTATTTTGTTATAAAATGCAATGTAAAGCATTGTATAGTGCCGCCACTTCCCAGAGCCATCTTGAAATGCATGAAAATAAACCAAAACATCGAATATAAAGGCAGAAAAATAGAGAAACAGTTGTGAGATGTGCCAATTCAAATTCTAGCAGTTACTTGTTTTCCTCAATTGAAACTACTCTCTGATCATCTTACAAATCTTTATTGATGTAGTACTGTTTGATTTAAATTAATTTAATTCAAATTTATGATCATACATTCATATCACAAGTTTTCCTTGCAAATAATTCTCTCTTCTAAAGCTGTGGGCTCGGTGCTAGTAAGTATATCTGACAAGTTTTTCACTTGTCATGAAAGTATCTTGGATACCTGGAGAAAATACCTCAGTCCATTTCACTTGCCCATATCCGCCATGCCTATTACCGTCATGCAGTCCTTAATCACAGTCTTAGTGGAAAACAACTAACCTAGTACCAACTGAAGGTTGAGTGAGATTCTCTCAGATTTGTATGCTCCAGCCTCTCTCTCATTGCTGTGTCAGAGGACCAGAGTATAAATGATTTCAAGACTTAACTTCTTGTTTGAAGCAGGAAGAATTTACAACATCACCATGTTATTCTATTATAACAATATATATTTGCTTTTGAAGAGGAAAGAAAATATTTCATGTGAGGAGTAATCCTCTATAATTTTCTATTTTCAGGCACCTCTGCCGTCCGTGTCATAACCGTGAAAAAGCCAGAGGTCTGGGAAAATATATCTGTCAGAAATGTCATGCCATCATTGATGAACAGCCTCTTGTATTCAAGAATGATCCTTACCACCCTGACCATTTCAACTGTGCCAACTGCGGGTGAGGACATTTTAATTATTAATTTATGTTCTGTCAATATATTTCCATGACAGTAGTTCTAAACCATTGGTACTTGTCTTGGAGAAATTATCATTCATGATTACAGCAATGTTTTGTGCAGAAGGAAACCATTTGGGCCATTATTGCCTCAGCCAGTGCTCTGAGCATTTTACCCAAAGTGCAACTTCCTGATATTTTTTCTCCCGTAACCCTACGTACTGTGATTTAAGTGCAAGCATCTTCAGTTGATTTTGGTAGCTGTGCAGTTTGTATTCATTGATTCAGCAATAAATATTTGTGTATTTACATCCATCTTGATCTGCTTCTCTTTTATACGCCTTTCTTTATTTGCATTTTTCTCCTTGCTTGGTTTTTCTTTAAATGTTATTTTCTTTATCCTTCATTTACCCTTTTCTTTAGTATCTGCTTCTGTGTATAAATTCTGTATTTTTCTCTCTTTCTGTCTTTCTTTCTTTCTCGTTCACTATCTTCACTCTCTCAAATCCCATTGCTGCACTTCAGTTCTAGTATATTGTTTAAATAACCATTCTGATGCGAACTTGCCCTTTTGAGCATTGATAGATTATTCAGTCACGGAATGAGCATCACAGTCGATAAACTTCGATCATCTGCTCCCTAAAGCTTTCTTTTGATAATCAGGAAAATGTGAATAATGGCCACTCAGCTTGCCTGGCTGCTGGGGCTAACTGTGGCATTCTTACCCAGAATTCACTTGCTTCTTTTAGTTAAGTACATATCTTATAAACTTTCCAAAACTATGAGTTAATTGAATGCAGCTGATATAGTTTAATGTTTTGCCGATTCCATATTAACAAAACATGGGTCAACAATAGTAAAACAAAGCAGGATTTTTGAGTTGCTGCATTACTAATGCTTTTCATTAAAGCTACAGATAAGTCAATGTTGTATTTTGGGAAGCTTAAATGTGGCATTCATTGATACAGCATGACCCTTGTAAGATATGTGTTAGTAAAAAAAACCCAATCCCTGGACTCGTGTGGGGAATGTAGGGGAAACAAGTAAAACCAGAACTGATCAAAAATCAGTTTCTTTCAATGCACAGATGGAATGTTTGTCATCTGATCAATGTATCAAAGTCTGTATTGTACAATGTTTTATCTTGTGAAGGGAAATCAATACTACTTTGTGCAAAATCCAATGGCTTTCAATTTTAGAACTTACTATATCATTATGAAATATTTCAATGAAGTTTAGGGGAGACCAAAAGGAAGAAATTTTATCCAGCATTTCACTTCTTGCTATTTCTTTACTTCAAAGTTTACAAGCACGTACTCGCAACAAAGTATAAAAACATCTCATTTTATACATAAAGTTTTCAAGAAGATTTATAGCTCGCGTTGTGGATGAGATTGCAGACATGCTCACTGAGCCAGTGTGTTTGATTGCAAATGTTTTGTCACCTTGCTAGGTAACATCGTCTGCGCCTCCAGTGAAGCGTTGGTGTTCTGGCCCACTTGTTACTTATATGCCTCGGTTTGCTGGGATGGGTGGTATTTCTTCTGGTTTTGTTTCTCAGTGGTTTGTACACCAGATTTAATTCAGGGTGTTTGATGGAGTTTTGGTTGGAATACCAGGCCTCCAGGAATTCCCTGGTGTGTTTCTGTCTGGATTGTGCAATTACGTGTGTCTTGTCCCAGTCAAATTCGTGTCCCTTGTTTGTGTGTAGTGAGACAAGTGAGAATTGGTAGTGTCTCTTGGTGGCCAGTTGGTGGTATTGTCAGTCCTCTTCTGGTTTAGCCTATATAGTGTTTCTCGCAGCCCTTGCATGGTATTTTGTATATTACCCCAGCTTTGCTGGTTTTGGGTATGGGATCCTTTACGCTTCAGTAGCTGTTGTACGGTGGTTGGCGGTTTGTGGGCTACTTTGATAACCGTGGTCTGAGTAGTCTCGTGGTCATCTCTGAAATGTCCTTGCTGTATGGTCAGATGATTAGTGAGTCTGGTTGTGTTGTGGTCTGTTTCAAAGATAATGGCGGATTGTGCTTTTTGTGTTCCATTTCTTTTGAAGACTCCGTGTAGGTGCTCCTGTTCTGCTTTGCGTAGTTTGGGGTTGCTGTAATGTGTTGCAGCTCGTTTAGATAGTGTCTTGCTGCAGCTCTGTTTGTGAGGGTTAGAGTAGTTGGTAGTGTATTTGGTCCATATGTGTGGTCTTTCTATATATATATAATCTGGAATTCCCTGTTGTTTTTGTGTCTACCATTATACCCAAGAAGGATAGTTGGTTGTTGTTCTCCACTTCTTCTTTTGTCAATTTTATCCTGGTAGAGATGTTGTTTTTGTGTCAGTGGGTTTCTTCTAGTTTTGTGCATTTAATAATCATAAAGTATCACCTACATATCAGACCCTGAGTTTCGGTTGCGCAGTGGGGAGCACTGTCCATTCTAATCTTTACATTACTGCTTCTACAATCATTCCTGATATTGGGGATCCCATTGAACTTCTTCTAATTTGTTTGTAAATGCTGGCATTGAAGGTGAACTGGTTTGGAAGGCACAGGTCCAGCAGTTTCATTGTGGTGTCCTTATTGATGTTGGTGTCCTTACATGGAATTGAGTAAGCAAGCAACCCAGGACACCAACAACATCAATAAGGACACCACAATGAAACTACTAGACCTGTGCCTCACCCCCCACTTCCCCTTCAATGACAACATTTACAAACAAATTAGCGGAAGTTCCGTGGGATCCCAATATCAGGAATGATTGTAGAAGCAGTAATGCAAAGATTAGAATAACAGCATTTGCAAACAAACCAATGGAACATCAAGCCCACCGATACATAAACAACATCTTACAGGGATAAAATTGATGAAAGAAAAAGAAACAACTTCTTTTTAATACCTGAAGCAGAAAATCTGCAATCACTCTGTGTTGGTTGTCTGCCCTGAGCTGGTAACAAACAAAAACTAAAATATTTGAATATATCTTGATTAAATGAAAAAAAATTGCAGTTGGAAACATAGCATTATTATAATGCATCTGAATAACAAAAGCTCATTTTAGTATAGTATGAAAATGTTGATCACAGTTGTAAAAGGACAGACCAAAGCTCAGAGTTAAATACTGAAACCTAGTCTTGTTTCAAAACTTGTATTTTCAAACATGGGCCCAATAAGTCATCTTCATGTTTGAAAATATGTTTGGAGGTCACTTTGCAATGGATATTGAATTCCATTTGTGCATTCTTAATGAATCATAGTGTGTTTAAACATCATCCGAAATATTAGTGTGAGCAGCTTGGCCTATACACTGTGCTGCAATGTTACTTCCTAGGTTATTTTCTTTGATCTGTCTTATCATGCGCACTTCTGTTATTTCCTATTCTTCCTGATCCTGTCCTACTTCTGTCATGGGGAAAGGTAGGGAAATGGCCACAGTTAACCTTGTGTAAGGAATCCATGATTGAAAATGGCAAGCCAAAGCTTTTCCTGCCTGAGATTGCTGAGTGGTTATTTGCAAAGTATATTCTCAGGACTTTAGCTAAGAAAACTGTTTGGATTTTTTAAAATATTCACTTCAGTCAAACCTAATGATTCAGATGTAGTTAGTCGATTATTTAAAGCTTCCGAATGTAGTCATTGTTCAGTTTGGCAAGGTGTACAAATAACTTAGGGCATACAAACTCAAATCCAGCAGAACTCTGATTTATTTGGCAGCATTCCAAAAACAGCAGTTTTTATGTTGGTTATCTTATGTGGATGTAAGGAGCAATTTTTAGCAGGTGGATGTGGAGAGTGACAGTCCACGTCGTATGGCAGCACTCCCTTACACTGCAGTTTTCCGTATTTTAGAGTGACTGTAATCCTGCGGCATTTGGTTTATACTTCAAATTCAGTCCCCTTGGCATAACCATATCTCAGGCAACCCCCAAAAAGTTGTAATTTTAAGGCTACTGTCTGCTCCTTTACTTGGTCTAAACTTTTGAAATAGATAATTAGACTCACTACCACCTTCTGAAGTACAATTAGGAATGGACAATAAATCCTGGCCTAATCTGAGAACAACTAAATATTTCAAAATTAAAAATAAATAAAAACATAGTTTGACTTGTAGATAAGATAAACTACCTGTTGAAATTCTTCAAGAGTATATTAAACCCAAGGATGTGCCATTTTTGTTTCTACACACAGACTGATGATATAAATAACATAAGTAAGACACAGCCCCAAGACTGAATGGATATGTGTGAGATGAGATTGAATAATTTTTTTAAAAGTGTATTTTTACAATAAAGTTTGACATTCTAATCGCCCCACTTGCCAAAATGATGTTATGCTCCTGAAGACTTAACTTTCATGAACATTCTTTTTTGATGTATCCCAGTTGACTTTAACTCCGTTACGTAGACATTGAGGTTTGGTGATTACCATGGATGGGTTCCAAATGACAAGAAGATGAGACAAATTCTAATTGGTTAATTAGAAACAAAAGTATCCAATGTACATAAAATTTCAGAACAAATTGAGAAGCTACCTGAAGGAGTTTTAACAACTGTCACGCTGTTTTCTATGCTTGTGAGTTAATAAGCTTTATAATCTTTGAGGTGAGACAGTGGTATTATTGTAATAGAACATTACAGCACAGCACAGTACAGGCCCTTCGGCCCTCGATGTTGTGCCGACTTGTCATACCAATCTGAAGCCCATCTAACCCACACTATTCCATGTACGTCCATATGTTTATCCAATGACGACTTAAATGTACCTAAAGTTGGCCAATCTACTACCGTTGCAGGCAAAGCATTCCATTCCCTTACTACTTTCTGAGTAAAGAAACCACCTCTGACATCTGTCCTATATCTTTCACCCCTGAATTTAAAGCTATGCCCCCTTGTGCTCACCGTCACCATCCCAGGAAAAAGGCTCTCCCTATCCACCCTATCTAACCCTCTATATGTTTCAATTAAGTAACCTCTCAACCTTCTTCTCTCTAACAAAAACAGCCTCCAGTCCCTCGGCCTTTCCTCGTAAGACCTTCCCTCCATACCAGGCAACATCCTAATAAATTTCCTCTGCACCCTTTCCAAAGCTTCCACATCCTCCTTATGTGGTGACCAGAACTGTATGCACTACTCGAAGTGTGGCCGCACCAGAGTTTTGTACAGCTGCAGCAAAACCTCTTGGTTCCGGAACTCGATCCCTCTATTAATAAAAGCTAAAACATTGTATGCCTTCTTAATAGCCCTGTCAACCTGGGTGGCAACTTTCAAGGATCTGTGTACATGGACACCGAGATCTCTCTGCTCATCTACACTACCAAGAATCTTACCATCAGCCCAGTACTTTGCCTTCCGGTTACTCCTACCAAAGTGCTTCGCCTCACACTTGTCTGCATTAAACTCCATTTTCCACCTCTCAGCCCAGCTCTGCCCCTTAACTATGTCTCTCTGCAACCTACAGCATCCTTCATCACTATCCACAACTCCACCGACCTTAGTGTCGTTGGCAAATTTACTAACCCATCCTTCTACACCCTCATCTAGGTCATTTATAAAAATGACAAACATCATTGGACCCAACACCGACCCTTGCGGTACATCACTAGTAACTGGTCTCCAGGATGAACATTTCCCATCAACTACCACCCTCTGTCGTCTTTCAGCAAGCCAATTTACAATCCAAACTGCTATATCTCCCACAATCCCATTTGTCCACATTTTGTACAAGAACCTACTGTGGGGAACCTTATCGACCACCTTGCTGAAATCCATATACACCACATCAACCGGTCACTATACATAATGTCACTATACAATCCAGAACTCCCTCTGGTTTAACTTGTGTTTTACATTGCTTGCATTGATATGCTGAGCACAAACGTTGAGTGCTTTCTTGCTGTGAAAATTTAATGTAAAAATCTGACATACAAGTGGTACATACAAATGTAACTAATCCTTTCTTCAAAACTAGTCTTCTCAGCAGTTGTGCAGAGGAATTATGCATGGATGATGATTTAGTATGTTTTTGATATTTCATTCTAATCAGGAAAGAATTGACTGCTGAAGCTCGAGAGCTGAAAGGAGAGTTATATTGCCTGCCTTGCCATGATAAAATGGGTGTCCCGATTTGTGGCGCTTGCCGACGGCCAATTGAAGGACGTGTAGTTAATGCAATGGGAAAGCAATGGCATGTGGAGGTAATCTAATCAACATCAAGTCAAGTTCATTGCTTTAATTTTATCTTTTTTAGTTGTTTAAAGTTTGGTGATGACTGCAAAAATAAGAATTTTATGTTTCTAAAATACCTGTGTTACTGAAAATTTGTAGCTCTTTCCCAGCACTGTAGCCAAGATTAAGAAACCTTTAGATTTTTTCCATTTTTGATATAATTCAGAATGTAGTCATTTTCATCACTGGTAGATGGATTTGAATTTGACCTAGAGTGGTGGGAATTGGGGTTACCTCACTACAGCTGCTGAATGAGCTAATGACCATTTATATCCGTCCATTGCCATTAAACGTAAAGTTGTTACGCAAACATGTCCTTAGAATTGAGCAGCGTGGACGAGAAGATCTGATGGGGCGATAGTCATGTTGGCAGTGTACATTGGAGTTGCACATCAGGACCATGTGAAATTAATGAAGTCTAACTTCTGTGCAGCAATTAAGCTGAAGCCTTGACTCATCACTGACATCACCCCCCCCCCCCCCAACTGACCTCAAACCCATCTGACACTGCCACTCCCACGCCAAGTTGACCCTTTAACCTACCCTAAGCAATTAAGCACGAGCAAGCCAGCCTACTGTCCTCACCCTATTTGCCTATCACTCATCCCTACCCCACCTAATTGGCACTCTACCTTCCCTTACCCCTCACCCAACTACCAATCACCTCCACCACCCATCCATGTAACACCACACTTAACTTCTCAATAGCTTTCAAAATGGCTACCACACCTTTAAATTGCAGAATACAAAACCTATCACTGAAAAAGGGAGCCTTCCACTACTGTTTTTCTGGATTTCTTTTGTCTGATTGGGAAATAGGGATTTTGATCCTGTTTGGAAATTCTGGATCAGTATGATTGAGAGATTTGAAACATTAATTTCACCAATGAGGTTTCTTTGGCATAAATTTCTTCCCTGAATTGATGCTGAAAATTGATTAGTGTGTGGTGGGAAACATCCCTCAAGAACAAAGAGTACCCAGAATAAGACGACCTAACTAACTCTTAGACATTTATTTATGTGACCACGAGGTGCCCAACAAATGTGAAAATCATCATTTAAGATTATCCACATTACTGACCAATCTGCAGCCGCTGTTATGATTTAAACCCTGCATGGTGGAGAGCACAACTTCACTGTTGGTGTGCATCCTTTGGTTCAAGAAGTGTTTCTGATTCCTGTTGCCCTTCTGCTGTTAGAACAGTAGTGAAATTTTGCCAGCCATATTGGCAAATCAGGGCAAAAAACTGATGGGCCTTACACGGCTGTCCTTCAAGGGCTACTACAGTGTTTTACAGCAAAGGTTTTCAGAAGTTGGAGAAGAATCCATGCCACTTGCAAAATGCAAGCTGTCTAGTCGAATGTTAACTCTAATTTTTAACCTGGATTTAATTATGGACTCTCTCCCCAGAGATGCTCTTTTATGCCCTAAAAAAAACTCCACTTTGCAGTATCTTTTATTATCTTGATTACCAGAAGAAGGCAGTAACTACTCGAGAGCAAAGCAATGCTAGAGATCTGAAATACAGGCTTTAAAAAACACTCAGCAGATCTGGCAGCATATGTGAAAAGAGAAGCAAGAGTTAGTGTTTTATGATAACTTTATTCAGTGACTAGTTGATTTTTTTTTGATAACTGACTTGCAGTGGTTTGAGTACAGCACTTGCTAGATCCTGACCCTTTTAATAACATGGCCAGCAGAACCACCAGTCATATTCTTGACAACAGCTTGAATGCCAATTAATCCCATATAACGGTTAGCATCTCTGCAGTCCAGTTGTGCTTGGTTTTGAGCAGTGGATAAGAGTGTGTGTTCCCATACCCAGACTTGAGGGGAGTTCATTTAGAAGCTTTGATTCTATGTCTGAAATACCCCCTCTCAGTGGTATGCTTTCAGTAAGTTTGCATTGTGCCAATCAGCTAGGTATTCTAGATATTGCAAGCATGAGAATTTTTCTAATTAATCTTGAATTCTGGATAATGTGAACTTGGCTCTCGCCCTGTTTGTTCTGTAGTACATTTGGGATCAAATGTCGGTTGGACCAAGTTTGGTTGGTAAATTTCCTTTCTATTAGAGCTTTTCTAAACAGGTAGCTTATGTGGTTATTTTCTGATCTTTGCTTGCAAACTTAATTTATGGTGAATTTTACAATTTGCCACTAACAGAATTGAATTGTAAACTCAGTATCATTACCTCTACTAAAGCAGACCAAATTTACTTGACAAGAGATGGTCGAGGCCCGAAACGTCAGCTTTTGTGCTCCTGACATGCTGCTTGGCCTGCTGTGTTCATCCAGTGCCACACTTTGTCATCTCAAATTTACATGACAAGCTGCTGAAACAATAAAAGGTCACAGATGCTGCCACATGTACTGAGCCTTTTTTTAATTTCCAGCACAAGCAGTTTGTTCAGTTTTTTTTAAACTGAAAGGCCACTGTTTGCCTTGAGACCTTCCCTGTTACAACCATTTCCCATCATGATTTGTGACAGTTTACCTTGCAGCTTGGCCCTCAATTTGTATGTGGACCTCAGTTCTTAAAACAATGCTTTGATAGGGAGTGGATGTCACTGGTTAAGCTCGCATTTGTTGCCCAACCATAACATACATGTCCATAGAATCCCGACAGAGTGGAAACACGCCCTTCGGCCCAACAAGTCCACACCAACCCTCGGAACATCCCACCCCGACCCATCCCCATATAACCCAGCTAATCTGCACATCCCTGAACGCTATGGGCAATTCAGCATGGCCTATCCACCTAGCCTGCACATCTTTGGACTATGGGAGGAAACCCACTCAAACACGGGGAGAACGTGCAAATTCCACACAGACGTTTGCTCGAGGATGGAATTGGACCCATGTCCTTGGTGCTGTGAGGCAACGGTGCTAACCACTGAGTCACCATGCCACATGTTTGATCAGGTGCCAGTTCATTACGATGCCCCCTGAAATCCTTGTGCTTTGTCTAGTAGCAGAGACTTGTCCATTATTGGGATTTCCCTAGTGGAAATCCTTTTAAGTTCTTTATTGTGGACCCACTTTAACTGACAGAAAAGCTCTTTCTCACCCGTTTCTGTATAAATTACTGTCCTTTATGGTAGATTAGAGCCTAT